>NC_142790.1:21392506-21992506 GCF_988280905.1 Pimephales promelas
TGAATGTAAAGACCAAACAGGCATGTCTATGTTTACAATATGTTAGCATATATACAGTGAATGAAATTCTGAAACAGAAAATATTTATAGTGCACTGTATACATTGTATAATATGCAGGTGTTCTGTATGACCAGTCATAATTTCTAAAATGTGCAATATACAGAGCTGCATGCAGGATCCCATAATGCAATGCACTCAATTTGACCTTCCATTTCTATGCAGCAAATGAGCCGGAAATAATACCATATTCTCTTTTCTAACCATTATTTGATCGGACTGAAAATATTTAATTTCAGACTATTTTATATTGCCTTTAAACATTTTTAAATAGTACTTACTGTATATTTAAAGTATTATTTTTAAAAATGTATTTATATAGTAATTATTTAAAGTATTATTTTTAAAAATGTATTTATAATCATATGTTATTAATACTATTTAATATATATTATTCATATTATACATGTGTATGTATTAATAATATTAAAATGATGAACAACACATACCATTAATATAAAAAAAAAATGATTTGTTTTATATCATACACAAAATTAGATTTAAAAAAATATATTGCAAAATAATTTAATTAAAAATAAATAAATAACTGGACATCACTTTGTGAATTAAACATGTAATGTAGGTCATGTGACAAAAATATATCATATAAAGAGTAGTAATATACTGGGTTGGCTCGTATTCCAACTCTAATTTTATTAGATGACCTGTACACCACCAGCCAACCCGTGCCCCGTATCTGTGACATCATGTACCTAATTTTCCCCTCAAAAAAAATTAAAATAACAACGGACCTGGCTCGCCCGCATCGCCACGAGCTGAGAGGAAAGCTAGAGAAAGATCACAGTTCAAAACCAGTCAGACGGAAAAAATGGAAAACAGGGGTGGCGGTCAGTGCATCTCACCCCCGATGCAGCAAGCTGCCACAGTTTGACTGACAAACTGACTTTTGGAGAGGCCCGTGCCCATTCTAGTCAGAGTTTATTGAAGGTGATTTTGATCTCCTCCATGCGGCCACAGCAGTAGCTATGCCATCTGTCACCTTGATTGCATGGCGGTCTCTCTGGGGGGAGTGCTATGGCTCCTGATCGTTTACAGATTGCACTGCTTTCTCTTCCATAAGGACCACATGCACAGAGCCAGATGGTGGGTATACACGGTTATTATGAGTCTTTATCTCTGTGCAGGAAGGAGTGGAACCATTAGGCCTCCCTCAGGATCCCCACTCCTCTCTGCAGCCATGCTGTTCCTCCCCAAATACAGTCTTCTTCAGCTGTCAGCATCCTGCGCGCGACGCTAATAAAAAACAAACAACAATGCGCTCACGCCGTTTAATATGAAGGTAAACACGGGAAGGCGCGTTTGCGCGCTTTGTTTTCGTCTGGAAATAATGAGAGTTGTTGAAGGCTTTGCAAAATCCTGAGGATTGTGTTGATAGCAGTTGCCATGGAAACTGTGACATCAAAAGTTGGCATATCAAGCCGGTTGGTTATTATGGGAATGAATGTTTTGCCCTGTCGAATAGGGGTGGGCGATATAAACAAAATCTTATTTTATTTCATGACAACGATATCACAATCGCTATTTTTGCTTTATCCAAATTTTTGATAGCATTGAAATCTCATAATTCTCATCACCAATTTCAATTTCACAAAAAACCTAGTAGTAAACAGTTACTTGACAGACAAGTAAACAGTCAGTGATTAAATAAGAACTAAGAAACTAATTACAAGAAACGTGACAAAGAAATAGACCTAGCTGAAAAACTCCAAGCAAATAGGAACGGTCTATTGCCTTCATAAATTGTATAGAAAAACACTGAATTTCTTCACTGTACATTTAAATATGTACTTTTATTCTTACACTCGCTGGGTTTAACCCAACTTTGGGTCAAATATGGACAAACCTACCCAATGGGTTACATTTTTTAATTATATTTTTAACCCAATGTTTGGGTTTGTCCATATTTGACCCAAAGTTGGGTTAAAACAACCCAGCACTTTTAGAGTGTTATTGTAAGACAATGGTGATACAGACAAGAGCATTGACAGTTTCAACAAAGATGGGCCTTTTGACACATAATTATATGCATTTAACCGTTTAAGAGAAATGAAGTGACTAAAAGAACTCGGTTCAGTACTCGCACAATCTATAAACACGCACACGCTCAGAAAACATCTCAGACATGGAGCGATAGTCCAAAGTCTTGAGACGTTAATTGTGTATAGGTATATATGGCCTTTGGTAACTATCAGAAGAGCAAATATAAATAGCAAACTAGTTTAATTATCACAGATCAAATCACAATATTAAAGAATGACTAATTCTGTTATGGATATTACAAGGGGAAATCTCACAACATTCTCTGGAAATAAATCTAATTGTAACAAAGAGTTTCTCTCACACAGATGGTTTAATGTCTGCCTCTTTTAGTAAAAGTCATTGGGCATAAAAGCGCCGCATTCAAAACAGACTCAGCCTGGTATGAAATTATGGCAGGCAGTATGTGTTCCAAACCCAGACATATGTAGAAGATGACCAGGAGGGTAAAGGACAATGTGCAGAAAGAAAATAAGACATGTGTAACATCAATGCATATTTTTCATGCTTGTTTAGAACTCAGTTCATCTGCAATACCATCCAGCGAAGCAAATTAGACAATTTCACACTGAGCAGTCCAATTTTTAGACGAACGGTACACACACATCTGGCATGCCAATGTTATGTCACATCAGAAAGCAGACTTTAAGAGAGTTCTCGAGTCTTAAGAGAAGATCAGAACAAGATGAATTTGGTCAGCAAATATCTTAAAATATCAAAAATGTCATGTATAAGATTTATTATACATGCAGATATGCAAAATGTGGAAACACTTGGCACTTCACACAAATAGGAGTACAAAATGGGATTGTGTTGCTTTTTGTCAATAAACATCAAAAGAAATGAATATATAATATATATATATATATATATATATATATATATATATAGCCAGGACAGGCCAAAATCATTTAGTTACTGTAAGTTCATTTTATGTATACTTTCATGACTTCGATTAAGCCAGGATTAGGCCTTAGTTAAGTTAGAACATTTAAGTATCCTTTATAAATGTGCATTAGTAAAAAACATTACTGATGTGCATGTTGGGACAAAACAATGGCTCTGACATTATTATTTTAAGATACATCAACCCGATCTCACGGGAATTTGTACGAATTTTATGAGGTGGCTAATTCGTAACAATTCATATGACCTCACACGTAAGAATTAGTAATACGAATTAGTAAAAGAAATAGTATTTTGCTAAATCGTACATATTTTATGAATTGGCCAGTTCGTATGAATTTGTAAGAATGACCTACCCCTGACCCCGCCCCTAAACCTAACCATCACGTGGGTTTAGACAAATCGTACGAAGTGAGGTTGAGTGAGGTCGTACGAATTAGCCACTTTTTAATCACTCGTACGAATTCGTACGAACTGGTCGTGAGATGGGGTAGGATATATCAGTGTTAATTTTCAATTTTTCAAAGATGCATTTTAGTCTGGGACTATACCGGGTTACATAAAATATCTAATCAACAGCACCAAACCTCTAATTTTGCTTCTAAAAAAGTTGAGACACCAAGTGTAACCTTATCGTAGAAAACTGCAACTGTATCTGTTTTGACAGCAAACAGAGTGGCATCTTGACAGACTCATAAACCTAAGCTACTTTAATTGGTTCGTTTCATTTTCAAGTACAGTCCTGTTTGGCTAAGCTCAGAGGGAATAAACAGTGTGGAGACCTTGTGCATGTCATTGTTCTTTGCTGTTCCTGATTCCCTGTCCCAGGGCAATGTGGCAATATGTTGCGTTGTTTAGGACAACAGCCGGCTATCTGTGAGCATGAGAGCCCTTGTCAGGCTACAGCACAGTGCTCACAGTGACACGAGCCTGTGGTCACAAATGTGCACACACACACACAAAAAAAACATTTTATCTTCCCGTGTTCATCATGCCCCTAAAACAAAGTCTCACCAGAGCTAGACATCAATCACTATACAATTTACACTAATTTAGAACGAAATTTCCGAGTCACTATGTTTTCTCACATTTGAATATGTCAATGTTTATGTTAATATATTATTGCATTTTATCATTTTCAAAAAAAAAAATATATATTTAAATAAATATAATAATATTGAAATTATATATATCACTGATTCTTGAGAGTCGGGACAAAACATGTCCCACATAGAAAAGTCTAATTTATAGCAAAAATTAAGAAATTCATCATGTATGGCATACTTACAAAGTTAAATCGGAAGGAATTGTATATACCTATCTGATTTTCAGAATAAACTTTTTTATCTTTTTGGGGAAAAGTTGTTTAAATATATGGTCTGTGCTTAGATAGTCCATGTTAATGCACTTGTCCTCAGCATGAAGTTACAATATTAACCATCCCAAAAATATTGAAAAAAGCTCTACAATTGTGAAAACATATATATCAAATAAAAATAAGGGGTATAAATATAAAAAAAACAATGCATGAAGTGAACATCAAACAATATTTTCCATAAAAATCTGCCTATTAAAGTTGCGTCCTCAGCTTCTGTCAACTCCGTCAGATTTTTTCATAAAGCTCTTAAAATCAGGAAATAGCATGGTCAGCTATATCCTTGAGGACCCCTTTTTATCTCCCTGTCCGTGGTGAAAGCAGCACTACCACACATGCTCTGGTATGTTTTACATTTTTTTATATTTTAGACAAACAATGTCAATATTCCTTTGGTCACAGCTGCACAATGTCAATACTGTCTTTCATTTAAGATACTTTTTTTAAAACATAGTGGATTGAATTAAAGCATTTTAGTGAGGTTATTGGGACAGTTAGCAACTGAGGAAAAACTACCTAGCTGCAGTGTGAAATACATGTTTTGGCGGGAAAATACATGCCCTTACGTCAACTCCGTCAGACGTCAACTCCGTCAGGTTCTATGTCTGACGGAGTTGACCTGTAAGCTGACGGAGTTGACAAATCTACCAATAACCTCTTAATGTGTGAATATAATATTATTTGTGAATATAGTGAAGGGTTAAACTGTTATTTCAGGGTTTTACTAAGACATAAATGCCCTACAAAGCAAAAAGGCAGTAACTACGCAGAGTGCAGAACTGAGAAAAATGACTTTTGCTAGGGCTTTTTGCAGTTACTGTACAAACGACTACCATTTTTCTCTAAAACGACACACATTTAAGATAAGATGTTTTGTCATAACAAAGGATGCCTTGAATGTCATGAAAATTGTAATAATTAATGGTTTACCAAAACTGCAGTTACTGCCTTTTTGCTTTGTAGGGCTATAATAGCATGCATTACGTTATTTAACCATACACAACGTAACTTTGCCAGAACATGTATATATATATATATATATATATATATATATATATATATAGTGTATCTTTATATGTAGAGACAGAGATAGAGAAATTAGAAGCCAATGTAGGGCTGGGGTAGTCTGACTACGTCAGACTTCCTACTTCCGCTAATTTCATTTCGCGAAAAGAGAAGTAGCAGAGTCTGGTATTACCAGGCTAGGGCTGGGGGCGATTATGACCAAAAAAACATTTATCATGATCTGAATTATCAAAATCTGATTCTATAGTCTTATTCATGTAAATTTTCCTTTATTTAAATTTGTATTGTAGGGAAGCATGGCCAGACAGAAATTGTCAGTTGAGGAGCAAAGGCGAAGAAATAGAGAGTACTAATGAAAGAGAAGAGAAAAAATAAACAGTGACCAAGAGAGCAAGCATGCAAGAGAAGGAAAGACAAAGGTGAAAGAAGAGAGCTAAAGACAAAAAAGTAAAACAAATAGACGAGATGGGAGACAGGGCAAAGAGGAATTTGAGAAAGTATTGGAGAGAGGCACAGAAAAGGTCCAGGAGCCTCATTTATAAACGTTGCGTACGCACAAAAGAAGGCATACACCGCTCTATAGTTGGTATTTATAAAAAGCAAACTTGACGGTAAAATGTGCGGTCCTTCACGCAAGCTCTGACCCAGGTGTACGCACAAAAACGAGTGAAATGAGAAATGGCGACACCGTCTGCAAAAAAACATGTGAAAGTGTGTGTAACTGTAGACGGTTGTGTAAAATAAATGGCAATACTGCCTCTCATAAATAACACGAAGACTTCACAAAGTCACAAGTCTTACAATTAACAGCCTACACGAACACCCGTTTGATTGATCTGCAACAGAAATGCAAATTAACACACATTTCCAAAAAGAAAGTGAAATAAGTTCTGCAATAATATTGGCATATACAATTCATCCTCATAAATAAGATGGTAAACACTGAACAGAACGAAATCATGTACAAAATATTCTCGCCAATAGGCCTATGTCCGTCTAACGGAGCAGATAGCAATTAGATAGTCAGATAGATTGATAATTAGGGAGATATATAGGCCTATAGATCGATAAATAGATAGATGTATTATTTGTCCACTGGGGAAAGTCGTTTTCATTGTAAAAATATCTTCATCAGCTACGGAATCATGGTATTCATGCCTTTAGTTTGTTTTATTTTTGATAAAATAACGTATGATGCATGTCTCAGCCATTCAGAAAGCTGCAAGAAATTACATTTGCGCTGAACTATTTCCCATTTAGATTATAACCGTAGCTTGTCAGATGCAGAATTAAATGGATGGAAATAAAATGCCTCATCACAATGCGTATAGGCTATAATGACCCACAGTGGCTGATCTTGAGCTCTTAGAAGATGTGGCGATTAAATGGAAGGATTCGGAGTGAACGCATCATCTTCACAACAAAGGTGTGGAAAAAATATATTATTTATTCAAGAATTCCCTCATTGTGCAGTCTTGATTTCGCCCAACTCCTTGGCCACCTCTCTAATTGAATTAATGACTAGACGCTTTTTTGCCTCGACTTTGATGTCCGACCATTTCTTTTTTATTTCGGCCACAGTCCGAGGTTGTGAGGCTACAGCATTTACAACGTCTGCAATCTTTTGCCACTCAAGTGCCCACACTGTGCCCTCCAAACAACATTTTTCTCCTCTTTTCCACCTCGCCAATGATAACTTCTACTTCACATTGAGTGAAGTTAAGTTTTTTTTTAAATTCCTCTCTGTTTTTAACATGATTTCGCAATTGATGAATATTAACTTGTGGGCGTTTCACGGACTATTTATGGGCAACTATGGGCGTGACATGAAGCCGCAAAAGCTGCGCTACATTTAGAATTGATTGTGATTTATTAAGGGAAAAATGCGTAGGATGTGCGTGCGCACGGTTTTATAAATCCGAATATTTCTGTGCGTAGGCCTACACACGTCCTATGTTTCATCCGTACGCCACTTCTGACGCAAATCCTACGCAAAGTTTTATAAATGAGGCCCCAGTATTGTTGTCAAGGAATGTCCATTTAAGATCACTATAAAGTAGGCAGTGCAGGGCAATCCCACATCCACCCACACCCACACCACTTTAAAGTAAATGGCTACTTACAAAGGAGGAAAGGAAGAGGAGGATGAGAAAAGGGAGAGCAGGAAGTTGTAGCCTATAGGGGGGTAGATGAAAACAGAAGGGGAGGAGGGCCCCTGGTTTCTGGCTTCTTTTTTTTTTTTTTTGATATTTGAAGAGTTCAGATGCAAAAGCCTCTAAATGCTATTTGAAATTTTCTTCTAGAATGGTCATTTTTATCAAGTTTGTATATTTAAGTTCAGTAATTTCACTTAAATGACAATTAATAGGTAATCTTCATTGCCATTTAAGTGAAATTACTGAACTTAAATATACAAGCTTGATAAAAATGATCATTTTAGAAGAAAATTTCAAATGGCACTTAGAGGCTTTTGCATCTGAACTCTTCATTTGGAAATGGTATAATTTATAATAGTTGGAAACTAAGTGTATGTGCAACATGTTTATTATAGTTTGCTTTACAGTAAGTTCAATACTCTAATAACAATGAGTAGTTTTAGTAGTAGTTTAAAAAGCACATCTGTTCAATAATCACAATGCACATATTTTTTTGTCAACACCGTCAGATCTTCATCAACACCGTCAGATCTTTATCAACAGCGTTGGATGTATGTTTTTGTTAATTTTTTGGGAAAAAAATTTTCTTCCTTCAGTTTATGTTGTTTTTTTAAATAAAGGACCATCTGATCTAAATCTTCTTATGTTTTGTTTATTTAAGAAATTTGTTTTTACACTATTGAAATTAAAATCAAAGTTTAAAAATGCAAATATTTAGAAATCTGAGTTTTCAGAATTGTGTGAAATCACAACTTAAGTTTATATATTGTATTTTTTTACATATCAGTGTAACTATACACTATTACAATATACTTCAGAAGTTTAGATTCTTGTTGGATTGGAAGAATTAAAATTGTATACTTTTTAGTGTGTCTGACGGAGTTGACACAAATCCAGCTCTGAAGGGAAACATGTTTATTTGTTAAAAATATGTTTTTATTTAGAACCTGTTCCTTTACATGGTTAAATAGCTAAGACCTTTCTCTGCAGAAACATACAACTCTATTTGACATACTGTGTATTTTAAAAAAAAGTTTTTTATAACGTGTTTTGTCCCAACTCTCAAGAATCAGTGATATATATATGCAGCATTTACAGCCTTACAGAAACCTTTATGATTTTTATTTGATTTTCATTATTTAAAATGTTCATGAAACATGTGAAATGTGTAGTATGACCCAAAATAACCACCCCGTGAAAGAGGGTCAACTGCTCCTTTAGGGCACCATGTTTACCTGAACTGAGACCAAGTTCAGATCTGTGGGTGGTCATGGAAACTGGCATGAGCACATTGCAGCAACAGAACCATACCAGACTGAGGATGACACCCAGAAAACAGCAACGGAATTAACTTCTGGTGGCTGAGACTGCTCACAAATATTTTGGCATGATTTGACTCAGAGTAGGTTTTTATTAATAAGCAAAGAATGTTTAAAAAATAAAAATGAAATAAATACTAAAATAGTACTAAACACTAAAAGTGTGTTCAATTTACATGTGATTAAAGTAGCCTAAGTTTACAGTATACAGCCAATTTGCATTTCATAGAGTTTGTATAGGTGCATCCTTGTGGCATTGAAAAATACTATTAATAAATAAAATAATAATTGAATCAGTCCCCTAAACACACGTATTAATCTTACAGTATGTGCATAATCTATGAATGATACCTCAAATCATGCAGCTTGTTGAGAATTACATACACTGAAAAAAATAATATGCTTTATAATCAATAAAATTGTGGCAACATATTACAAGCAATATTATTATTTAAATTGTAAAAATTAGAATTAATTAGAATGTTAATTTGAATAACTTACTCAATTCTATTTTTTTAGATTTAATAAATAATATTGCTTGTAATCTCTTGCCTTAATTTTATTGATTAGATAAAGCATATTCATTTTGCCCTTCTGGGAACCAGAAAGTTTGGTTCAGAATCTTTTGGACTTGACAACCCCCTAGCAACACCATAGCAACCACTGAGAGAATCCTAGCAATAGCAGAGCAACATTCCAACATTCAACATTCAACATTCAGGCACTTTAAAAAAAATGATTGTTGGTTTAATGTAAAAAAAAAAAAAAAAAAAAAAAAAGTATGTCACCTGGTTGCCTTAAAATTTTAAGTTCATTGAAATTTAAAAAATTGAGTTAATACAATGGAGATTGGTTTAATCAACAGAAACTCTGAATTGCATAAATTATTGAAGTTTGACAAAATAAAAAATGTCGTGATAAATCATGAAAGTATTTTTTTTAATGGTGGACAGCATCCTGAGATGTTTTAGGCGAAACTTTGCCAGTACATGCAAAACTCATACTTGTTTTAGTGAATCTAAAAATCCACTTTCTAAAAAGATAAGTTAAGATTTGGCGAGCAAACCTGCTAATCGGAGCAGGCCGGCCGGCACAATGACTCAAGACCCTACACACCAGAGAGCATGACTGCCTTGCTCCGAGGAGCTGAGTTACTTAGGAGAAGCTTTTCCATATATTTGCTCTGGAATGGTTTCATGGTGCACACATAGTCTAAGCCTCTCTTGTCTCTCTCACCCCTCTGCATCAATCTGTTCCCAAGCTGTTCCCACATTTTGGTGAATTTCCCAGGCTAATTCCTTGGCACAGACAGAGCAGAAAGGCTGATTACTTCAGTGTGAACCCCACAAGCCTTTCCAAGCCTGTGAAATTCAGGCGTTCAGTGGATGAGAATCTCTTCTTTGTCTGATTTAGGAAGCCTGTGGAATGCGCAGGGCAGAGATTTGGATTTTTCAAATATGATTACAAGCCATCAAACAATCTGTTTCTCTTTGCATTGGCCATAATTATGTACTTTACAACTTAACTAAACAGTTAAATACAGAAAACATTTAGATTTGAAATAAAAATATTCTTGTGATGTCATAGACTTAATGAAAAAAGTGGCGTGGGTGAAGCAAAAGCTATAATTTGGTTCATAGAATTTAGCTATTTTTAGCCATAAATAATTTGTCATGTGAGTGAAAGAGCTAAAATAAATTGTAATAGGCTGGTCATCTGATTTCAATGGCGTCCGCCATGTGGCAACCCTAGAAGAAAACAGCTTTTAGTTTGTCGCATATAAGTATATGCATGATTTTAAATATTTACTTAAAATCATAAAGCTTCATAAAGTGCAATCAACAATTAATCCAAAACTTTCTAGAAGATTTCAATTCTGAAACCTCGATCCACTGTCAGTTTATTCTTTTTTTCCCCCCTCCTCATAAATTACATTTCCGGGGCTGTGTGCAGATATTACTAGGCCGCAGGACAGCTGTGTCCCATTAAAATATGTGATGGTTGCTGATTTCCTACAGCACATGGTCATCAGGCCAAATCTACAGCCAGTAATTAGGAAGATGAAATGTTTAATTGTGCCTTAATTTTGATAAAATTTATCTGTCACCCATCCTATAATCAGCCATTATGCTTACAAATCAGTGTCAGTAGATTTCAGAAGGGGGGCATTCACTATTCTGACAGAAATGTCTGCATGTCACATCACTACTCTCATTCCCACCGCCTTGTGACCTGCTACGCCGTGCTCCTGTGCCATCTCTTATCATAGATAGTCCTTACGAAATACAGGACATCGAATTACACACACACAAAAAAATGCAGTCTGCAGTCTGTAGCTTTTTTGGGTTAAAAATTATCCAAAATACATATTTGAGAAAATATAACAGCCAGTGTTCAAAACTATCGGCTTGTCGTAGCTTGATTCAAATCGGTAAGCTTGTTATAATGTTTTTAATTCCAGTGGTACTGGTGGATTTCCGCGGGAGATTCGAGCATGTCGTTGCGTCTTTACATCACATCTGTACATATAAATGTATATGTACAATGATATAAATGATATAATTAAACTTATCAATTTGATGGCGGATCCAGAAAGGTTTAAACGAAAAAAAAAAAGAGACTTCAACCGGACCCATGTGAAAACAAGCATAATAACGGAAGGACATTATAGTCACGCAATGCTGACGTTGTTAACAATTTGAGAACAAAGTATAATTTGGATGGTTTTGCGTGATGTGATAACTTATAAGCGATTGTTAGATTTAATCAGTGCGATTTACTGCAGTGTCAGAACCAGAACAAGTGGATGTTTCTTACTATAGTTCAGATGACATTTTCCAGTGAAAATACTGTTGGTCATACTTCCAAAAATAATAATCTGTGATCCTGAATGCCAGTATCCACACTGGCGCGGTGACTGACAGCCTCACTGTAAAAAATATTGTAGTTTTAACTTAAAAAAGTAAGTAACCTGGGTTGCCTTAAAATTTTAAGTTGATTGAACTGGAAAAAGTGAGTTAATATAATGAAGGAGATTCATTTAATCATCAGAAACTCAAAATTATATGTTATCTAAACTAAATAAATTATTATAAAGTTGATTTGACAAAAGAAAATATGTTTTGATTACTACACTGTAAAAAAATATAGTTGGTTTAACTTAAAACCTGGGTTGCCTTAAAATTTTAAGTTGATTGAACTGGAAAAAATGAGTTAATACAATGAAGTAGATTAATTTAATCATCAGAAACTCAAAATAATAAGTTATCTTAACTAAATAAATTATTATAAAGTTGATTTGACAAAAGAAAATATGTTGTGATAACAAATCTTGAAAATATTTTTTACAGTGCTCAGAGTCTCCTCAAACATGTGTCGAGGGTGTTAAAGTACAACTCACGTAAAGTTAAAGAAGCATTTCACCCATTTCAACATTAATCTTTATTGAAAGTGGATCATATATGTAGTCGAAATGTAAAAGATTTTTTGAATTTGGTGCCCTGACCGAGAAAAGACAGAAAATAACCGAGGGGCGCATTTGTATGTAAGACAACAACTCCCACAATGCACCACATTGCATTTGGGAACACATTTCAATAATGATTGCATTGCATTTTAAACGTGCATTCCTAAACAGGTTTACCGCTAGGTTATGGCTCCAACTTTGTGCCTTTAAAATGTTTCAGATGATATTAATCTGAAACAATGCATGACGCATGACTAATAACTGCTCAAGGCAACACCTCTTAAAATGACATCAACACCGGATCAGACCAAGTGAACTAACTGAATTAGCCTCCTCACATGCTACAGCACAGGAACTTCATGTTTCTGAGGGACAGAAACTGTCCATCCTCTGTCATTATGGACAAATGGACAGATGGACGGAGGAGGCAGAGGAGTGGGAGAAGGTCATCGGGAGAAAAACAAAGCTTTTCATGCAACATGATGGAGTGTGATATTTCTAAGCAAAAAGCACAGCTCTGCCAAGAGCATCCCAGCCAAGCTCTGCCGAGCTTGTAGCAGTTATCAATGACAGCATGCTTGAGGGGGCACCCGAAACCCAGCGGAGAAAGGAAGGAACGTTGAATGCCTTCTACTTCGGTTTGTAAAGAGGGTAGTGCGATGTACCAGTAGCATTCATGGATCTCTGAATCTGGGGAAATGAAGTGGAAAATATTGCACTGAAACGCAAACCAAGTCAAATGTGTTTGTTCATTGCTCATTTGTTCCATGTTCAACCACTTGTTAGCCAAGCCAATGAGCGTGCAAAATCAGTTGTTCTGACTGAGACAACCCTAAATAGTTCATTCAATTAGAAATCATGTTAATGTGACATTTGAAGAAAAATGAAAACTTTTCCTCTACATTGCTTTAAAATGGCTGACAGCTTAATACAAGCATTCCATCCAAAACCATGGCAGACAAGCTTGAAATTATTCAGATATACAAAATACTGTAAATGATAGCCTAATAAATAATAAATAACACTTCTTGTATTCAAAATTATGTAACGCAATGCATTTCAAGTCTGCATTCTGCAACATCATTGCTCCAGCTCTTTTTGACTGTTTGGATTATATTAATTAATATAGAACTGAATTAGTAGATATTTTTTTGTTGATCTAGTGGTGACACTTCCTTTTACAGTCCAGTTACCCATGTAAATACTATGTACTTATTAATGGGTAATAACTAGTACTAACCCTGAACCTACCCCTGTTCCATGTACTTACCTTATATTAGCCAGTACTTTCTAGGCAAGTACACTGTAAGTATACTTTAAGTACTGTACTGTAAAAGGAAGCGTTACCGATATAGTTTGTCTAAATGAAAAATTGTTTCACTGCTTTAAACAATTGACAGCTGGAAAAAAGTAAGATGGGACTCTGCATATTAATGAGTTCTGAGCTTTCCAGGAGGAGCCGGCCCCTCCCTGGAGAATTTCGGGTGATTATCATCAGTTCAGTCCTGCCAGTAATTCACTCCACGCGTCATATGAGAGGCATCATTACAAAAGGTAAAAAAGGGCATCAGATCTAGGGCAGGACTCCAGCAGTACAGCTTTATAATCACAGAGTCCAACTGTTCCCTTGCACGTTCACTCAGCCACAATTATCCGTGTGGATTTTTCTAACTTCTGCAATGGTAGAACATTCTGCTTAACATGTGGCACCCATAATAATTAACACAAAATTAACACATATCATTTTATAGCCCTTCTGCTGCCAAGCTTTGCCAAAACGGGCCCCTTGTTTGTGCAGTGATCTCTGGAGCGCTTCATTACGCCCACCCTGCTTCAACATGTCTTACTCTGACAATGATTTGGAAAGACAAATCCTTGAAGCTGCTGTAAGAACATTGCAAGTGTTTTATATATATATATATATATATATATATACACACACTCAGACATACACAGACACATAAGTGTATGTATACATACATACATACATACATGCATACATACATATTACATAGTGCCGGTCAAAAGTTTGAAGGTTTTTGAAAGAATTCTCTTTTCAACAAAGCTGCATTTATTAGATCAAAAATACAGTAAAATCTGTGAAATATTATTACGATTTGAATTAACTGGCTTCTGAATTTCATGCAAAGCTGAATTTTCGGCATCATTACACCAGTCTTGCACACATGAAGTGTCAGTGTCACATGGTCCTTCAGAAATCATTCTAATATGCTGATTTTGTGCTCAAGAAACTTGTTCTTGTTATTATCAATGTTGAAAACAGCCGTGCTGCTTAATATTTCTGTGGAAACTGTGATTCCCCCCCCCCACCCCCCACAGGATTCTTCGATGAATAGAAAGTTAAAAAAAAAACAGATTTTTTTTAAATAGAATTTTTTGGTAATATTTATTAATTTCATAAATGTCTTTACTGTCATTTTATTTAAACAATTTAATGTGCCTTTGCTTACCCCAATCTTTTTAATGGCAGTGTATCTTGATTTCCACAGGGGAAAAGGGCAGCTAAAACTGTCATTGATAATTATAAGAAATGATTTCTGAAGGATCATGTGACACTGAAGACAGAAATAACGATTTTTGATCAAATAAATGCAGCCTTGGTGAGATTGACTACTTTCAAAAACATTAAAAAAACTTAATCTTTCCAAATATTCCATATGTTTGTCTTGTGGGTATACAAGTGATGTTAAAGCTAAAGAGAAAAGGTGGTTTTATAGTAAGATATCGCTCCTCATCCTGAGAAAATAGAGTAATAATGGATCATGTTATGTCATAGGTACTGCTTGTCTCAAATAGCCAGATTTCTCTAAATGATGCTCCACTTTACAGCTTATTCTTGCCATTTCTATGTTTTTAAATGCAATTAGGGGAAGGTGGATCTGATGATACACTCCTGTTCAAAGGGCAAGTAATAAAGGTTTCCACAAAAAACAACAACAACTGAAAAACTGTTTTCAACATTGACAATAATAAGTAATGTTTCTTGAGCAGCAAATCAACATAGTATAATGATTTCTTAAGGATCATATTACTAGTGAAGACTGGAGTAAATTCAGCTTTGCCATCACAGGAATAAATTACATTTTAAAACATTATTTTAAATTATTTTCACAATATTACAGTTTTACCATTTTTGATCTAATAAATGCAGCCTGGGTGAGAATAAAAACAATAAGAGTGCATGACTGAATGACTATTGTAGGGGGAAAAAGTGTGACGAAAATACTATCCACAATCCACAGATCGTATTCTATTAACCATTACTAAAAACAAGCTGAAATGAGTCAGTATTGGGAGAACTACTGTAGAGACAAAAGTGAAATTGCATATGGTGGTCTTGCAGCTGGCAAGATAAAACGCTTTAAATTAGTTCTCTGTAACAGCAGGACGTCTTTTCCGTAGATCACAGAGAACAAGCTAGACTGGATTCATGCTTCTAGGTCGAGTGAGCAATGAAGCTCAGACGCGTCAAACCTTTGTGGCCCTCGCTCAGATGCCCCACTGATGGCGAGAACTACAAGGTACAAGGAACAAATCTCCCGCCTGTCCTTGACTTTTGTTCTTTGATTAAAGAAGAACATTTGAGATTTGCATTTTAAAATATGATGATCAAAACCAATTATCGCTCCGTCTGTATGTCTTAGAACAAATGAATTAGATTATAAGCCGTCGTGAGCACCAGTTTCTTACAGCCTTGTTGCGCTGACAGTATTTGAAGTTTCCTGCGGTAACTTCATTACCCATATTTTGTCCAGAATTAGTGGAGCGTGCTGAAAATTGCTAATGACAGATGTTTCACCACTCTGTCACACTCCTTGTATCATTTGATTTGGAAAGCAACATACGGTGTTCTGGTCTATCAGTATGTCACAGACTGTCTGCAAACAGCTGGTCATAACTCAGTTCAGTGAAAACCATTACTTTCCAATGAAGTGCTGGAGACAGTCCAAATTGTGTTTTGGCATGGCCTCAGTCCTCTAATGCAGGTAGGGAGGGACAGGCCGAGTGCCAGCATCTTCAGCTAAACAAAGCACAGCGCTAGCAGGAGGGGACACGAGTCACCGGGAACGCTCTGAACACGGGGACGTTTCATCAAAAGATGAATGTTCGAATGGGGTTTGAATGAGGTGATAATCTTTGACCTTTAAACAGAATGTGGAGAGAGAACGTCATGCTGGGGATGGCGCAGGAAAGTCAAAGCCGCAATGTCGACTCGAATGCAACCGTAAGCAGGCTAAACGTCTCCGATGGTTTGCTTCGGTTCATTAAAGACAATGTTTAAAATGTGCCGAGATAAACCGGCTGAAAATAAACTAAAATGGGTTGTGTCCAATTCAGAACTCAACTGAGAAGGAATTTCTCAATTTGATTAACCAACAAAGGTTGTAAAAGATAGATAGATTAGATAGATTAGATAGATAGATAGATAGATAGATAGATAGATAGATAGATAGATAGATAGATAGATAGATAGATAGATAGATAGATAGATAGATAGATAGATAGATAGATAGATAGATAGATAGATAGATAGATAGATAGATAGATAGATAGATAGATAGATAGATAGATAGATAGATAGATATGAAAGATAGATAGATAGATAGATAGATAGATAGATAGATAGATAGATAGATAGATAGATAGATAGATAGATAGATAGATAGATAGATAGATAGATAGATAGATAGATAGATAGATAGATAGATAGATAGATAGATAGATAGATAGATATGAAATATGGATATAGATAGATAGATAGATAAATACTGTAGATAGATAGATAGATAGATAGATAGATAGATAGATAGATAGATAGATAGATAGATAGATAGATAGATAGATAGATAGATAGATAGATAGATAGATAGATAGATAGATAGATAGATAGATAGATAGATAGATAGATAGATAGATAGATAGATAGATAGATAGATAGATAGATAGATAGATAGATAGATAGATAGATGGATAGATGGATGGATGGATGGATAGATGGATAGATAGATAGATAGATAGATAGATAGATAGATAGATAGATAGATAGATAGATAGATAGATAGATAGATAGATAGATAGATAGATAGATAGATAGATAGATAGATAGATAGATAGATAGATAGATACCATTTAAATTCCAACAATTGAGAGTGGAGCCAATTCTTCAACTAGTCAACATATTTCATTATTGTAAAAAAATAAAAAATTAACACAAAAACTGAATCTTGAAGATCACAAATAACAATGGCATTGCCCTTGAAAGGAAAAGGGCTTTATTATTTCCCACTGCCAGTTAACTGATGCTTGAGGTTTGTAAAGACAAATCTTCCATCAGTAATATCATCTGTAAGCTATTTACTTTCTTGTTATTTGTTGGTTTGACAACTGTAAACTGACAACTGTTCTATTAGCGCCTCTCCAATAATGATGGCTTGAAGGTTAAGAGCAGCTCCGATGTGTCTGAGCATTGTTAATTTCCTGTGATTCAGGCCAGGATTTAAGTGCTTGTTTTTATTCAAGGCCCACAGTCTTCATTTTCCCTATATACCCCTTGTTAGCATTGTGGGCTACAAGACTGACAAAATAGATGGAAATTGCATTAATGAATGTTTGCTGCTGTGAATGAGTGAATTCACATGGATAAGTGTGACCCCCTCTTTTCCTGGCTGTTGATTTCCTTTCTGAATTACTGTAATAAGTATATGTCCCTATTCTCAGCCATGTCTCCAAACACATGGTCTGCTCTAACGCTATATGGGGTCCACGGTTCCTCATGTGAGATGTTTGACATGTTTATCATCTTATCATGTTTATCTGCACATGCTGACTACAAGTGATTTAATACAGCTTAAAAACAACATAAAATCGCAGAGATTACTCCAAATAAGGTGAAATGCACTTGTCCTTTAACTTGTATCACTACAAAGTACATTAGGTGTGATTGCTAACATATTTTCCACAAAATACATATAATGCATAAATACCTAATGCATCAAAATAATGAAAAAATGAAGTGATGCAACATTTTTAGCATTCGTAAAGGAAATTATGGCAATGGCTTAGAATAAGGTTTCTTTATTTAACAATATTAGTTAACACAATTATTAATCTTAATAAATGCCCCAGACAGCATGGTCATAGTGTTGGCCCAGATCCGGCCCGCATCTGGTACGCATGGAATTCACTTATCAGATGTGGCCCGGATCTGGGGCGGCACTATGTTGCTGTCTTTTTAACATTTACTTTTTAAAATTCAAAGTTGTATTTATTTACCAACATTTATTATTCCTCTGTGAACTTTAACATGAAAAAACAAACAATAAACCATTCGATTTTTTTAGTAACGTTAACAAAGACTAATACATACTTTAAACAATATACTGCACATTGATATATTAGCTAACAGATTAACTTGTTAAGAAATGAGACCTTATTGTGAACTGTTACTAAAATAATCTTACATTTTTTAAGAAAATATCAATACAAATTCTTTAGACTTAATTTGATTTAATTCGATTATCTACACATAGCATACCATAGCATAGCATAACATAACATAACATAACATAACATAACATAACATAACATAACATAACATAACATAACATAACATAACATAAAAAAAAACCTGACCATCACAGTAATAATTGATAAGGTAGGCTGTTTTAAATAATTCAAAATGAACCTAAATGCCAATAAGCAGTCTTACTAGAAATGTCAGCATTTGCACTTGAATTGTATGTGCTTTTGACCCGATTGCTTTAATGATTTGCCCCATTCAGTGTGCTCATCTGTAGTCTCTCTCAAGCATAGCAGGACCATCTCTGTCCTGCCAATCAATGTGACATGCTTCAGGGATTTCCCTCTATTTCACACCGAGCGTTTGCTTTGCCATCAAATTTGGCTTGAAACAAAAGGTCACATTTATTACCAATAATTTTCCTTTATGTGCTTACTGTAATCTGAGAATTTTCATTTATTCATTTATTAGTTTCTGGACTCCTGACCCGGAATTGTTGAGTGTGTATGTCCAATGCGGAGGCACGTATGCACTCTTGGAAGGTAATCTAAAAGCGAGTTGGGCCATGACAAATGGGGACAGCTGGCCTAATTGAATCATTTGAGCTAAGACAGCTCAACTTGGTTATCCTCTCTGCTGCCCATAGTGATATTAGCGCGGGAATCATTAGCCATGAAATCATGTCTGCGTTCTCGTCCTGCATCCTTTATGACACGACAGCCAGCGCAGCCTGCCTTGGGTTTTTTTACACCAATGAGAGCCTTTAAGCACAAACAGTCTGGGTAGATGAGCGGGATACATCCATCATGCATACAAACGAGCTATGTGATATCATTCGCGCATCACAGTTTTTCGAATTCATTGTATTTATCATGCAGATACTGCTGCTCTAGGAGAGACCAGATTATTGTTATACTGGGTGGGTTAGTCAGTTAACCACATGACATCCTCCTAAAATGAAGTAAAACATTTTAGAAAAATATATTTAATTAGATTTTGTGATGCCTATTAAATCAAAAAAATGTTTTACTTCATTTTAGGAGGATGTCTGTATATATATATAATTGAATGAACAGACAACTAACCAATGACAAGACACTGCAGGATCACATGACAAACCAAAACGTGACCGAGACAAGACCAAATCGTCACACAAGAGTAGTTGAAAAAATTAAGTTATGTGAACTTGACAATTCCACAAACTCATTTTTTATTACGCATGGTTTATTATTATTATTTTTAAAATATTTGTTAAATGTTTTTTTTTCTCATATTGTTTAAATTGTATATATAATGATTATAATAATAAATAAGATCGAAGATCGAAACTTAACAACTACCTTACCTATTATACTTACATAACCCTATCTACACTCTAAAAAATGCTGGGTTGTTTTAACCCAATTTTGGGTCAAATATGGACAAACCCGAAATGTTGGGTTAAAAATGTAATGTAAAAATTTAACCCAACGGCTGGGTTAGTCCATATTTGACCCAAAGTTGGGTTAAAACAACCCAGCATTTTTTAGAGTGTATTAATAAGCAGTCATTAGGAGTTTATTGAGACAAACGTCTCAGTAAATATTTAATTAATAGAATTGGACCCTAATCTAAAGAGTGACCAAAATTATAATTATTATTCATAATAATAATAATAATAATAATAGAATTAAAATTGGGTCAGTTTGGGAAGGGACTGATTGTGGCTTTGTTGACAAAGTAAATAAAAAATTGAACAAAACTGAAACTGGTGTCCTTTTTCTGTAAGTGTTAACTCATGTTGAGTACTTTTTAACAACTGCACTTGTTGTACTTGATATTAATAATTACCAATAAGTTGTCACATAAAAAAAAGTTACAGACATTAAAGCAAAAATTGTTTCAACCCTCCCAGTCTCCCCTATCATGCAAAGCACACAGGTGCTGTTCTTGGAACAACATTCCCATCAACCAATCTGAGTATGGAATGATAGGAATGTTTCAGGAAGAACAAGGGATGTTGTCCTACTTGGGAAACACGTGTGACAGCCCTGACGGTCAAACCATTATTGGTTAATGGGAGTGTTGTTCTTGTGCTATGCTATTTACATTTGTTTTCTCATTGCTGTGTTTGATACAAAGACTTCAGACAGAGTTCAGGAGCGTTCTGTGTATGAAAAAAGTCATCTTTTTGAACCACGTCACACTCCAGAGCTTGTAATGAGCTACAATTACATTCATTCCTGCAGACCATTTGCTGGTAATGTAATCAGGTGCGTTTCATATTCGTGTTTCCAGACCTCTCATATCTCCAGGTCTGCTTTTGCTGTCTTCCTATCTTCCTTTGTACGGCAGACACAGCATCTCCGATCTCCAGTCCCCTGCGCATGTGTCATCTGAGGACGCACGGACCCTTGCAGTGTGGCCCTTAGTGGAAGTTCACTCATGACAGAGTGATTTAACGGTGCTGGCTGTGGGATCCCCTGCCACGTTCGGGTCAATTTCCATTTCGAGGGTGTGATGTGACCCCAATGAGACGCCTGCTTTAGCACCGTAGCATTAAATGATGTCCCAGATTCCCCTGAGCAGTGCTGTGCAGAGACCTCAATCTCACGGGTGAGCTTGACTGGAGACGCGGTCGACAGGGGTACGTACGCCAGCGCGCCGCCCCTGGGTACGTTCAAGAAAAATTTGCCATGAGCAATTATTGAGAGTTTTAACATGACAGGTCTATTCCAGGTTTAAATCCGGAGCAGAGAGGATAAGCGTACTGACAGTCATGTGAAAGGATGGAATTACAGCCATTCCTGCTCTCGGATGACTCTCTCTCTATCCTCTTTTCTGCCCTCAGGGCTTCTGTGCAGTGTCCCTTTTGAATGTTTACACATCATTACCGGCATCTCTCAAATAGTCCTGCAAAATTCGGATGTGCATCAACAGCAGAAAAGGAGTCAAGCGTGAGAGAGCGGAACTAGTGCTGTAACGTTCGCTTATTGAAGATGATACGCCTGACAGCGCAACATCATGGTGTTCAATGTCAATTAGTCATTGTTGTGCAATGTAAAAAAAAATACTGCCTTGAATTTTTAAGTACAATCAACTTATTTTGACGAGTTAAGGCAATGTTAAAACATATCTTGTCATAACATAGTCATCATATCATTTTTTACAGAGTGCTGAAATGTGGTGTCTGTGCTACAAAAATAATAATTTCTGTTGAACAAGTTTCCCAAACACAGCTAAATTAATTAAAGAAAAAGTTATGTATGTAATGATGTACAAATGTGCAAAACTTTATAGCAGAAAATACTATTTTATTATCAGTTTTAATCATTTTCAAATATAAGAATTCTTAAATTCACATCATAATCACTGCCTTGTCATTCAAAGATGCAGTAAGCCATAAGTGATTATGTATTTCAATTTGTATTAAAAAAAAAGCCCACTGCCATTTGATAAAGATTAAAGCAGATCATCAGTAAGATTCCTAGCAAAAGAAAGTCATTCCCTTCTTAAGTATCAGAGCTGAGAGAGAGAGAGAGCAAGAGAGAGAGAGAGAGAGAGAGAGAGAGAGAGAGAGAGAGTCTGGTGGGCTGCAGACACGTTAGACAACAGTGGCAATGAAGCATTGGCAGAAAGTGATAATTGTTTTAATTAATGATAATGGTTTTAATGATTCAACATTTTGGCTAATTGATTATGATTGATTGCACATTACTGAACAAGGAAAGTGAATCAGGGAGGTAATCAGGGATATGACAGCACAGGTCAACACTGCAGCGCGAGAGATTCGAGAACATACAGTGCACATGCTAATCAGGCCCAGAGAGATGGCAGACACCAACACTGCCTGTCTGTCTGCCCGCTTGCACTACACCGTCTGTCTGATCGCCTATATATCTGCCATTACACTACAAGTGTTATATTGTAGTGTGGCCATCGTCCTATGTTTGGCCATTGTCCTGTAACTGTGGCCACACTTAGCCAAGCAAATAGTAGAAGAGGAAGCTTTACACTCTAAAAAAAAAAAAAAAAGGTTCTTCGGTGGTTCTTCAGGGGTTCTTTGCAGTGGTCATGGTGCTATACCACTACCATTTAAAGAACCTGTTAAGCCCAGTTTGGTTCTTTAGCGGTTCTTCAGTGGTTCCTCAGTGGTTCTCTGTTACCCCTTTTCCACCAAGGCAGAGCTGGTGCTGGTTCGGAGCCAGAGCCTAGTTTCTAATCGGTTCTTTGTTTTTCAACCACCAAAGCACCAGCTCCGAACCAGTAAAAGTGGTTCTTAAGTAGCACCAAATCATTGCTGGTCTAAGAACCGCTTACGTCTGCACGGTTACTGTGACCAACAAGACAAATAGAAACTTGTGACAGCCATTTTTTTAAATAGCAGCTCGATTGTAATCTCCATTAATGCAAGTTATGGCGAGTTGCACGGACGTGCTGGATTCGCCGTGTTTGGATAGGCTTGCAAAGCCATGAGCATAAATAGTAATGCAACAACCGCCATTGTTGATGGGAGGCTTGTTCAAGATGCATATCGGAGCAGCATGGACTGATCGGAGCTGCGGGAGTGTTTGGAGAGTTTACGACTCCTGCTTTTGAATCAAATCTTTCTCTGATGTTTTTTCGAATCACTCTCGCAGTTCGAGATTCGCAGTGCCGAACCATCTCGAACAAGCCTGGTGTGTTTGTGTATGCCGCGCTAGCGTTGCTGGGCAACATGAGATGTATACAGTGACGTAAGATCTGGCTCTGTGATGGCTCTCTAGCCTGTGGAAAGGGAAACCGGTTCTTTGAAACCTCGTCAGTCGAACCAACTCCGAACCGGCACTAGCTCTAGCTCTGAACCAGCACCTGGTTCTTGTTGGTGGAAAAGGGGTATTAAAGAACCTGTTAAGCCCAGTTTGGTTCTCCACCTCTTATACCCCTTTTCCACCAAAAAAAGAACTGG
The DNA here is from genome assembly GCF_988280905.1 of Pimephales promelas. Lineage (NCBI taxonomy): Eukaryota > Metazoa > Chordata > Actinopteri > Cypriniformes > Leuciscidae > Pimephales > Pimephales promelas. Next base: position 21,416,339 of record NC_142790.1, read on the forward strand.
TTCGGAACTGGTGCTGGTTCAAATTTGGTTTGGAGTTGGATCAACTTGCGAACCGCTTCAGAACCTGTTTGTTTTTCCACTGACTAGAGCACCCAGGGAACGACGCCGTTACATCACTATGTACGTCACCATACGTTTTAGCTAGAAACACTTGCAAGTAACATTACTTTGGGATTATCTCTAACTCGTGTACCAAGAAGGGTTTAAAAACAATTGAAATATGCAAGTCTTTTAATCTTTTCATTTGATATGTAATCTTTTCTGATAAGTTATGTACCCCTGTCTTGTGTCTTTTTTTCTTTCAATTTATTTGTTCTATATTGTGACTGTTTTCTTCTTTGCTTATAATGTCTTCAATAAAAAAAATACAAAAATAGAAACGCTTGCGCCAGCTTCAAGCATAACAATTACAAAGGTGGACTCCATTGTGTTTCTGCAAATGTTTCTCCTGGATTTGCGATCCTTTATTATGGTCAGAACACATCTAAACCCGCCCCCAGCCCCCGACGTAAGCATGACGTGGTAAAAGTACGGTTCTAGTCCAGCAAAGAGTTGGTGCCGCTTTGGAACCAGTTCTCCTGGCCGAGAACCAGTTCTTTGGCTGTCGAAACACAAAGAACTGGTTCGCGTACAGGCACCGGCACCGAATCGGCTCTCAAAATGCTTTGGGGGAAAAGGGGCTTTATGGTTCTACATAGCACCATTTGACAAAGATAAGTGCTATTAAAGTGGTTTCCCTGTGATTACAAGCCAATGAACCACTTTAAGTGCTATTTAGCACCATTGTTGTAATATGCCAAAATGTAACTTCAACTCTGTTAAATTGAAAATTGTTACATCATGCGTGTTACTTGTTCAGTCTATAGGCACGGAGTGTTTCTTTACAAAGTGACATCGCCAACTACTGGTCTGGCATGCATAATACAACGTTTTTAGTCGCTTTCATGGATCCGTGCGAACGAGGATCGTTTTGACAGCGCTGTCATCTGTATGCAAATAAACTCAGCAAAAACGTTTCCTTTTTTAGTACCCCAGACAGCAACATAGTGTCGACCCACATACATGTGGAATCCACAATTACCAGATGTGGCCCGGATCTGTGCCGACACTACAGTATGTTGCTGTCTGGGGAGCCCGTTCGCATCCCAAGGCGTCATATACAACGCTTTTGCCAAGTGTAGACATCCAACGCACATAGCACCCTTTGGCGTCAAATGAGACGCAGATACATATGGGGAAGAAGGCGCCTCCTAGTGGTCTAACCCTAACCCTACCCCATACCTAAACCTACCATAACCGAAGCGTCTCATTTGACGCTAAAGTGCGTTGGATGTTTACGCTTTGGCAAAAGTGTCGTATATGACGCCTTGGGATGAGAATGCGTTGGTCTGGGACGTCGTTGACGTGTAAACGTACCCTTAAATACCCAAATTAGTGGATATCTACTAAAGTGCATTCAGTGCAAGTTCAGAAGTGGAACACCTCAATTGTTTAACATGAAGAATGTTTTAACTAAAAAAAATACAGTGAGATTTTTTTCCTCATAATTAGTGAGTCAAGGCGGTTCATATTTCATATTTTTAATTGTGATCTTTTCTGCTGCCGTTCGGATCCTCATTATATGAACCTAACACTGCTGCCACACCTCTTATGGTGTTAACATTTAGAGTACAGTCGCATCTATTACAAAATCGTTTTGGATAAACACACAAAAACTGTTGGCAAACACAAGCCTTCATTTTCACATTCCTCTACTCACTATAGGCCTAATGAGCCACACAGAGCTTTTAGTTTTCACTGGACTGTGTGTGCAGTTTTACTCAGTTTTGCATGAATATGTTTACAAGAGCTGTGTAAAGTGCATGCTACCTGTGATAATTGCAGTTGTTTGTGTACTTGAGAAAATGTCAATCTTGGTGCAATAAATGGGGGGCATGGAGGGCATTCTAAAAAGAGGCTCACTTTTAAGCCTCATCACACTGGTGTCCATGACAGGTACCACTCATCCAGGCCACTCCATGTTAATTTGGGGGGCCACTGAGAAACAGGAGTTGTCTGAGCCTTGTTGTCCTATGTTACGCCTAGCCCAGGATGTAATTGTGCCTTCACCTGTTCCTCCAATCTGCCTGCTGTTAGTCGCATTTGGAGGACACTCATCAGGAGAGGAACCCATCAAAACCTGCCTGCCAGAGTTGCCTCAAAAGCCCTGTACATGCAAATATCGCACCCCTTTTATGTCATGTTGGAGAGTGGAGTGACCTCTGCCCTCTGCCCTCCACTCTCAACTACTTATCCCTTCTGCATTTCCCCTCTGGAGGTAGCACCTCTACGAGGAGGTTGACTGGGTTAGACTTTAATTAATGAAATGTATGATAATGTGATTTCTGTAATAGAATGACATAGTCTAATGGTGTTGTGTGATTATGATTAATACAGCACTTTACAACATGAAAATCCAGCCACGGGCTAAATGACGGCCCTCTTTGATTCCCGACCTCGGCCCACCAAAGAAACTGGACAGGCTGACCCGATCAGAACGAGTTTACTTTACAAGTTCAGCTTATTTCAGATCCTTGGATTTGATATTTACATGGTTAATCTAAAAAAAAAAAAACAGCCCAAATGTTATCTGGATGAACATGACAGCTCTCAGCCTCTCATTATCAGATTTTTACTCTTTTTTTTTTCTTTTTGAAGGTTATGCCAAGGATACAGACAAGCCGTCTCCTGTGGGAACGGAGAACTTTCACAGGTGTCTGCGGAGGAGCGTTAGTCACCCTCATACCTTGTGAATTCGATAATTAATACTGTAATTCAACTAAAACCACTCGGCGTGAGCCATAATGAAAACTGATGTAGCTACTCAGCACAGTGAGCATCACAGGTGGGCCCAAATTAATGTGCAAATAGAGCTAAATTGCCTGTGCTTAGTGTTTTCGTCAGCACCATTTCAGTTTGTTGGAACTATAAGTAATTAATTCTGATATAACAAAGTCGTAAATTTAAGGTTAAACGTCGGGATTACCTTCAGATGCAGTGACAGGGGGCTCATTTGAGAGTCCCAGCTGGGATCCAACATCTCACCATTACTGAGAGATCAGATAAACCCTTTGAGATAAAGAACAACTACCGAATGCTGTCAAGTGTGGTTAGTGGACTAAGATACTCAGATCCCCATGTAGATGAAAAATTAATTTTGTGACGGCTTTGTAAAATATCAGCGTTGGCTTTAAAACCATCTTCGGATTATTTGACGTGAAGGATAAAGGTTAATTCTGTTTCGTTTTAGACAAGTTCTGTGTGAAAGACGTGAGTCAAAACATTTTTATTCTGATTCGGCTTCTTTCTCTCTTTTTTTTTTTTTTTTGCAGCAAAGCAGCTCATTTACTGAAAATGGTGTCTGAAAACAAACCACAGACAAATCAGAGAAATAATCACACATTTATGAATATTTAATATCATAGTCACGGCAAATAAGGCAAGTAATTAGTGGTTTCCATAAATTTGCAAATTGTTATTTCATGTTGATGAAAGAGCTTCAGTTTTCCTCATAAATTATTCATATATCAACAAAAGTTTAGCGGAAAGAAATGAAAAGGAATGAAAAGTGAAAATTGCTGGACTATGTTAACACACACACAAATGCTGGAAAATATATTTGACGACAAAATGTTGATACTGAGCTCAGAAAATAGCATTTATCCTAGACGTACAGTGAGATTTACATGTACATTTGTTTTTAAGTAGTTTATTGTCATGTGTACAAGTACAAAGCACAATGAAAATCATGCAAAAAAAGAAATAAGCATAATTAAGTCCACATTTTTTGCCTTCGTCAAACCTTAAATCAGCTACATGGTGAGGAGCAGCCAACCGCCTTTAGAAATTGTGTTAAAAATAGATAATGTCTTAATAAAAATCCAAAAATGCAAAAAAGGTGCCAATGACCCCCAAATATGATCATTTTTTTTTGTGAGGGACCCCCATTCTAAAAGGCAACACATTTTCAAGTATAAATATATAAAATATTTAGGTTTTATTATTATATTATTACATTTTCTGCTCATTATTGTACTGTTAGATGTATCTATTAGGTAAATCAAATAGATAAATAAACTTTTCCATGGACACCCAACATGACAACTACACTTAGGAGGTAGAAAATAGCATTATAATACCACTAGAAGCCATTATAAACCATTATATTATAAAAAACAGACATTTTGGAAGCAAATCTTTGAATTTTTTAGGCCAGATCATCAATCCTTTCCACGTCCTCCAAAGTAACTCATCCACAAACAAGGAACATTAGCGAAAAGAGCCTCTTTGTGATTGTTGTCGGCGAGTGTGTGTGTGCGCGTGCATTTAGTGGGGTGGGGTGCAGGGGTTAATGTTTCGGTGGAGCCGTGAGACGCAGTGAGTCAGAAAACAAGAGCAAAACAAATCTGTGATCTGGAACTTCCCAAGCACCCACTCAGGAGGGATTAATGAGGAGTACACTGCTGTGAAATTACGTGCCCTTTGAGTCAAGAAAATGGCCTTAGTGGTGCATGACCTTGAAATGAGGTGAGACAAACCTCACCTGAACCACAATTAGCAACGTTACATGGGCCGAGTTTGACATTAGCAGACAAAAGAATTCAAAAGTCAATATTTGATGTGGAAAAATCCTTTTTCAACCCGCATCAGGGCTCGCACTTTCCCAACGCGAGCAGCCTAAACCCACGTTTGATTAAAAGGTATTACAGAATAGGAACACTTGCTCGCCAAGCGGATGTTTGTTTGTCTTTGTCGACCGGTGGCCGCTTTTATCTTTTGTGTAATTCTCTGTCTGCTGAAATGTGTTTAAAGAGATGAATTGGGATTGGAGGAGCCGTCCTGACATGATTATGAAGGATTCATCGGGAGCCATCTGCCATGGTTATGAAAGGGGGTGAGGGTGGGTTCGCACGGCGAGTGTGGAGAGACAGCGGACCTTCTGTTCAGCAGTCTTCCTGCTATCACACAATAGACAAGCCTTTTGCGTGTTGAATTAACACGCTTGCGCATCCAGCTTGCCTTCGCGAGGGACAGTTGTGGGGTCGGGCAGACCAAGGTACGAATTCGTACGGATGCGGCCAAAAGCGCAGAAAATCTGTGACGCTTTCCCCGAGCGAAGTCCAGGTAACAGAAGGACGAGGGTTCTCGCCGAACATATAGTTTACGTCATATTCACACACCAGTTGGAGGAATTTAAGGAGCAGATGGGTTCTATTGCTCATCAAAACGTCCAGTTGCTTTTCAAAAAGGACGAGGCCGGAAATGAAGCCAGCGTGAGCCTGTTTTGATGGAATATAGGAGATATGCTTGAAAATCACACATTGTTTTCTCTCACTATTTAAATTTGTCTTCGGGTAGACATTAGCTGTAGGCCAACATAAATCTGTCTCTGATTGGATTATTACTGTATTAGCATGACGCCGGTTTTCCGATTAATTTAAGTCTTCGTACTTCTGTTTTTTTATTACTTTAAAAAGAGAGCTGGATCAAAACAAGCACTGTAAAAACAAAATTCTGGCAGAAGACTAAAAAATATGAAATAACACAAAACATGAAATGTGACACAAAACACTATAATGCTCATAACTAAAAAAAAATACACAATCAAATTATACTCCATGCAGGGACTTCTGGGAATCACATTTTTACTTACAAAGAAACAATTGTACTAATAATATCATGTAAATGTACTTTCTTATTATATATACAGTGGCAATTCTAATTAGATTCATAGTTTCTACTCTCAAAGCCATACATTCTGCAGTATTTTACAATAAAATTACAGTTACGTTTAAGCAATTAACACATTTTTAATGTAGCATTTTTCATTTTTTTCTAAATCTATTGATTTAATATTGATAATCTATGTATTTTTGAAAAAGTTTGTCAAACCAAATATTCAAGACGGCGTCGACTAAATGGTAATGTTTAAAAATCAGGCATTGAAAACCCCTATCAATGGACCACTGTTCTGAATATTGGGGGTGACTTGCCCAGCTGAATGATTTGAAATGATTTTAACATCAAAACAAAACAAGTGAAATGGATGTAGAGGCCTAGAGCCAGATTTACTGACCAACAACTTTTATTTCTGCTACTTTCGAGCGAGCAGTTTCTCTTTAAAGACCCTGCATCGCGTTTCACTTGCCACCGATGCTGTGGACATAAAATCTCACTATAAAAAGATTTATATCACTCTCTTTAAATCTTGATTTATATTACACGTCTTTAGAACATTCCTCCTCTAAAAAAAAGTCAGCGATATGCACACAACAGACAGGACGATCATTACCACAGTAAAAGGTGGTTGTGGCAAGTCTTTTCATCCTTGTAGGAGAATTAAATTTCACATGACTGCACCTTAAAAAATTCAATTGAATCATATATCGTCAGCTTAGTTCGAGGCAGAGCGAGCATCACGTCCAAAGTGATCATAACTGTGGTGACTTGTGGCCCGTAACCTCTGAAGTAAACGGTCAGAAATCGCAGCGCCGTCTGGGCATGTTTTTGACAGCCCGTTACGAAGATAAACCCAAGGAGAATCAGAAGCAAATAATCCCTAGTGATCCGCTCTCTTTCCTGCATTGTTTTAACATAGTGCCTCCACCTATTACAATCCTGCCATCACTTCACATTACAGGTCAAAGTTATGGTGCTTAATTACATGCCGCCTGCTCCCCGCTTCTAATAACCTGTCATTTGGGGGGAATTTGAATGTCACACCATATTGTGGAGCCGTAATGGCGTCCGGCAGATCCACTGATGGGACGTTTTAGGACAATTATAGGAGATATTCAAATCGCAGGTGGGATATTGAGTGACCCACAGCATATACATATTTTCCGTCACTGTCTGAGACACACACACACACACACTTCCTCCTCCACACTCAGAACTTGACCCCGCGATCCTCCGCGCTTGACATTGACAAAATGAACGCCTCTGCCGCCGAAATAGTTTAACTGTAGCCTGATCGCTTTTATTATCCTTCTAATCCAGATATCAGCTATTTCATCAGGCCGGAAGATATGCATGTCATGAATTATTTTGACACGGGGACCTTTTAATTTTCTCCAGCAATATTTCATCCCACCAATCAGCGGCTGAAGTCAGCGGTGCCGCGCGGCCGTGGCAGTGTTAGAGGACAGTGCTCTCCCGACGGCTTCAAATCATCTGGGAGCTGTAATGAGCTATGGACACAATTATTATCATCTCCTGTGCTCACACATTTCATCAGCCCAAGGGGGGCAGATGCAAGATCACAAGCACAGGGAGCCTTAAACAGAAGCTATTCTATGTAAAAGTGTTAGGCTCCATGACATTCTGGGATAAATTTAAACTCTATTGATGACATTTATTGGAAGTATTTTGAGTCAACCATGTGTTTATAGTAATGCACTTACTTGGAAAATCTAGGGGCTGACGTAGCACAGAATTGTCCGTGTTTTTAAAGTGTAGCAATACAATAATGATATTACACAAAGACATAATAAGGGGAGGAGATAAACCACTTATATAAAAAAAAGCAATTTCGGAAATCATAACACTCAATGTGGCGGCTATAAGAATCGAAGGTGAATGCAATTTCACCATGTACAAGATCTTGATCAATGATCTTTTTTGATCCTGGAACAACATTCCAATCAACCAATCAGATTTGAGGGACAAGTTTACAGTTTAGGCCAAGGGCTTACAAGCAGGGGCTTTTTAAATTACGACTACGCTGCTAAACAGATCCGGGGACATTCACAAGATGGCTGCCTAGTGGACTGATATTTATCATTGTCTCATTGTTTTTACATCTTTTGACCTCATAATGCAAAATGTCATAACTTTATCTTCTGGTAAAAATGGCAGATTTCTGACTGGTATGCTGCTTCTCCATTCATTTAGTCCACTTTAACCCCACAACTCCACAATGGACTGCAAGCTTACATTCATTTTTGTGTGAAACGAATGCCCTATGTTTTTTTCTTTTGTGATAATCCATTACTCTTTAATTTTCATCAATGTTGCAATTACTTAAAACACAAGCAAATACAGAAGTGCATTGTAAATACTTAAAACGCAACCGAAAACAGAAACGCGCTTCAAGTAGCTACTCACAACTCAACCAAATACAGAAACGCAATGCAAATACTCACAACTCAACCAAACACAGAAACGCAATGCAAAAACTCGCAACTCAACCAAATACAGAAACACAATGCTGCAAATACTCGTAACTCAAACAAATACAGAAACGCAATGCAAATACTCGCAACCCAACCAAACACAGAAACACACTGCAAAAACTCGCAACTCAACCAAATACAGAAACGCAATGCAAATACTCGCAACTCAACCAAACACAGAAACACGCTGCAAAAACTCACAACTCAACCAAACACAGAAATGTGCTGCAAATACTCGCAACTCAACCAAACACAGAAACACGCTGCAAAAACTCATAACTTAAACAAAATACAGAAACGCAATGAAAATACTCGCAACACAACCAAATACAGAAATTTCCAGCTCACATACCTCTATTTGCTTCCTGTTTTCGGCCGAAGCCCACAGTCGATTGTCGAGTTCACGCGTGATCATTGGTGAATCATCTCAAACCTACCAGACATGGGCAGTATTTCAATTAAATGCATTTTAAATACGTATTTAATTACTTTAGTGTATTTTGTCATTTGTATTTTGCAGGTGTGGAAAAAATAAAATGTAGTTTGTAACAAAATATTTTCACAGAGTGTAGGCTATTTGAGTATTTCAAATAAATACTTAAGAAAAATCACCATAGTAATGTCATGATTCTGCCCTCGTGTCCTTGATTTTCTCTAGTCTTGAGAAAGGATCATGAAAAACCCATGTTTTGTGTGCAAGCACATGGCCTTTTTTTGGGGGGCCATATGCTTCTGTTGTCTCGTTACGTACCCGTCCCCTTGTTATCCTCGTCTTGTCATTGTCCAATCAGCTTCACCTGTTCTTGTCATTAGTGTCATATCTATATCATCCCCTTGTGTTTGCTGTTCTGTTTTGGTTCATTGTGATTCTTACCTGCGTGTTACCATACGTTGTTAAGCCTTGTGAGTATCCTGTCGAGTATTATCTAGAGATAGTTCTGACTCTATATTCGCTGTTTGTTTATCGTCTAGTCTTTTGTCAAGTCATCTAGTTCTGTCACTCTTCATCCAGTCCATGTTTTGCCTGTCTTTGTCCATTAATAAACTGTATGTTAAGCTTCCTGTCTGCGCTTGGGTTCATCCGCAAGACCATAACAAGTAAATGATTTTGCTATAGTTCGGTCTGATGTTGGCAATGGCAATGTCCAGGTTAGATGCATGAAAATCACGTACCCTGTAGACCGGCCTCCCTTCAAGAAGTGAATGAGTTTTGAACACAGGAGAAGTGGCGCTGCTCCTCTTAAAAACGGCATTAAAGGTGCTAGACCCAAAAAAAGGCAGAAACATAATTGATCACATTCATGTAATTTTTGCTAGCGATCTGCTAGCTGCCTGCCCCATAAGCATGCCATCTAAAAAACCTTGTCTCTGTAGGCAGCCTAGGCTATGAGATCTGCACACAAAAACAATGGGTTCAGCAATCACTAAAACCTAAATAAACCATGTTAAAATTGACCGGAGTTCTCCTTTAAAGGGTTAGTTCACCCAAAAAATGAAAATTATGTCATTTATGACTCGCTGTACTAATGTCATCCCAAGCTCGTAAGACCTCCGTTCATCTTCAGAACACAGTTTAAGATATTTCAGATTTAGTCTGAGAGTTTTCTGTCCCTCCATTGAAAATGTATGCACGGTATACTGCTCTTGTCCAGAAAGGAAATAAAGACATCATCAAAGTAGTCCATGTGACATCAGCAGGTTAGTTCAAATATTTTGAATCATCGAAAATACATTTTGGTCCAAAAAGAACAAAAACTCCGACTTTATTCAGCATTGTATTGTCTTCCGGTTCTGTTGTCAAGCCGCGTTCACGAGTCTGCAGTGACGCTGGTGACGTAAGACGCTGCTGACGTGTATCTGGTGCGTCCGTGTATTCGGGTTCAAATAAATATGGCTGGGCAATATGTCTTCCTCTATCGAAATCCTTAGACATGTTTGCGAAGATTGTTTTGTTTACAGCGTGTGTCTCCCTCAGACTGTAAACGAAGCTCTGGCGCACCAAATAACACGTCAGCAGCGTAATCATTTTTGGCAGTAATCAACAATCAACAGTGAGCATAGATTGCTTTTTTTATTTATTTTACAAAGAGGCTTTTTTAAACTTGCTAGCTCCACTCTAAAAAATATATATTAATCATAAAATATTATAAAAAAAAAAAAAAGAAACAGACTGCCTTATAAACACATCGAAAATAGTTATCAATAATTCGAGGGACCACAAGACCCATATTTAGATTACAGAGTACCATGTTTCTGTCTTGTTGCATATAACCTCACTGTATCTTGATTTCCGGAGATAAATGTTTATGGAAAATCTGGTCTCATTCCTAAATCTGTGAATCTATGACCTTCTCCCAACCAGGTGATGACCCTAGATTTAAAACGAAACATTACAGAACATTACACAAGGTGCCATTCCCATCAGCCTTTGAGGAGAAGAAAAATGTTTCAATTAAATCTCCAGTATCAGCACCAGCACTGATTACACACACACTTTCACATCCTCGAAAAGTTATTTGACATAAATTACGGGTGTCACATCATTTTCCAGCACATAGAATGTAATTTACGGCCGATCCCATTGACTGGGAGCTGAACCTCGAATAAAATCGCCAAACTGCCTGGGCAATAAGATGCACCTTTCTCTCCCATCAGCACACAATCAGTCCGCCGGCCACAGGCAGATTAACAATGCAAATACTGCTCATGATAGTAACGACACATTTATGCACAAATACGGAGCTGTGGTCGATATCTTTCAGAGCCAGGAAGGTTTGAAGCCATTGGTTTTATCAGCTCCCCTCTTTAAATAAAATGAACTGCCTAGACTAGAGGATGGAAGAGATGCATCTGTAATACTCAATAAATTAAAACATGTTTTAGTGGAGTTCACAGTATCACTGTATTTGTCTTCAAGGTGAGATTAAAGGTCTTAATGACAGTTTTGTTTTTCAGTCAAATGCAAAACTTTTTTGCATACACAACTTTTTGCGGACATTGCTTGAGTCTTAAAGAGAAGTTTTCTATAGGTTGTTTTCTACATCTATCAGTATTGTATTTATGAATCAAGTTCAGTGAATTTATGAATGTAAGCAGGACACTTGATGATGTGTCATTGAGTAGCCTATTCTTCCATTCATATTTTTTGGAATTGGATTACATTTAGCCATTTGTGTCATTTTAAAATCAGAAAGTGCTTCAATTTACTTTCCCAACCGTTGAGACCTATTTGAAGAAAAATAAGCCATGTTTGGCAAGGATGTTAAAGTGCATGATTAACTCATATTGTTGGAATGACAATATTACCGTAGGTTGCTGAAAACGTGCCACTTCATGCTTACCTTTGTAATTGCCAACAACAGCTGAAATTGCATCAAAGCTCTTTTCTTTTTTTTCTCTCACTTGTTTCTCACTTTACTGTCTGACCTTATGTAGCCCCACCCCTTTTCAGCCCTGCGCTCGTTGTCTTTTGTCTTCCGGTCTGTAGTTTCACAGTGATCTTGCCTATTTATGAATAAACGGCTCGTTTTAAAATCTTCCCGGTCAACTGACATTTGTTAAGACATCTGTTTTAAACATTACAATCCTCATAATAACTTTCGTTAACTTTACACTAAGTATATCCACTTCAAAAGCTATTACTCCTGGACAGCAATGCCAAAGAGATATGCAGATCGACCGCAAAAACGGAAGTTCAAAGACAATTTTCTAAAGATGGCGGCGCCCCGTTTTTATAAGTAAAATAAGTAAAAGAATTTTCTAAAATAAAAATAAAATAAATGTTTCTAAATAAAAAGTTTCTAAAATATAATTTTGAAAAGTTTTAAAGGTTTTCTAAAAGTATTTAATAGTTCTAAAGAAAATCTTTAAAAGAATATACAGGTTTGATTTTTATTTTAAAAACTACTAAAAACTGAAATTCTAAAAAAATGTCAACTAACTTTCATTAGAGTATTAGTAGACTGTCTGCTTAAAATCTGCGAACTCTTTATTATGATTTTCCTGTTCAGTCATATTGACTATAAGTAACTTTGCAAGTACATGTCAACTCATGTTAACCTAACAGTCTACTAATACTATAATGAGAGTTAGTAGACAGGTGCAACTTATAGTCAACATAATGTGTTAAAGGGACCTAAAAAATAAAGTGAAACCGGATCTTTTAGGGCTGTTGGTCGCAAAAAAATGACATGAAATTGATCAGAATGGGTCTTAGTCTCAATGAACACTTGCACACGGCCCTCATAAAGCTGTCATCAAACACTTAACACTTTGAACACTTAACTGTGATCATTTAGTTAGGATTCGGACGCAGCACTTCACTGAATGAAAATCATAGTGAACCAGTGCCTCCTAGTGTCAGGACTACACATTTACTGTAATAAAAGTGTCAGACATTTCACCAGAGGCTTGGAGAGGTCTCACAGCGTAGTACTGACACAATTACCCCCAGCTAAACCTGCCATACGAGCACAGTATGGTAGCCATATGCATGTTTTCTAGGCCCACGGCCCAGTTGCAGTAGCTGACCCACTTCACATCACGATAGTGCCATAGGGGTCTTTCAGAGATGAAGGTGTGTATGTTGGAAAAGGTGCATGGTGATGATTTATGAGGCTTTCTCTCCACAAGGCTTGTTGGAAGCAGACTTGAAACACTTGCCCTGATATCTCCCTAAACACATACCTGATATGCTGCCACACTCTTTTTCCTCGAATCTACAATTGGATTAGGAACTTGTTGATTTCCCTAAAGCTCAGAGATCTAACACCATGTACAGATTCCTAGCTGACCATGTCTCTAGTCTATCCAAGGCTGGAGGAGGTGGGTGTCCCCTATGGCTCTTTTATATGTACTGCCCTCCGCTCTCTTTCTCTTCTCAGGCCATTGCGAAATTAATTCTAGAAAGGATTTATTAAAGGGATAGTTAAAAAATTCTGTCATCACTTACTCACCCTCATATTGTTCCAAACCTGTATGACTTTCTTTCTTCAGCTGAACATAAAATAAGATATTTTAAAGAATGTTGGAAACCAGACAGTTCACAGCACACATTTACTTCCATAGTATATATATTTTTTTCAAGTCAATCGCTATTTGTCGACTGTTCGAAGACCAGCATTCTTTTAAAAATCTTCTTTTGTGTTCAACAGAAGAAACTCATAGTTTCGGAACAACATGAGGTGAGTAAATGACATATTTATTCATTTATATTTTTGGGTGAACTACCTCTTTAAATTGTTTAAATTGACAGTAAACACTTTTACTCTAAAAGAATCCTGAAAAAAAAAAAAAACTGTATGATGGTCTTCCTAAAATTAAACAATACAACTGAAATGTTTCTTAAGCACCACATCAGAATATTAGAATCATTTCTGAAGGATCATGTGACACACTGAAGACTGTGATGATCCTGAAAATACAGCTTTGATCACAGCAATATATTACATTTCAAAACAAAATAGAAAAATTATTTTAAATGGTAAAATTTCACCATAATACTGGATTTTTGACTGAATAATTGCAACCTTGGTGAGCATATGAGTCTTATGGAGTGAGTTATACACAGACTTATTGAAACGAAACCTTATTTACACATTTCAAAATTCACACACATAAGCAATAAATGAAAAATACACATTTCTAAAATGCCTTGCCCCATTACTATAAAAGCAATTTGTTTCTACAAACTGAGGCATGAGTCAAAATTATTTACTATATGGTAAATCAACATTAGAAAACTGTAAAGCCACAGTAGTAATTCACGGTAAGCACTCTATTATCAGATTCTCAGGCGCTTCTTCTTGGAGTTCGTGAGCGTCCAATCTTTAATCGAAAAGAAAAGAAAAAAACAGCAAACAAGTTCATACTAACAAATTGGTGTCACCAAACCTGATGAAATGCAATTTACAGTGAAAACAAAACACAACAAACCAAATTTATTTTATCTATTTAATAATCCTTGTCATTACTGGGAACAGCCAAGAATTGCGTGTCCTAAAACTCTTTGTATATAACAGCGAATATGCCATGTACATGAGAAGCTACTAAAATCTACTGTCTGCCATGGGTTCTGGTTCTGCGTTCCTGGAATAACAGTGAACAGTAGCCTAAAACGCTTCAAGGAAGGATGATGATGTACAGTACAAGAGGAGGGAAATAAAAGTACAGAAAATGCAAACCTCATTTCAATTTGGACTTTGTTCATAAATATAACACTGATGGCCTCTCTCTCATCTTGCACCCAACTAGAAGCACGCCACTGTGTGTGGAGATTCAATGCTGCTTATAACAAATCCTTAATGTGAACAGACATGATACGAGTTTTAAAAAAAAACAAGTCTCTTAAAGTGCTGCTGATTAAATTGTCAAATCAGCAAAAAATACAAAAGTGTGCAAACACTGATGCTTCACAACAACCAAAGTATTCCAGCATAATAAGGTGAAAAATGAAATTGATTTCAATAGGACAAGTTACATTTAGAAAAGGGCATGTATTGGTTTCTGTAGACTCATTTTGATGCGAGTCTCATTTTGGAAACACCCTAAAGCGAACGCAATGGTGACGTACACGAGAACATCAGTTGCGGGAGAATGTACACACATCCTAAATGCGATATGCGAGGTCAGTCGATCGTCTAAACTGTTAAAAGACACTATAGGTCAGGGAGATCTCAGAGAAAGGGGCAAGGGGTGATGGTCATGCAGAGGTGACAGGCACATATCCCATCAGATTTGACCGGATCATGCATTTGGCTAGCAGGTGAACCCACACTGAAATGATCATGTGTATGAAAGGCCCTGAAAAAAACCATTCAGATTTAAGGTATTTAGAAATACACAGAAGAAAAAAAAAGCATTTATAAATGATCAGTATGGCATAATGGAAAACTGTATTGACGCTTAAAGGAGAAAAAAAAAATACAACCTTATGATATCAGTTCCTAAAGGGTCAGAGCTACTTTACAACATATTTTAGTAGTGTAACAAAGGTTATTTGGTGTTTGGCACATGCTGTAACAAACAACACACAAAAAAAGGTTAATATTACACACATAGTAACCACCATTTCGTGGTGACTTCCCTTTACTGGAGACATTAAACCGTTAATTATTATTTCTGCACACCAACCAGCGTTGGTGTTTTAATGATGGATCATGTGAACTCATTTCAAATTCAAACCTAAAAAAAATCATGTCTCGAGAAGGCTTTAGAAGTCAAATAAAGAGAATTTAAAACCGTGAAAATGAATCACTTGAACAAGCTACGTAGTAGAGGCACACACAGAAGGAATGGGGTTCAAAAAAGGCATCAAAAATACAGCATGCTTTGAAAAGTGCTGATGAATTATAACATTAGGATTATTAAATAATTGGGGGGGAAAAGTGGTTTAAAATGTACAAGAAAGCCGAGATGAAGGGTTAGAACACATCAGAAAACACCCTAATTCATAGTAACGTAGAAAACCTCAAGGTACGACCCACCCAGCGAAACCCCGAGCAGAAACAAACCCGCAAGGAGGATCTGGGTCCAATCGTTTGAAAACCTTCTCCCAACCAAAAAAAAAAAAAAGTGAGTAAGAGAGAGCAGATACACACAAAACTCTTTCTGTGAACTTCTCCCGGTTGCTCTCAGTTTTTAGTGTCTCGTGTGGTGCGTATGCAGCGTTAACGTGAGTTTCGGGAGCAGGTTTGATCGCGTACCATTTACAGCCGCCTGTCATGGTGTTTTTAGAAAGTTGGAACACGGTTATAAGTTTATTGCGAGATGCGCTCAGCAGTCCGTAAAGAGGCGGGACATGCGGGGAGTCGTCGGGTCACCAGTAAAATGAGCGGGACAGGAAGTTGGCGGCCGTGCTTAGCCAGGTCACGCCATCTTGCACCGAGCCCAGTCGCGTCACGGCCTTGTGCTGCTCCTGAGACGGGCTCTCGTCCTCGGGCAGATAATCCGGCAAATTCATGTTCTGCTCGACCACCACATCCGAGTCCTCTTGGAATGGGATTACAATCTGGATGAGAGGGACAAGAGAATGATGGGAACAATGACCTATTTTGTTTTAATTGCTAAGCTAGCAAGCAATACAAAATGGAATTAAATAGGCAAGGAACAAAAAAACAAGCAAATAAATTAGGCAAAACAACAAAACAGACTGCTAACCATCTGAGTAAATGTTTTTCTTATATAACAAACTATTAGATTTAAGTAGCAAATACTTAAATACAAAATATTATACAAATATTAAAAAATTGTAAGTTACCATTCAATGACCATTCAAAAGATTTTCTTTATATACATTTATTCAGATTAAGAATAAATGATTAAGATTAGAATAATTAGAACTTGTTCTTGAGCACCATTTATATATATATATATATCCTCATTATAAATACCTATAGAGTTGGGAGTCAATTCTTTGAGTCAACTATTACATTGCATTGGTTAAAACATTGATTTAACTACTTATTTTGAATCCCTCAAATATTCATTTTTATGAAATATGCATTTTTAAAATATTAAAATGTTTAAATACAAAAAATATTGGCGCACATACATATAAACAACATTAAAAGCTTGCCTTTCACAACAGCGGGTCTTTTGAATCAACGGCTGTTTGGTCAAAATTATTACCATTATTTAAAAATACAACTCAAATATCATCATAAGGTTAAAAGATTAAGACGTTTTATTTTTAGTTATATCACTCTAGCCCAAATTACTATGTAGCTTTCTCTTTGTGCCTGTTCAAACAGAAAAAGTTTCGATATTTCAATCAACTGCGCCACCTGCTGGTTGTTAAAGGAAGTGTGTGGTAAAGCAGTGTTCCAGACCGCAGGGCTGACAGCCACCGGAGGTCATGACTGTGCCGCTGCAGGTACACATCGCCCTTCCAATTCAACCAGAGAGGACACATCTTTCTTTAATGACCACACACTGCATGCCTCCAGGGCCCTCTGACGCAAGGTTTCAGGGGGAGAGGGACATCCTGAGTGATCATGTCATGAGGGGGAAATGAGTAACTCTTCTGAAGGGGAGGAATAGATAGACAGCACCAGCTCCACATGACAAGCTGCATTACCCTCGGCCTTCTCACGGTTTTGAGGACAGACGCGGCCACGACAGCATCAGCCAACATCCTCAGGTAGAGGTAATCAACAAAACTTAACGAAGCTTGAGAAAGGGATAGCTCATCCTAACCTCAACACTGTTATATTTACTCTCTCGTGTCATTCGCAGCTCATTTGATTTTACATGGAATCCATAAGGAGATCAATTTTCAAGATTATTTTTTTCTTCAAGAAAAAGGAAAGTATACAATAAAGGTGACATGATGATACTCATGTGTTTGTTTGATTCACTCACCTCTGATCCGTCTTCCCCCCTCATTACCTGCTGTGCCTTCATGACTTTGGTTGAAGCTATAGCAGTTCCCAAGGCCTGGGGAATGAAAATAATTGCATGAGAATGCTGAAATGGGATTTCTAGAAGCATCCATAAAGAGTGATTCGTTTCTTCAGAACTGTTGGTTTCAGTGAACTGGTTCAATTGATTTATTATTGTTTTTTACATCACCAGTCAAATCTTTTCACAGACGTCCCAACCTGGCATTTAAAATGTACTATATTTTTTAAAAGTCACTTATGCTCACCAGGGCTGCATTTATTTGTTATGTGACATGCAGTAAAAAGTCATGTTGTGAAATGTTATAATATAAAATAACTTTTCCATTTAAATATATTTTAAAATATAATTTATTCCTGTGATGGCATCATTACTGCAGTCTTCAGTGTCACATGATCCTTCAGAAATCATTCTAATATGCCAATTTGGTGCTCAAGAAGCATTTCTTCTTACCATCAATTATTAAAATGGTTGTGCAGCTTAATATTTCGTAAAAAAAAAAAAAAAAAAAAAAAAAACAGGATTCTTTGATGAATAATAGTTTAAATGAACTAAATTATTTTTTTGTAGAATATAAAAGTTGTTACTGTCACTTTTGATCAATTTAATGCATCCTTGCTAAATAAAAGGAAATATAAATAAAAAGATTGTGTCCCAAAATTGAACAGTAGCATACATTAAGTTAAATTTTAATGTTTTTTTTACTTCATTAAAAATACAAGACGTCTAACCAACTTTTTATTGGAATAAAAACAAACAATATACTCAATCAAGGGAACACTAGATTCATGTTTAGCCTGTAAACGGTACTATTGTTTCCGCTAGATTGTGATCTCACCTCGGCCTTCAGGTCCGAACGGATCCTCACCACGCATCTCTTCACAGCCATTTGGAAGGTAAAGCTGATGACTCCTTTGATCTTTAGCAGTGCCTCTTCACACAGACTCCTCCGAGTCTGACATAAACAGATCAATTGTGTCAAATTGTGCAAATATCTGAAAATTAAACGGGTTACAGCACACGTTGTCTGACTGCAGTTACCGAATCATCAAGCCCGTCGATCTGAAGCACCACCGTTTTGGCCCGTTTGTTCGTGCCGCCCAGGAAAAACTGAGCTTTCCTTCGGCACGAGGCGGACGCTCCCGCCTGTTCGGCCTCCGCACTGCTGGAGTTCTGCAGGATCTCGTAGATCTCAGAGGCTAACAGCTTCGTCTCGCCTGGCGACGTGCTCCTAGACAAACACATGGACACTTTCGATGAACAATGAAATAATCGAGCAAATATGCTCGTCTAGTCTTTTTAAAAGAGCATGTATTGTACAATTCAGTGCTGATATTTGAAAAGGTCACCACTCCAGCAGACAAGGGGACACGACATAGATCTGTGCGGGGGGTAATCTGCACACATGAGGGCTTCAGAAAAGAGCTTGAACAAACTAACCTTTAGTACTGAAACAACACTGAGATTCATTCCGTATGGTTTAATATCAACCAAGTATAATAGCACATTGAATGTAAAGTACACGTAAAAATGAAGAGATTGATTGCCCCTTGCTTAATATACTGTCAAAAAGATAATGCACACGGAGGTTACCCCTTGGTACATCTTACCCCCCTCTGCCCTATGGATTGGGGGACAAAAAGGCCTTAAATACAGAACAAGAATGAAAACAAATGGAAAGTTATTGACATTTTTTAATGAGCCGGTCTGTTTCTTGGTGGCTAACTATATAGTCAAGTGACCTGTTCATTTAATGAGGTTAATAAAAACAGCAGTTCATTGACATCATTTTAGATTAGGCATGACATCAGAATCTTGATTTGCCCTACAGGCGCTAATGGGGGAGATGCAACTCTGCCATCATTCATGCAGAGTTACAGGAATGGGCATCTGCTCACTGGCATATCTGAGCTGCCAGACCTTCCCATGTACACCTGAGGGAATGCTGACGACATCTATATCCTCCGTCTAAAGCAAGTGGTACATCAACTTCTACAGCCAATAACAGCACATTCACATGTAAGTCTTGGAAATTACAAAAAAAAGTCAGAAAACACTGGATGTTCCTCATTGAAACAAATACAAGCATTAGCATAGCTTAGTTCTGAGCTCTGTCGTCTCATCAGGGGTGATGAAGGATTTCTTCACTTCCTCTAGCCATAAGATTTCACAGACTGGGGCGATACACAACCTCTACCCAAAGTCGTTGTGCCGGAAATAGTGACGGGCAGCTTGTGGAACTGCAGGGCACTCCTTGATGGCATCTGTGCTAACTGAAGTGACTGGTGAATGGAAGGGGGCGGGCAGGGAGTCACCCTGAGAGAAGGATAGGCAGCTCTCTGCCAATCATCGGCACTTCTGTCTGTGAGGCTCCATGTAAACAGAAGACACTCGCCGTCTAAAAGCCTGCAGACTTTCGCACTCGAAAAAAGCCCCAACTGCAGTGTATATATAATTATACTTGGATATTGCGCCTCTATAGTTAGCCTTGGGGTGTAAAAAACATGCAGTTGTATGAATATTTAAAGCATCAGCTGGCATCTACGTTAGTATTGTTTGGCGTGAGGTAAAAGGAGTGAAAGAAACCCTGTTTTCTCAAGCATAACCTAATAAACGCTCAACAATACAGATTTTTTTTCCTGTACTAGATCAGATTTGCCTTGCCACTTTTTATAGTTTTCACTGGCCCTGTCACATCACATAAAATATATATATTGTGTGTACATATGCGACACTGAAGACTGGAGTATTGATGCTGAAAATACAGCTTTGACATCACAGGAATAAATTACATTTTAAAATGTATTAAAATAAATAAATCTAAATATAACTGTTTTTACTGCATTTTTTGATCAAATTAGCATAAGAGACTTTAAAAAAAATTGTACTTGTAATAATAATAATAATATAAAAGTAGCAAATACTATTTTTTATAGACAAAAAGGTAAAACAAACAATTTGAAAAAAAAATGTGTGAAAGTGACAGCTATAATGTAACTAAATGACAGGCACAGCTATAAATTCATAAATGTATTTGTAAGACAATTGTAGTTTCCTTATTCTAAAAAGTAAAAAAAAAAACATCAGTTTGGAATGGATACACTTTTTTGTGCATAATTGATAAGTGTAAGAAGTACAGAAAATACAACACTAGCCTGGATAGAGCGAATCACAACGATGTCAACAGGCCCTAAACTCTCTCACACTAGCCATCCTTACTGTTGAACCCTGAGATATGATGTCATTTCCCTTTCTTGCCAGGTAAATGTATAATAACTGATCATTGAAAAACCCATATTGATCAACCAATATTCTGAATATGGGCACTGAACATGAACTCCTTAATGTGGTATGATTTTCTCTTTTCTCTCTTAGACTGACCTCTGCTGGACATCAACCGATGGCGAGCAAAACAAATGCAAATCAGGTTGCTTGACAGTTCGCATTACGCTTAAACAGCAAGATCGCATCATCGCTCCCATTTAGTTTCAAAACAGACAAATCCGCTTATGACAGTACGACCTTTCTTGCCCGCCTCACGCATTCACTTCAACTAAAGCTGCAGGATGAGGTTTTCTGCGGAAAGTGCAAACTGCAAAGCGAGCTCATGTTGCCTTCATGTTTTGTGGCAGCATGATGGGAGCGACTTACTTCTGCATGACGTTCTGCAGGCTCAGCATCATTCCCAGCTCGCCCTTCATCTTCTCCCTGTTGGCGTGGCATTCTGCCAGGTAGCGCACCGCCTGGAAGGACACAGAGCCATTAAGGGTCACGCAGGGCCATTACAGAGACATACCGCCAGGCACAGCTGTGAGAACAAATCCATTAACACAACACCAGGACTACTTGGGTCAGAATCACTGTGTGGGGTACAAAATTCTGAGGGGACATGAAAAATTTGGGGTTCAAACCTGGAAATTAAGTTTTATGATTTCAAAAATGCAATGAGGACAATATTTCTAGTTCAATTATAAAATAACCATGTCCACTTGTCAACAAAGGTTTTTTCTTGCTTCCACTGAAAAACACGATGCTCTGTAACATTCTAAAATCGTGCTGGAGAGCATGGATCATGATCCAGATGTCTCTGTCTGTCTTACACAAGAAGGGAGGAAACACTTTCTGTAGAAGTTAGGCTAAGCTTTGTGACAATATTGGACAGCAGGTGGCAGTCTTGTGAAGTGTCTTTGGACAGCTGGGAGGGCATGGAGTGATCAGATTGGTTGATATGAATGCCTTTATCAAACAACTGATGTCAGACTACTTGAGTTTAATAATAATTACGTTATTATATTAATTATAATAATAGCAGTAGTGTTTTAATATATAATAATAAAAAAAACACTATATTAGGTACCAATTATTAATATTTGTACAAGTTTATTTGAGTTTACTAATAGTAAATTATTATTCTACTATTCTACTAATACTATTATTATTATAAACAATAATTAGACACAATATTAGTTACAGATTGTTATTATTGATATAAATATCATTATTGACTCAAATAATGTTGCTATTTTGTATTATTATTATTAACAATAAGCCATTATATCACTGAAATATCATTATTATTGTTGTGTATACAATCATTTTTTTTTTTTATATATTATCATTGGCATCAGGGCTAGCTGGGTGTGCGTTGAGTGATCTGATTGGCTGATATGAATAATACATTGATATCAATAACTGGGACATTTAAAAATGACTGGAAGTATAAGAGAGTTCTAAAATCATAATTGCAACCTATTGTGCTTTATATTGGGATGTCTGAATGTGAAACTGAATCTAGCAGAGACAGCACACTATAATACACCATTCTATAGATTTCCAAGAAATGTGGAAACATTGCTACCAGAAAACATTGCTGTGTATTAGAGAATATCAACATCTACCAAAAGTATTTGAAATATTCATAATTATTATAGCATAACGTTGGAATTACATTTGAGTTCCTAACCTAAACTAACATGGCAGAAAGCATCTTACAGGTTGCTATGGCAAGAATGCCTGCACAATTCTTGAGTGCAAACTGGATCTTACCAAGAGCGCAGAGTAGACCACTTGTGGGTTGGGGTGGTCGAGGAAGAGAATGAGGCCTGGCAAACAGCCTTGATCTTCAACAATAACTCGCCTGTTGAGGGGGTCAGCAGCTAAGTCCCTCAGCTGATTCACCACAGCCAAGGCATCCGGCTCCCCACTCATGGTGCTCCCACACCAAGGGCCATGCACAGCAAATACACTGATCTTAGCTGAGGGGGGGATCAAAAACACAATCATTTCTGATACCATGGAACTCTTTGTTAATTACAGAAAGCACACACAGATTTATGATAATAACATAAAAGCTGCTTTAAATTGAATTACATAATTTTAAGTGTGCTTAATATTTTTAAAAATAGGATCTTTTTAATATTTATTTAAACAAAAAAAAAAAAAAAAAATAGGAACCGGAGAAATACTGCCTGACGTCACTCAGTCAACAAGCATTATTGCCTCGCGACACCTTAGCATTGATTTACTGATTATCTTTATACACGTGGCTTATTTATGGCTTTCATTGTGCACTGAATGACCAATGATATTCAAATAGCATAACTAGGCCTTTAACGGGGCCTGTGCTAACCGGCTAACATTGACACGGCATCACAAGACAATGACACTCTTGAATTCTCACATGGGACATAAAACGGCATGTAAAAGCAAACATATGGCGCTGATTGCTCATTCATATTTAGTCTACAGACATCAATACAGGTGGATCTGAATGTCTTTCTATGAACAAAAACAATGACAGCAAGCAAGACAGAGAAAGGCAGAATCTACTTCTATCGTGTCATATATAAATCATCGCAGATATGTAGCCAAATAATAATGATACATGTACAATCAGTGTATTAGTTTCTGATGTTCGTGGTCTCTATCTTGTTAACCTTGTGTGTGTGTTGTGGCACTGTTGTCCACGCATAACCTTACAGCAAACACGCCCAGGACGGCTCTTCGCTTCAGACGATCCTGCCAGTCAAAGAAGGATCCCAACAAATGAACCGCTGATGGACACGAAACTGGATGTAGCTCGTGTAATAACGAAGAGAGTGAATATGGTTAAAAGTCTTTATGACAGCTGTTTTGGTCAGGTAAATTTGGCCATTATCTGCGGAGCTTTAACACCCTGTACAACACTTCCTGGAATTAGACAGACCGATTGGAGGGTATGGACTATGACATCATGCGTTTTTGACCAATGAGGGAGCGTTTTACTAAGATACTGTGCTTCACATACAATACAAGTGAGCATTACAGATAAACAAATCAGAACTAAAGCTTCCTAAATTATTTGTTTAGCTTAATGAATGTTTGTTACTAAAATATTAGGAATAAAATTAATATATATTACAGTACATGACATCATTTGGTTCTGCAGTGAGCACCGTTTGGAAGCCGGTAGAAAATGTCCAGTTTCTTATATGAAATGACGCTGACATCTAAACAAAACATTCTTCCAAGTACAAGAATTTTATATTCAGACATAAAACAACGGACTAGGGTAGCAACAAATGCATAAAATAAATGTTTGATGCTATTTTAAACAACTAAATGTTTTTAAAGACTCTCAAAACAAACGTTTCTTTAAACAAACTCAAAATAAAGTCAAACTCCGTTACACACCTATGCACATAGACATTATGCCTATGCATACCTCGCTTATGTGAGTCAGTCATCACTATGTCATGATTGGACAGTTTAATTGCCTATGCAACATTCTAAGCCAGTGGTTGGCTTAATACTTCTAGAGCCCACCCATTGCTGGAATATTCTCAATACCTATTGGCTAATATAAAGACCCGCCCCTCTAACTAAGCGAGTGCTGCTCCCACAATGTGGAAAAACTATGGTAAAAACATTGGTTACAGGTTACCACTGGATTCGGTCTGGACAGCATTAGCATAGCATAGCACAGTCAGAAAAGGTCCTCTAGAAAGATCTGTTACACTACAGTCTGGATGGTAAGACATCGATATTTCCCTGTAATTTCCTATTAGGAGTCCCGACATTTTTTTGTAAACAACTAAGAGCGGGTTTAATACAACAATGAAACAATACGGCGTGGGTTTTAGCGCATTTAATTAACTGTAATAAAGTTTTGTAGATCGTTCAATTGCCCTCCGTCTGTGTTGTCTGTTAGTGACAAATAGTCTCGTGCAGGAAACAACAACTAGAAAATTGTAGTATTTTTTTCCTGGCAAAATAATATCAAGGTGAATAATGGCTGTTTTCATGAGTGGAAACCACTGTTACTGTATTAAATATGAGATGATTTAAAATAAAAATGTATGAGTGTAAAGCATTGTTTTTGTTTAGGTTTTGATCTAATGATGACCTAGCACAGATCCTTGATGATGATGAGATAGCTCTGTGACTATATCAGAAGATGATCGGAAATCCTAGACTGAAGGAAATGGATCTGGTAAGTGCATGGAATCATATGCACAGTTTTGGCTAATCTTTCATCCTTATAGATTAATGATTAGCTTTTTGTCTCTCTTAGGCTTTATCGTCATCATCATCAAAGCCTTATGGGTCATCCCGGAGTATTGTCAGGAGAATTGCCACAAATCTTCCATTGGCGCCTTGTACTCGTGTCCATTTTCAGGTAACTTAAAGCGTCAGTTTTTGTTAATTCAAATGTCAATCACAAGTAAAGGAATATCTCAAATCATTGTAATGATTTCAGCAGGTGATTGAAACGATGTCTACAGGCTTTTAGTATATTTTGTGCACATATTGTTTTTGGGATCCCTGTTATCTTATTTTTCAAATATGTACCGTTTCTATTTTATTTTAGTCCATTATTTTCTTTGTGATTTTCCATCTTTATTTTAGTTTTGCATCTCAAAATCTTTAACACCCTCCATCTTTAGCCTTCTTAAAGTCTTCAGCTTTATTTTTCAGTTCTCCCGTACCATCAAATTTCCTTCCTTTTCTCTGTTTCATTCTATTATTGAAGAATCACAGGCACTGGCAGTTCACAATATCTAATCTATCCTTTTCCCACTGCATAAACTTTAAATTTACAAGTATGATGACATTAAACCCACCTTGAAACTCGTATTACTGTCTCTGTTTCTCTCTTCTCTACCCTTCCTTCCAGCTGTCCTGTATGTCAGGAATGCAACATGTCTCCTTTAGGTCAGTTCTCTGGTTCATTTTTGAAAAAAATAGGCCTAGGGCTCTTATAAAAAGTGCTTTTTTTTAAATAAATTGCTTGGCACTTATAACATCCTCTTCATAAAGAATTGAATGACACTGTAATGTTCTAATTGCTCATACAGCACTTTGTTTATTGCTAGGTGATTTTTAAACCGGTTCCCCTTGTGCTATTTACATTGCCGTGCTGTAAAAACATTTGCCGCTTGCTCTGCTGTTGTGTTTCTGATATGGTTTGAGTGCTGGAGTGTCTGTGGCAGGTGTTGTAATTATTAACTGTCCTTTAAACTGTCTTTGGGCCGCGCAGCTTCATCCTTTCACTTCAGGGGTGGGTTTCCTCAACCATTCAAATGGGCCAAACGGCCTTGTGGCCACGCTCGCTGACGTGGGCTGGATCGAAAGAGAAGAGAGCGATAGCCCTGGCAGAAATAGGTGAAAAACATTTCTAATTGAATTAGGAAACATATAAATGTTGATGTGTGGTGTTTAACATGTATTTATCTGTATGTCCTGCAGTTTTAAGGCAGATTCTGGGCTGTTTTTTCGCACCCAGCACCGCAGGCCCCTGAGACGCCAGCGGTCATTACCCAGCTTGCACCAGGCTGAACCTGCGCCACAGAGCCAGACGGTCATCAATGATGAAGCCATTCAGAAGATCAGCGTTCTTGAGACTGAGCTGGCCAAACTCAGAGCACAGATCGCACTGATAGTTCAGGCACAGGAGCAAAGCGCTCAATCCACAGGTACACAGGTTTTTGCGTATTTGCTTGGTTAGTGTGTTTCTGACCTCAAATCTATTTAAGTATATAGATGTAAAATTCAGCAAAGTAAATACTTTGGTACTAATCGTTTTTACTAGAGCCCGACCGATAAAGGATTTTGAAGGCCGATACCGATACAAATATTTGTTGGTTTTAAAATCCGATATATCGGCTGATATTTTGTTTTTAATTATTATTATTTCAGAAACGCGCAACAAAACATTAACAGATTTCCCTAACATTAGTTATTTGTAGTTATTTATGAGGTTTAACTAAAATGATATGATAATGCATTTTAAAAAGAATCAGAGATTTTAAACAGAACAGACTGATGATAGTGGCATTAGCTAGCTTTGTGGTTAGCTAGTCTATGAGCCATAATTAAGCAATGGATAACGTCATACTGCAATTGTAAAACATACATTTTCAATATAACAGGCCAATGAGAGATGATACGTCTCATTGCTATAACTGTCACGTGCTTTTAAAGAAATATTTCAGTCACATTTTCAAAAGTTAAAAGGACAGTCAGTCTTCTACACTGTAACAACGTAACGTAACTATTACTAGCTAATTCTGCTTCACTCTCGGCTTATTCAACAGCAGCAAAACTGGACATGATAGTCACAAATTTTGTCATGCTTATTTGAGTTAAGAGAACAGATGGGGATGTTCTTTTTATTGTTATTCAAGCAATGCATGTCTTGTGACCAACTCAACGAGTGTTGCCAACAGGGACTGTGTAGAGTGCCCTCTGGTGGACAAACTATACAACTCCAACACTCATGACATGGTCCAAGTGTGTTTCGTCCATTTTTATTTTATGTTTGAAATATTCATTTATCGGCCATTATAACTGCCGATACCGATAGTTTGGAAAATGCCTAATATCGGCCTGCCGATAAATCGGTCTGGCTCTAGTTTTTACTACTTTAAAGTCGCAATATTTGCATAATTTCAGCTCCAGCGCCAGGTGGTCCCCCAGTACCCCAAGCTCTACCAATGGCCCCCCCTCCTCCACCACCACCTCCTCCTCCTCCATGTCCTGCCCCTGGGATGCAGAGAAGCTATTCCGCCATTGACCTCATCCGAGAGCGCCGAGGGAAAAAAGCGGGGCAGGACACTGTACTGGACTCAGATCCCAAAAAGCCAGAGCTTCCCAGCATGCTAGATGTGCTGAAAGATATGGGGAAAGTGAAGCTGCGCTCAGTTAAGAGGTGAGTATTACTGTTTGTTTTGGACCGTGATTCTCATTTACAGCTTACCAATAGGTTAATTTGTCCTTTCGTTCACAGTCATCAAGAGGACGGCCACACAAAACCCAAACCCGTTGAGCCCACAGATGCTGCAGCGTTAATCGCAGAGGCCCTGAAACGCAAGTTCGCTCACCGCTATCGTAGCGACAGCGAATGTGACGGCAGCTTTAACTTGCCGGCCCCTGAGCATAAGACCCACGTAGAAACTCCGCTGGTTAGAGAAATTTCTTGACATCTTTCTGACGTACGGTGTCTTAATGCTGTAATGATTTTGTGCTGTTTCTTTTGCAGTTTGGACAGCACATGTTGAAATCAACTGGAAAGAAGAAACTGTTCTAGGATGAGGCCGAGTCATGTTTCTTCGCTGTGGGTTAATGGAGTTAACATGATGACTCTTAATTTAGTTAACTTTTCTTGTTGGTTCGTAAATTTTGTTCGTGTTCACTTTTAAGAGAGCATGCACATGCTAAAACACTAACGCAGTCAATCTGGTTTCCCTATTTTGTAATTTTGCACTTTGAAAAGTTCATCTCTATCAGTACGTGTTGTGCCGGTCAGTTACATCGTTAATGCCAGTTACATGGAAACATGTCTTTTTGTTTGTTTTTATCTGTGGGTTTAGTTGGATTTTAACAGTTCAACAGTGCAAGAATTCAAATTGTTTGAAGGGATAATGTTAAACGAAAGCACCAAAGTGTAAGATGATTTGTTTTTGTTTTAACAAGTAGTTTTATGTGTATTTTTTAACATCTGCACTTTCTAC
Source organism: Pimephales promelas (assembly GCF_988280905.1). NCBI lineage: Eukaryota > Metazoa > Chordata > Actinopteri > Cypriniformes > Leuciscidae > Pimephales > Pimephales promelas. Next base: position 21,444,942 of record NC_142790.1, read on the forward strand.
TTCAAAGGTACAATTCATAATTGCTGGAAAATCACTAATTTCTGATATTAGCTTTTTTCTGTCATGCTGCTACCACTACAGCAATTATGAAGCACTTTTGTGATCATAAATGAGGCTTAGATGGTGCCGTCAGTAGTATTTGCTCTCTAATGTTGAGACTAGCTAATTTAAAATGCCTTTTTAGGTTGTAATTTATTATTTTGGGAACATTTAGTTACTTGAATAATGTAGTTGTGTGAAACCAATGCACAGGATAGTATGTATAACAAGTCTATTGCCAGTTAATCATAATTTACCGTATTATCAGAATTTTGACAGTGTTTGTACCTTTTAAAAGGGTTGTTCTTTTGCACGTTTGACCTAGTCTAGATGATTTTTGACAAAACCAGTGAATTATTACAATTATAATTTCAAGGGTTTATACCTAGTTTAAAGGGATATTCACCCCAAAAATAAAATTCAGTAATCCTCAAATTGTTCCAAACTTGAATGTTTCTCTTTGGTCTTTTGAACTCATACGATTTTTTTGAAGAATGTTTGAAACTAAACAGTTGATTGGCCCCAGAGACTTCCATAGATGGGAAAACATACTATGAAAGTCAATGGAACCATCAACTGTTTGGTTTCAAACATTCTTAAAATATCTTTTGTGTTCAGCAAAAGAAACTCGTGCAGGTTTTGAACAACTTGAGGGTGATTTTTGGGTGAATTATCCCTTTAATGGCCAGCACATTATTTCACACTACAGAACCATTATGAATGGGTTTTCAGTTCTTGAATAAACCTAAAACAATTGGTGTCATGTCATTTGTGTAATGGTGTTTCTTTAGAGCTAAATTTCAACCACAAGATATTCAACACGTGATTGGGTCTGGTTTGTACAGAACAGCATGAGCTCATGCCATCCAGTAGAGAAACATTTTGTGAAGGTTTATTCATCAAAAATGCAACTGCAACAAGTATGTATCAAAAGGTTATACGGCAAAGCCTTTACAAAATGGCTTGACACAGGTCGTCTCCCCAAAATGGCTGTTACAACAAACTGTAAACAGTTTTTTTTTCTTAAATCAACAGTCTTACAGCACTTACAACAAAAATACAAATCACCTAAAATAAAGCACCTCTTCTCTTTCCGAATATAAAGAGAAGCACAAAACTGTCCATTCTGTACAGAATCCAAAACCATACACAAAAATGGAATGTTCAAAAATGTTAAAAATCCAATTAAACCAACTCTCCTCCGTACTGTATATAGATATAAAACAAAAAAAGAAAGTCCACGACGAAAGGCAAAGGGTCAGACAGTGCACTAAATGGACAATGTGATGGGTTTTAAAATGAAAATGACAGCTGGTTTGGTCACTTAGCTTTGTGCATAGTTTTAAGGCATTGTGTAAGCAGTCTTCCGAGGAGACGAGAGTGGCTTTGAGACATTCTGAGAAGGACTTCTTATCTTCCTTTACAAAATACAGAGGAGAAAGAGGCACCTGTACTTCCTTGTTTCTCCCAATAAGCAGGTCAGTGAAACCCTGAGCGAAATCCATGGAGAGTCCGTTCAGCTACATGTCCTGTGACAAGATCCTTCTTCCATGGTCCAAAGGGTTAATCTCTGCCACCTTTCACAAAGTGACGTTCCTTCAACACAGGGGGGGCACTGTCTGAAATACAAGGGAGAGAGATGCAATGGCGCACAAATGGCATTTGTATGGCATCTGATGTGTCACACCGGCGGGGTTGCAGTCTGACAGGTTTTGTTGATCATCAGCAGTAGGTTTCGAACAAAATGTACAAGTGGTTCTTCACATCTGTGCTTAAAAGGCAATAAATCACAGAACTAACATGATTCAGTTAAAAAAACAACATGTGTAAACAGTCTTCAGAGGCAGCAAAACGACTGGGCTCTTCACATTTGTATTTTTGTACACAAGGAGGAAGATTGATTTGCAGAAGCACTGGCACACGCTCACACACACACACACACACACACACACGCTCGCACGCATTCGGTTTCACACACATTGTCTCTTGGTGCAGTTGTAAAAACCTCTCCTATAAATACTCAAGGTGTTCCAAATGACTTTCAGAGGAATTCATTGTTTCAAAATGGCACTTTAAAGCCATAGGAGGGGGTTCCTTCCTAGCCCACATTCCCTTACAGTCTTTAATCAAAGCATTGGAGCTGAATTAGTAACACCCAAAAGAAAAGGGGAAAAAAAGGTTAAATAAATAAACCACAATAATTAAAAGGAAACAAAAAAAAAAAAAATGCAGCAGTAGCCAAATGAGGTATCTATGTATTGCTCTATGTCAAAAGGGTCAATTTAAAATTAAATAAATTAAATCCACAAACAAACGAAAAAGAAGAAAACGAAATCATCAGTGGTTGGTTGGAGATGGGTGGCGAGCAACACAAATGTGACGCAAGATGTTTGGCTGAGGGCAGTAGAGGTGTTCTTCCTGTTGGGGTGTCATGACTCTTGGCTTCCCTGAGATAAGGCTCTGGAACTGGGCTCTTCGGTGGCTCGGGTCGGCTCGGACTCCCCCTCCTCGGAGCTCCCCGACGCCTCGGGCTCCATGGCACTCCAACTGGCCTTGTTCAGGCCCAAATGACCGAGCATGGTCTGAGAGAGCCGCGTGTCTGAAAAACGCGCCCACTCGGCAAACAGAGGCTCCACCACGTATGTCATGAAACCTGGTACCAGAAAAAGAGAATCAGAGGCAGAAATCACTTGATCAGCCAGACCTTAGAAATAAATAAATAATAATTATATTATTTTCACACATCAAAATAATAATAATAATAAAAACAAATTATTTATAATTTATATATAAAATATTAGATAGTAAATAAGATAGAAACCCTTAGAATACAGACAGGGATAAAACTGGAAAGTGTAAATCCTAGTTTATGCAGATTTCTGACTATTTTTGAGAAAATTAGTAATTAAATTAATTAAAATCTACAGACATAAATATAAATAAATAAAGCTAAATAACCCAACCAACATGCAATTATTTTATTAAAATAAAAATAAAAATTATTTAATAATAATAATAAAAAATTATAATACAATATATGTTAAAATAAGACTTCATTTAATTGTTTTTATTATATTTTGTTAATTTATATTATATTTTTATTTCACTTTATAGAACAGTAAAATTACAATACTAACATTTACGGTTTGATCTTAATTGCTTTACTTGCAAATGTTAAACCATTGAACTTTTATTTTGAGCTATTGTAATTACTATGAATCGAATCTAAAAAATAAACAGTGCAGTGCTTTACTCTGAAACATGCAGTGCGACAGACTACATGTTTATAAAATATGACAACCATTGTGGTTTAATGTTTGCACAAAGCCATTTCACATTCTCACAACTATGCACTGGCAAAACTAATAAAAGTTTCAACACTGTCCCGCAGATGTCCCCCGAGCTCATGCAGTTTATTTAGTAGCGATTTCAATCATCATATAGTGAACACCCCCCCACCTTCAAACCATTTCTTTCTCAGATTTATGCAATTAACATGGGTCATACGTTTCAGGTCGGAAAAGTACAGAAAATAAAATCACATCGCTGCACATTTTATATCATTTTTATTACTATTCTCTTCCTCCCAAATTCAGGGTGAGCGCTGAAATCACATAAATGATTGTTCCGGTTCTTACCGATTTGAACACTGGCTATGGTGTTGGCTTCACTGTCACACAGTGGACTGATTTCAAGTTTATGCTTCTTTTCAATGTCACCTAAAGAAGAAGACAATGCCAAAGCACAAAGATTAACTTTTGAACACGGTAAACTAGTAGCAAAAGCAAAGAGTTTGGTCATCGTGAGTGCTGGGTACCTTGGTGGAAAAACTCCTCTGTGACTTTCTCACTCCACTGTTTGCTGAGCTCCCACGGTCTACATGGGTTACAGATATCTGCACACTTCAGGGCCATCTGGAACACATGAACACATGGATTTGTTTTTAAGTGCATTAAAGTGTCTGTCTTTATTTTAAAATATGGTGCGCAGCCCCTTCTACTTAAAACAGGACTCGCAGATTTATCACATCACAACTTCAACAACATCAAGATAAGCATTATAGTAACTAAAACAAACTTTATTCATAAAAAATAGTCATTTAAAAATTTTCACAAACAATTTTAATAAAAATGATTGAACGATTTAAAAAGACCTAATATTTAATAGATTATGGTCCTCAGTCAAATGAAAGAATTTTGATAACACTTTACAATAAGGTCCTACTAATAATGAGTATTTATACATTTTTGTTTACATAATTAAAAATAAAAAATAATTAATTAATATTAACTCAAATAAATATTTTTGAATAAATTTTCATTATTAGTTCATGTTGACTAATGGATTCAACTAATGTTAACAAAATGCAACCTTTTACAACAAGTTTCCATAGGTTAAGGTTAGTTAGTGCATTAACTAATATTACCTAACAATGAGCAATACATTAGTTACAATACTTATTAATCTTTGTTAACATTAGTAAATAAAAATACAACTGTTTTTGCTAGTTCAGGTTCATTAACCAACGTTAACCGACAGAACATTTGATTTTAATCATGTAATAGTAAATGTTGAGATTAACATTAACTGACAAAAAAAATGCTTTAGAAATATTTTGCATGTAATATATTAAAAAATTAAACCTAGTTACTGTAAAGTGTAACCCATGTATTATTTGCAATAATCAATTAAGCTATTATGATTATACTGTTTTTGGAGAATGCATCTTGATTAGCAATGCATTTAGCTCAATTTAAAGCAAACATCTCAAATGTATTCTAAAAGCCATTTTGGCGCATCATTAGTTTATATATACATTTCTATATACAATTTTATTTATTTTATCGAAATGGATATTGAATATTAAATTCCCACCTGCAGAGAGAAATGCCGATGAGAAGAGTGTCCTAAACACAGGCTGTTCTCATCCAGATGTGTCCTGAACCGGGACAGATACTCATTCTGTCGGCTGATATCTGTGGCCAGAATCAGTGATCCCAGCTGCCTCTCTATACCCAGACTGTTAGAGACCCATTAAAGTCAGTCAATCATAAGAAACAGAAGTCATTTACAAGTCTTAAAGAGACAGCAACAAAAATCACCTTTTATATGAATACTCTAGGGCTCAAACAGAGAATGAAAATTGAAAGTTAAAAAAAAAGAAAAGAAAAAAAGATGGCTCTTTTGTGGTGTAAGCCCTAGGCTATAAAAGAAATGCGGAGACTGACCTGTCCTCGGCAGGAAGATGGGAAAAGAGTTCGGTCTCTCTGAGCAAACCCACTGCAGACCTCCAGTGATGGTTCTCCAGAACTGAGGTATTCTACAGAGCGACACACACACACACACACACGTCACTGCTGATCGACTTTGAAATGTTTACAAATACAGTAATGTACTTGGAGGTACTTAGACAATCCTCTAAGTACAATGTACTTGTACTTAGAGGATTGTGGAGCTAACGTAATGCTTAAATCCCATTGGATGATGCTCTAACCCGGTACAAAGCTGCAAGGTAATGGTTGGTTTTGATGAGGAAAGGCTGGTTGACTCCAGGGTGGTCCAGATCGTGTGTGGCCGCTGCTAGCAACCCTAAGAGGATGTCGAATGATGTGAGGGACTGGGCGAGCTGTGAATTCAGACACACAGAGACAACCGTAGGTCTGTAAGTACAGTAACGTAACAAGGGAATAATGGTACATTTAGTAAAGGACAATCACCTTGGGTTCTCTCAGGTAACAGTGCATGGCCTGGGTGACATCAGCAGCATGGACTGCGTTATGGTAAGGGTTTTGGTTGTGGTAGTCTTCTTGAACCAGAACTTGAAACCAGAGGACAACGTTTTATCCAAGTAATTCAGCAAGGTTATTACATGTCAGTACATCAGGGCTGCAGCATTTCACTTAAATCGATGATGACAATAATCAACAACAAATTTCATTAGTTAAATCAGTGCACTGTGGCATGTTGTAAACATTTTGGTATGTTTATAATACTGATTTTACATTTTTTTAATAAAAAAAGTAGTATAAATAGTGGAAGTCACAGCCAACCCAAGTATACTCCAAATATGTAAGGACTTATTAAATGCTTCAAAAAAAAAAAAAAAAACCTAATTTACAATTAATGTCTTTCTGCTGTTTAAAGTATTTCATTGATTGTATTCTTGAATGTATTACAGATTCATTATAAATGTATAATTCATGTAAACAAGTATTTCCATTTTTCAAAAATGTTGTTAATAAACTACATAATTATTATATTATATATAAATAATATTTAAACATTATGGTAACTTTTTAGCAAATGTCACATACTGCATTTAGGTTTAAAATGTATGATATTTCGCTAAAATGTTACATAACACATTTTTTATTAAAACAGTAAAAGGAATTACAAAAGTGTTAAAACACCTGCAATTAAGTTCATAAACATTCATACATTTATATTTGTTTTATAGCCTTCCATTTGCACATTGTTTAGAGCAGATTACTAAAGTAAAGTAGTTTTAATAAAACAACTGTTGTTTTTTTATATAACATAAAAGGGGTGGGGGAGTCAAAAAGGTAATTAGTATCAGCCCTAAAACATTTTTATTCCAAAAAAAAAAACACATTAAAAACTCTTACCTAGAAATTGGCGCACTTTAACCATGTCTAACTGGAAGAGCTCGATGAGGCCATACTGGTTCAGCAAATGAAACGTCAAGAAAACGAGACTGTTTCCTTGAAAAACAAACAGCACAAAATAAATGAGGGCTTGGGCAAGGCAATGCTTCACCCTCAATATTGCACATGCATTATTCTACCAGCAGGTGGCAGTGTTCACAACAAAAGTAGAGGGAAAGCACAAGACGCACGTAAAAGGGGTTCAAAATCGAAATATTTACCATTTGTAAGTCTGTCAAAGAGGAATATGTCAAAATTCCAGGTTCCAACCTTTTCAAGCATACACTGTGAGAAAATTACAATGATAACAGATGAAAAATCAAGAACTTGTTTTAAAACCACAACAAATATTGAATATTCAGGGTAAAGTAGTCACTCACTGCATATGAAATTGAATACTACCCTACTATAGGATGCGAAAAACAATATGCCAAATAAGTAGCATGTCCGAATTCAGAAGTCTAAAAACAGTAGGTGTGAAGTACCCAATGACCTCCTACCATTTCCACCAATATTCTGAAGCACGAATTCGACGGACATTATCCCGTGAGGCCACGGGAGAGGATTTGTACAACATAGCTATGCAACTGATGAAGGTCAAGTGACTAACAACATGGTGGATGTAGTACATCTGAATTTCATTCATACTCCCTATATTCATACTATAAAGAACATACTTTTTTAAAATGGTCGCAAAGTAAGTAGTACCTCCTCAGACGAGTTTTTAGCACAGTGTGTGTTTGTGATCCCATACCTTGGCTTGACCACAGTAGTCCTCATCCAGGATATGGAGGGTGTTAAGGTGTGGCGCTCCTCGTAGCAGACGGGACGAAAGCAGGTGTCGCTGGAAACTAAAGAGCCTCCGGATTCTCCGAGCTGGAATCGACCCTGCTGACTCAGCACGGGCTACACACACAAACACGCAAAAGAGAGAACATGGAAATTCCATGATGCAAGACACCGGATCCTCAATAAATGATTAGCATATTCAATAATTGAAGCTGAAACTGCCATCATATTTTTAGCATTTAGTGTCTTTAGCTTCGGTTCCTGTCATAATCACCACCCCAGCCCCCATTCCTGGAACCCATGTTATTTTAAAGTTTGGTTGCTATCGTTGCGATTGTGTTGCTCAGGCAGCCTACGAGAGGTCACGCCTGACCGAAACACAAAAGGCAAGAACAATCCGAAGAGAGTCTTTAAAACAGTGTTTCATTTCACCATCACAAAAGAGCAATAAATCTTTTCATGTGCCCTGTGTGTACATTCTCCTAAATTCAGCTCACCTAGTATGAACAGACAGAGGGACATGCACAGAACTGTGTGTGCAAGGCTTAGCCTTCCCTTGGCCACGGACTTGAGCCTAACGTGGCATTTTCTCACTCAAACCACTGCCTGCTGCTGCTTCTGATTGCTTTTAGAGGGAAAAGCTGCTCATAACTGCAGGTCTTGGATCAGTTTCTCCGTTTTATTAAAGTGTTTTCTAGGGACGCACGATATATCGGCCAGCACATCTGTATCGGCCGATATATGTTCATTTTTAATGTTATCGTTATCGGCCTGGTAAGAAAATGTGGCCGATATATTAAAAGGCGATAAATAATGTATTATTTATGTATTTTATGTATTAATTATTTAGTAATGTATATTCCCTTCATCTGAGACACTTGTTGAGCACTGTTTATGTTTTTGAATTTCTTGAAATATGATTGAAATCTCTTCAAAAAATGAAAATACAGTTCGGCACAACATGTGCAGCGCAAATCTATCATACATCGGTTATACAACACTATAATGAGAACATCCTTATAATCGTGCGCTTGGGACATGGATTTAATTGTGAGACTTTTGTTTTTGTAATCAGGCTCTCAATTTAAATTTATCGGCCGATATATCGGTTATCGGCCTTCAAATATAAAGAATTATCGGTTATCGGTATCGGCCAAAATTTTCATATCGGTGCATACCTAGTGTTTTTTGCAACGTTGAGCAATGTAGCCAATCACTGAAGTATTTGTTAGCTGTTTTTTTAACGCAATGGCCAATCACAGGTGTTTAAGGCCCCCTGAATTAAAAGATTTTTTTTTTAGCTTTTAGTATGAATATGTTAGCATTAAGATTATGAATAAGCTGGTGTGTTCCAAAACAATCATAAAATTCACATTTGGGAGATATAAGCATTCAAAACTTACAGTCTCTCACTTCCGCTAAAATGCTTCCGTCCAATCAAATGCTCTCTAGAATCTAAAGCGTCCCGCTCCCTATGCTATAAGTACCACCTGGCCAAAGCGACTGCTGACACGTTACGCAGCTAAATGGGTTGGAGATAGGAACGGTACGTTGGTTAAAAAAATGGAAGTTATTCACACCTCTACTATTGAATCCAACGTATCATCAGCGCTCTGATTCGCTTCCACGGTGCTGTCAAGTACGACATGCAGTCTGTGAGGTAAACTAAATGCTATTGGCTATTTGAAATGGGGGAGGAGCCATTCATTATGTCCTGCCTTAGCTTCCTGTTCTGTTTCAGTGGATATTACGTCAACGCATTATACTAAGATGAGCGTTTCAAGGCACTTCAGTTAAGGATCCTTTAAGTTACGATCAACTCGCAAATCCTCCGATTTTAACAGTGTTGACATTATGTAAATAAGAGATCCATTGTGCAATGCAGACAGCTTCCTTTATTACAACGAAACTTTGTGAGATCGCATCATGATGAATTAAAGCAGAACTAAGTAACTTTTTTTACCTTAATTGAACAGCTTTGGAGTCATTGTAATGTTTATATTACTGATTTCGTGTTGAATGGTGATCGTCTCGCACCCCCCTGGTGCCTGTGAGCCGCAAAACCACCCTTGCAACTTTGGGCCGGCGGCTCGCCGGCCTCAGTGTTAGGAAGTATCGTGAGATTTCAGGTCTCGCAAGGTAACGAATTGCTTTACGGCACTATACGAGCACACGCATGCGTACACGTCCCCATCCATCCAGGAGCCGGCTAGCTATAAGAAAAAGGTAACGCTAGATATTGAGTTCAAGTTTTCGTGATGGCTGATGTAAAAGAAGAAGAAGAAAGCTCGGAAGTGTTTATCAGAGGAACAAAGAAAGAAAAAAACGGACCGGCTTTTTCAGAATAGAGAGAACTGAAAGAAAGCGAAGCCTGCAAAACCGATGCTGACCTGGACTTCTTGCTGTTGCACTTGTAAGTATCTTTATAATAAACTGTGTTTAATGTTTGTATTTCTTGTAATTGTGACCTCGTGAGTCGGGATGTTTGCTATTGTCTGTTTGTTTTTTTATTATGCTCGCTGTCTGTTACCGGCTTACTAGTACGTCAGATACTGTAACTTAGATGTTAGCATTTTCATTAGCAAACAAACTTGCTTGTTTTCTGTAAGTTAGTGTTTTGTCCATTCATCTATCAGGGTTTATTTGTGTTTCTCAGATCGCCTATAAATCGATATGAAATTCTACAAATTATGCATTAGTTTAGCTTGTCGTCAGCCTCAGAATTAGAAACGTTATATACTGTGCTGACTTGATATATAATGCATAAACCTACACGAGAGCTGCTAGCTAATAATGCAACTTTTTATATTTATTTAATCACATTTACACAAACAGAACTATAAGTAAACGAGAAATTGCATTGCAACTTCACACATGCAACTCTGTGCTAGTTTGACCTTGTGTATAAATGATGTTGATAAAAGATTGATACATTTTCTTTTTTCTTTTTAGCTACAAGCGTTGGCAAGTGTCATCAACTCCGAGTAAGGGGCACTCCAGACCACCAGTACCACCGGTCTCAAGCTTCAATAATAAAATAAACAAACTTGTAATAAACAAATTAAACGTGTTTGACTTTCTTTGGTCAATCGTTACGATAGACAACTCGGATCACCAGAAAAATGATAGAAGAATGTAACGTAACATTTATTTTGATAATGCATAATCTAAGTAGCTATAGCTGTAGGCTAAACTAAAAATAAATAAATAGCGGAAATATTTCTTATAGTATTGATTTTTAACCATAATGTTACTGATTACGTTTGGTAACACAATAAAAATATACACTATCTCAACATAATAATATTGTTCTGAGAATCATACCTCAGTGGACATGGCTCGGGCGTCTGGTTTGAAATGTGCTGGGGACAGAGACGCTTTCGGAAGGGCATTTTCAAAAGTGCTGGGTACAATAACGCATTCATTCTTTTTTTCTCTTTCGAGTAGGTCATGTTTTGAAAGACGATGTCCTGTAGCTTCCTGATGCACATAAATAAAAATAAGCACAATGTCCGACTATAGTGAGTATATAGAAAATATACGCCCTTGATAGCATGTACAGTGATGGTCTGTCCAGAGGTAGAATTCTACACTCGAATAGTTTTTTTTTTTCCCCTCATCAAAACCAATAATTTTTATCAGTGGTTGAATTGATATAATGTTTATCAGTGGTTTTATATGTTTTGATGAGGGGGAAAAAATATACGAGAGCGGAATTAGAACCCATGAGAAAAAGGGACACGTTTGTGTGCATTTTGATTTCTGATTTCACCGGAAAGAATCTCCGCCACGGATTGAAGCGCGTTTCTGAGAGAAGGTAACACATTTCAGTGCTAGATTGCCTGTTATTTAACAAACAAATGAAACGAATGCTGTTAACTGGAGATGATCTATTTGCATTGGTACATCTGTGACGCGAGATGTTTCAAAAGTGGTGGGGACAAAATCGACCCTGTCGTTCGCCTATGACGCCTATGTTCGCCGGCTTCTCTGAAAACAAATGCACATGGCCTGAACGAGATGGGAGGGGAGGGGAGGGGGGGAGTTGACAACGAGTTTGCGACAGTTTTCTCATATATATATACTCCGAAACTGTAGGGGGAGCTCGAGAGAGAAACCTGCGAGAAAACAGCAAAGAAGTTCCCAGTCTTACTGAGCGCTGCTTTAAGTCAAGTGACAGCTTTTTAGTGATTATAAAGGGACCGCTCTTTGCACGCTTTTATACGCGATATATATTTCAGAATTAGAATAAATTTACACTTTTTTTTTTTTAAACTATTCACTTTACTTATGTGCAGTGTGTTATGGGATAAGTAGTTTAAAAAATTGAAAATCAACACTTTTTAAAAAAAATCTAATTTCAGAGTTGGTTTAAAACTTGAAACACTTTCAAATACCTATGGAGAAAAGTAATACTTTCAGAACAAAGCGTCCCTGGAGCACTTTGCTCCACAGAGGTAGGAATGTGTGCATGTGCCGGACGGTCTTAATTTGGTACTTACAGTGCAAAGTGCGGAAATCGACGCCCAGGTATGGGTGCGAGCCTCTTCGTTCAGGTTCAAAGCCTACCTGACTTCTCACTCTCACATCTCCTAGAAGGCATCAACACACAGGTCCTCAAGAGATTTGTTTGCAAACACAACGTACAGCAGGTTAAAGGCCTGGCTACTGGGGGACAGAGACACAGACAGACATACACACACACCGCGGATGGATGGGGAAAACGGAAGGGGGGGGGGGGGGGGGACTGACCATGCATCGCCATGCCAGAGGGACTTATGCATTAGTATTCAGACGGCTAGGAGCAAAGGAGGACGCATGGAAGAAAGACAAGCTTGTGCTTCAGCCCAGGACAGAATGAAGAGGAAATCAGAGGGACTTCAACGAGGCTGGCCAAAGCTCTAAAGTCGCATCTGTTAAAAAGTCATTCAATAGGCCTTTTCATCAAACTCTGGCTGTGTGTGTGTGTATTTGCATGGAGAGGGAGAAGGAGGGGGGACGCATAAACTTTTACTGAGTAATGGCAGCCTCCGACATGTCAGTCACTACTGATTGGAGTTCATGTGCAGTAAAAAAGTAGTCAACGTGTAAATAAGTCAAACAAATAATAAAACAGCCTCCCACCAGTACATTTACTTACTTGAAAACAGCTGTTTGAATATTACACAAGCCCCTATCAAAATACCAAAACTGTGAATTACAATTACATAAAAAACACTATTAAAATGAATAAGACAAACATGAGTTTTAAAAGAAACAGAACAAAAAGAAAAAAGAAAAAACAGTAATAGATACGGACCGACCTTACAAAGTGTGTAGCACAATTGCACACATGCAACAGGCGAATCAGACATTTAAATAAATAAAAAAACAGACTGAAGCTATTCGGACATGCAGAAGAAAAGCCGCAGAGGTCGAGGAAGCAATACCACATCCAAATTATGGAACCAAAAGTGCGCTCTTGTTTTTTCGCCAAACCTCTCGGACGCAACCAGAACTCATCTCCTGACCCACAAATATAATTAGAAGACATTTTAACGTGAGAAATGCCACTGATTAGACTGTGCCCACTGATGCAGGTCTTTAAGGAGGAATGGTGTGGAAGAGTTATTAAAGGGATAGGCCGTGAAAGCGAGTGAGTGGGGGGGGGTTGTCTCTCCTGGTGGTGAGATGTGTTGTTTCATACCTGGTGTAAACACGAATGAGGGTTTGATTGTTTTGTTTGTCACAGCTTAAAAACAAAACAAAAAAAGAAATTACGATCAAGTATTAGGTCAGGGTTAGCTTTACTGGGTTTTTGGCTACATGCTGTTACTGAACGTGTAGACACTCCAGGTTGTTATGATGTTCTAGTGTGTCGCTAATTCAAGGTACAGTGACAGAAAGCAAAGCAGTCATACGGAAGTGGTAAACTCGGACATGAACTAGTCTTATTGTGGAAACACCAGTCAATCGGATTTAATCGGACGTGTATAATTTGATGCGTTTCATCCTAAAAAGGTAATTGCTCGAGGATGAATGGCACAGAATGCATTTGATGTACTGTACACAAAATTTTATTAGAGAATACTGAAATTCTGATAGTTATTCTGATATTATGGCCCATACATTATTATAAATCTATATAACGTTGTTATAGGGATAGTTCACAGAAAATTTTCATTTACTCACCCTCATGCCATCCCTGATGCATATAACTTTTTTTTCTGATAAACTCATTTCTGTGAGTCCACATAATGCCATTGAATGGGTGTCGCTCAGTTGATGCTTAAAAAAACAATGTATGGTAGTCCATACAACCTCAGTGGAAGAATCAATATCTTTCGAAGCGAAATGTGTAAAAATACTAGAAATCATCACCAGTCTACTGTCATACAAGTGTTCAAGAAAGGGACGTTGCTACACGTAACTTCACAAAACACTTACCTTTGTCAAACTGAACTTGTAAACACGCCTAGGACAACTGACTGGAAATTATGGTATATAGTTTGAAATTAGTATTCTTACCTCACCAATAATTATTTAATTTGCCAAAACATTACATGGACGCACAGAGACTATTTATTTTCCTTAAAGTCCCTGTAAAGTCAAAATTAAGTATGTGTTCTGAGTTTGTCACACCCCAGAAAAATGTGTTATTAGCCACCCAGCCAAATTTGAATGATAAAAAAGCCGGCAAGTACATAAAATCAGACATACAACATGCAAAAAATTAGCAGTATTCTCTGCTCTCAAATGCTGGGGGCGTGTCCGGTGGCTGCACTGAAACCACGCCCACTCGCGGGAAAGCTGCCGACGGTGATATTAGGTAAAACTGCTTTCGGGACGGGAGGATGAACGCTGAGGCGGGAGATAGTCGTTCAGCCCCGTTTACCAGTTTAGTCTCCGACTAAATTTTATAAACCGATTGTGTGTAAAATGATCACTACAGAGGCGGGTGTTGGCGGTGATCCTCAGGTTGGCTCTTTACAAAATTAATCCACCTCTTCTTGATGTGATCGTTTTTAGGAAATTTAAATAAAGACACTAATCTGTTTTGTAAATGATCGCATCCAGGTAGTAGCCTACGCATTTCTGTGTCGAAGGCATAGCTAGCTAGAAAACTGTAGGCTGTAGTAACTAACAGTACTGGCAGTAACTCTCGATTGAGCGGCGAATGTGAATGTGCTCTATTGTTAGGGGAGAGATCAGCCTCAGTGGCCTCAGTGCGTCATCAAGTAGGGGCGTGTCCAGGTCGTCGAGCCCTGTTTTAGCCCCGCCCCAAAAAATACAAAAAATAGCAATGGTGAAAAACTGTTTAACGGTCTTACTCCACAATTCAGTACTTCACAGTTCACAGTCTTTGTAATGTGTTTTAGCAATACATTTGTAACATTTATAATGTGTTTAGATTTTATTTTGTAGAATTGCCTTTACAGGGATCTTCATGTGTGTTTATCGGAAGAAAGTCAATCATATACGTCAGGGATGTCATGAGAGTGAGTAAATCAAGAGAGCTTTTTCATGTTAGGGTGGGTGAACTAGGGCTGTCACTTTTAATTCAATATTCGAATATGCATTCGAACATGACGGGAAATATCCGTATTCGAATATAAATAAACTAATTTTTTAAAGTGCCATGTTAAGTGCATTCTTTGCAGTCTATGAGTAGACCGTTTGTTTTTTTTATTTTATTGTTTGCCATCTCATCCAAGAGCGGGCGCTCTAAAGGGGGGGTCGCACACTGGACGAGAAGCTCAGCACCAAGTCACATCTTTAAAATTCGAACACATTATTCTCTATTGAGTGTACAACGTGTACACACACCGGCGGCACCATTCAGGGTCTGTCTGTGGCGCTCAACAACGGCTCAAGGATGTTCAAAATCGTGCCGCGCCACAGAGCGCCATTTACATAGTTTTAAATAAAATTAAAATTATTTTTGTCTCAAATCGTTGCTAATAGATCCTGACTTCGCCCTATCCTGCAATATACATTTAGTTTTGCATTCATTTACAGAAACCAGCTGCTTGAATGACAATTGCTGATGTTATTGGATTTTCAGGTGAGATTCTCAATTCATTCAGTTAACGGATGCTCTGAGGTAAAGTTTTCAAACTGCAGACTCAGAAACGATTGTATTTATTTGTCCAGAACAATCATAACATAGAACAGACATTATCTTTATTTCATGTCATTAAACATAACAATATTGCTGGCCATACACTGATGAGAAAGTGCACGTCCGGTGTGCGATACCTGGAGTTGTCCTAGACGTGGCGCTGCGCTTCTCGTCCGGTGTGCAGAAGAGAATAATATTAACAATATTCTTAATCTTAACAATATTAAGAAATGAATGCAGGCTAGGCAATAGGCTTTACTTCTGCTGCTGTTTAAGCTGTGAAATTATTGTTTTTGCCGTGCTTTTCCGATTCAGTTTTTTTTTCCATGTAGCCTAATTTTGATTGGCTACATGTATATGCATAGTGCCACTTCATATAGATTAAGTTGATAACCTGCTGTTTAAAACATTTTTTTTTTCAGACAGGCCTGAGTCCTGATTATGACTGTCAGACTGTTAATAAATTTGCGATTGAATCTCCGTTACGGTGTTTTTCTTTCTTTTTTTGGTGGGGGGGGCGGGGCTCGTAGAAATTCGAATATGTTCGAATAGATTGCTTGATATTCGATAACCGTTCGAATTTGATTTCTCAAAAGTGACAGCCCTAGGGTGAACTATCCTTTAAAAAATTTTAAAATAAACACGACTGTTACATGCACACGGCAACTCTCCGACATGCAGTTAAAGAGAAAGTGCTCTTGAAGGCTTACATAGTTGTGCCATAATCTATTGCTATCTCTTTAAATTAGGAAAACTTAATTTAAAAATTAAAATATATCCAATAATGAGGCGATAAATATACAATAATTACCAATTGAAAAAACAAAACAAAAATAGTAATAAAAATAATTCCAGCTAATACATAAATGCAGAAATATGTGCTGTTTACTTCCATTTAATTTCCCACCCCATCTACTTGAAGTTATTTCCACATGCTTTTTGCAGTCCATTCATAATACCTCTGCATTGAACAATACTAAAGCAATACTAAAAGTACTGTGCCGATTCGATAAGTGTGATTATAAACTGCTCTTTTAACAGTATCTTTGTCTAGTTTTCCCATAAAAAAATGTCTAAATATCCTTAAAAACGAGATGGATTTGCTTGAAATCAAAATTGCCAAGCATTGAACAAATAACTACAAGCATTAACCTAAAGTGCTTCATAGGTTAATCTGACATTGGATTACGTATGAATTGTTTTTCGATTGCAGCATTTGAACATCAGGCCCTTTCAGAGCTGTCCTATAACCTCAAAGGGTCCCCCAGGGTCAGCAATCAAGCAGAGCCATGGTTTGATAAGCATTAAATCAAAGAAAATTTCAGGGAAACACTAAGCAATTCCCAGTTGAGGAATGACTTAAGCTGTGGATGTAGTGACGAGATTATCAGAGGCTTTTTGACTGATGTTTGAGGCTCTTCTTCCCCTCTGTTACACAATCTGGCATATAATGTGCAGTAACTTCCAGTGCAGAGTGGTACATCTACCCTGTGTCTGCATTTGTTTACAGGTTGAGTGAATGTGTGCGTGCGTGTGTTAGACAGGGAAGATGGTGCTTACCTAGCATGCGAATATACAGAGCGGTTTGATCAGAGCTGTCATAGGAGATTGCTCCGCGTCTCTGTGGGGGAAGAAATGCAGATGAACATCAGTATTTGCATTTACTCAAACACGTGGGAAAAAACTAATATAAAAGCCAAATGTACAGCAGTGTATATTCAAATACAGCTCAAATTACACCACCACAACTTCAAGAAAGAAAATCAGCTATTGTTTATTTCATGATACATTTGTCATATTTTACTGTTTTATGAAACCATCTGCCAGAGATACGTTACATTTTCCATGTAAATATGCTTTCATATTATACAAATTTAACCCGATTTAATGTCAATGGGATTTTAAAAGGGTTTTAAACTACACCATGACAAAAACAGCACACATATTAACAATCCAAACTTCCTGATGAAAATGAAATATCATGGTATAAGACTGGTATTAGCATGGTAAAAGAAAGTGCCGCAAAACCAACATTTCATTAATAAATATATAAAGGTATGTTATTGAATACATCGATATTGATAATCCACTAATTATTTTATGTTATATTATTCTATAAACACTGATCAATGGCTGATATTAAAATAGTGTATTATTTTGTATAAATACATTTACTAAAAACAGCATAACTTAAATGAAATACAACATTAAAACATACAGTACGAAAAATAGTATGATTTTTTTCCTAACATTTTATTTGCTGATATTTACAGTGTTATTCAATTCTTTGGTGTCTTTTAGAGTATCCCTAAACACACTTATATATATATATATATATATATATATATATACACACATACATACATGCATATATATACACACAAATACAAATAATCTGTGACTGAATCCTACTATAATCACGTGAGGGAAACGCACATGCTGGAGGGTTAAACGTGAGCTCAACTGTTACCAGCCCAGCCTCCAGTGCACACACACTCACGCTGCAATTTCCCAGCAGCAAGAGGAAGCTGGAGCGGAGAAGCTTGCTTCACTGAATTAAAGCGTGCATCATCTGTCCAGTGTAATCTGTTCTCCTGTTCATTACACTTCCATACAGGGCCATTCAGAGATTAATTCATGAACAGACACTCGCACCACTGCTCATTATGCAGAAGCGAGCGTGATTGGCCGCCTGAGAGCGGTGGGCGGAGCATTCCCTGCCCACAGTCCTCCAAAGAGGCCTTTGTGTGCCGAACACGTTGTTTTCGTACTTGTCGTTTATTAAAGGTAGCACAGGTTTATCTTTTAAGACGTTACAGGCACTGCTAGCACAAAGCACAACTAGGGGACAGCATAAGGGCTTGTAATAAAACGCTTTGTGAGAGAAAGAGACGACTTGACGAATACGTCAACCTTTCTCTGTCATATTTTCTTTGTCTCTGACAAGCACTCATTCATGGGAACTCAAAAAAACACATGCATAAATGGGATCCTTTGGAGAAGATGAGGAGGAGAAAGGTTCACTGGCACATCTTGTGCCGCCATATACCCCAAAAGAACCCGTGCATACACAGACAAAGACAAGCACTTCAGCGCAGCTTTTAGATGGCTGGTCTGGGTGTCCCCAGATGGCATACAATTCAGTTTCTGACGTCAATGGACTGAACCAATTTGCATACTTGATTTTTATCCATTAACAGCCCTCCCGCGCCTCGAGCCTCTGCCCAATAAAACTGCAAATGCACAAAACTAGGATTATCACTAAAACTGGAACCTTTCATCCATGCGACGATACTGTACATCTCAACGTTTACATTCAGGTTTTCTGTCCAATTGTTTCAATCAAACAGCAATTGTTGCCAACTGCATTCAACATATTTTGTAAAGTAAAAATATATTTTAAAAAAAATACAAAATAAAGCTAATAAATAAAACAAATAATGCTTTTCTTTGTATTCATTTAGTCAAAATCACACCTTTTTAAGAAAGGAATAGAAAAAAAACACTAATATATGAATCAAAACAATCAAAAATAGTAAAAAAGTAATATTTACCAAAATACAAAAACATTTTAGTACATGAAAAACGTCAGACGAGAGAGAGAGAGAGAGAGAGAGATTTAATAGCACACCAAAAACGAATATTCTAATCGACATTCAGCCTTATTTTTGAAAAGTATTATTTATATATATATATATATATAGAGAGAGAGAGAGAGAGAGAGAGAGAGAGAGAGAGAGAGAGAGAGAGAGAGAATCACACCAATGGCATGTATCCATTAAAACCTAGGAGGAGCAACAAGAAAGATGATTTGAGCACAATATGCTCATGTAATCCTGTGGCAAAATGCATTTATTAAAAATGAAAAACAGAGGGTCCGGTAAGCTCCAGGCAGCACTATTCGGTCAGGGATTAACGTTGCTGGAGGCTAGTCTGTCGTTTGTGAGGCAAACAGGCCTTAACTGATGCCAGTTCTGTGAGTTAAGTTAATAACCAGTGGAACAGATGAACTGTAAAACTGCTAAGTGAATATACAGGATACAAAAACAACTGTACCTTGCAGTAGCCCTCGTACGACACTTTGACATCCTCTTTCTGCAATAACCACCGTCAGGCTGGTGAAAAACAAGCCTGGAGTCATCCGCTATTGCCACGGCAGTATTTTAGTATCAACAAGCTCAGTGTTTACACACATTACTTGGTGTTTTTGCGTGTGAGTAATTTCCACCAGTGAGCTGAGCAGGGCATGACAAACCACCCAGCCGTGCCCATATGGGCTCAGCACACGAGCGGCATCAGCGCAGCCGGACATGGAGTGGGAACGGAGGAGTTGAATTTCTTGGAGAGGCCAATGCCACTTGTACGCCAGCGAGGCGTGACAGTCTGTGCTGTGTTTTGCTGACTTTCAGCTAGCAGGCTAGAAGACCAAAATATTATAATAATAATACAATTGGTAGTTTAGCAAAAATGAAAAAAGATATTTCAGGAAAGCTGACTTCGAAACTATATCGGAACAATTTCCTGAATTAAGCTCACAACAGACAAAAATAAATAAATAAATAAGTCTTCACCATAGACTGTAAAAAAAACAGTGTTCATTCCTCCATTCATGGACAATTTAATCTTGATTGAATTTTGAGAGAAGTTAAACTAGCTCAATTTAAAAAAATTAGGGATGTCCCGATCCGATCCACGGCATCGGTATCGCGCCGATACCGGCCCAGAACGCTAGATCGGAGATCGGAGGGGAGAAAAAAATATGAGCGATATCCAGTTTAGCGGCGCAGCCTGTCACGTGATGATTGTTGTGTTTACGCACACGCGCGCAGAGAATCACTCTCGCTTTGCGTGTCAAGAGCGAAACTGGCGCGCGTAAAGTTTGAAGCGAAATTTACGCGCGTGACGCGCGTCAGAATCAAAATCCGTTGGCGGTCATTGTTTTTATGTCGACCGAGCATTCATCAAGAGAGTTACCGCTCTGTATTTACTCTGGATAGCAGAACAGCGGCGTGGGGATCATCGTCGCCGTATATTTGTGTCCACCGGACCCTTCGGAGCCGAACCGTTTGGCGAGTTTCACCATTTGCTCGCTCCAGGAGCTGCGCTGGATGACGGCCGCTGTCAGCGGTACTTCCGCCTGTCACGCGCCCAGTTTGATGACCTGTTGTCCCGCATCTGAGCGAGGATCACCCTCGCCCGGCCCCTCATCCATCTAATCTAGCTGTCATTTATTTTTGTTTTGATAATAAATAGAGCCAGCCTTCAAAAGTTATTAACCTGTCCTGTGATTTTTTTCTCTCTCTCACGTCCAGACACGAATTTATGCACATATGTTGATTGTCTTTACAACATAATACTATTTCTAGATATGGAATGAATAACATTCAATACAAAATGAACATGTCTCCATATAGAAATAATGTTTTAAGTGATGAAACATTTGCTTTGTTGTGCATAATCCCACCATGCATTTAGTCATATTAACAAAATAATTTATTGAAGCGTCCAGACACTTCACCACGTGAGCAAGCAGCTAGGCTCCTGATTGGTTAACGCGGCGCGAATTCACGCCAAAGTTCAGCCAACTTGATGCGCGAATGAGGCGTATTCGCGTCTTCCGCGCCGCGCTCCACGCCTCATTCGCGCCGCAGGAATTTTTCTTGCATTGACTTAACATTGAAATCATTCGCGCCTGACGCCCTATTCGCGTCCGGTGTGAACGTAGCATTAGTGCGTCGAAGTTGTGATAGCGCTGTCGGCTAACGCGAAATGCTACTATTTACATTCCATGGATGTTTATTCATATATACAATTGTTTTGGACTAAAAACTTCTTCAAATTGGATTGTATGGACGCTTTACAGTGAAACCAAACCATTTTTGTTGGAATGTGGACTAACAGATGGCTAATTGGTGAGTTTCTTCCAGTTTGTGTTGGTTTGTTTTGGCTGTTGGTGGTCTGACAAAGAGACAGATTGTGCCCGCTGTGTTGATTGTATCTTAAAATGGTTTACGTCGTTCGAATCACGAGTTTCTCAGCTTTCCAAAGATATGTATTATGTTTACTTTTGTGTTTGTTTTGTTTTGTCTTTCACAAAGTTAAACCTATAAACCACCCTGTGGGCCGTATACGGCACGTCGGACCACGAAAAAAAAAATATCGGACTAATATCGGTATCGGCAAAAGCCAAAGGTGCGGCATCGGTATCGGTATCGGAAGTGAAAAAGTGGTATCGGGACATCCCTAAAAAAAATACTTCCGTATTTTAACTGGTGGTCAGTTTAATTAATGCAAAAATTAAAACAGAATACCAGCCGAATAAAAGCATACCAGCATTTATAAATATCGAGAGAGAAAAATGAAAACTGGATAATTGAATAAAATGGAAAATAAAAACTATTTAAAAAAAAAAAAGTTGTCTATTAAAAGGGTTAATGACCATTCTTTAACTTTTTAAATACTACAGTGCCTAAAACAGTACATTTTAAAAGTACACACTGTAGCCCACAATGCACAATGTAAAATGTAAAATATGTTTAACAAATAACTGGGCAGAAGTATAAATACACCAGAGCCTACATTTTATGCTTCTGTACATTAAAGGGTAAAGACTATACTGCATTAGTTTCTTTAAAATATGCATTACAGAATACATATTAGTCACAAAAATCTCCACTGAACCATATTAAGTTTCAAAAAGCCGCCTAAATACTGTTGCGTCTGTCTGACACAGGACTCTCCATTGCCTGAGGCAAACCTGAAACTCAAACCCATCCAGCTAGTTTGTGCAACAATTCATTCCTTTATGTGGCATTCAATGAACTTTCTTAAATACCTCATTAAGACATCATGTTCAACTAAACTATTTAGGCTATCAACATCTCGTGCCTCAAAAATGCATTGTCACACCTACTTCTCCATGATACCAGCTATTTACAAAGCAAATGAATGGGCTTCATCTAATCGTAATAAAACAAACAAGCTCACGATGACTGGACAAGCAGTCCAGAAAATGAGATTGAGAACATCTGCCATTTATCTACAATTACGTAAAAGCAAAACATTTCGTGTTTTATCTCTAGAATGAATCCTGGGCGTGTTAACTCTGTTTACAAAGATGGATTCTTGTGATATGTTTGGTTTCACAATGTGGACAAACAACTGCGGTCACATTTACGTATAGTTTTAATATGACGTGCCATTTTAAGTTCCAACTACACTTTCAGCATTGTCTGATCCACTGTTATTGTAAATATGTTTCATGTAGAAATGCAAAATATATCTAGACCATGACAGTTATCAAACATTATTGGTAGCAACTGATATTAGATATTTCATTTAATCCAGTATAAAATAAAGATTCACCCCAACAACTTATCCATTCATACTTTTTTTTTTACCTTGTAAATAAAAATATCCTAACTCGTCCTTCCAGTAAACATCAGACTTCTCACTGGTGTCATATGGCGAATTTCTCCAATCATTTGACCCTGCTTAATTCCCAGGCCCTTACCTACAATCAACAGCAAGTCTGCCTTAAATATCCAATCAACAAACAATGGATAAAATTAAATAGCAGCCCAATCTTTTTTCTTTTACAAAAACTTGTTACAAAAAAATTATTTAGATAATTGAGTCTTTTTATCTCTTTTTTTCTCTCAGAATTTAAATATAAACTCGCAATTGTGAGAAATAAAAATGTCTCGCAATTCCGACTTTTTTCACAAAATTTCTAGTTTATCACAATTGTGAGCATTAAAGAATTGTGAGATTAAAAGTCGCAATTACCTTTATTTTTATTCAGTGGCGGAGCAAGCTTCCGATATGCTCGGACATACATCACAATACAATATTTATTTTTTTTGAAACTTCCCTTTCATCGAGACTAATCCAATTATTAAAGTAATCATTTTATTCCAAAGCAACTAAAATGATTGTAGTGACTATAGTGCAACTACAGCCAGCCTAATCGTTCCACTTGGGCAACCAGATGTCCAGCTCAAAAGAACTACAGTATGATAAAGTTTACTCAGAAACTGACAACTTCATAATATCTATTGCTTGGAAGTTATCCTTCAACTTTTATGTTACCAACCAACTCCACTTGACTACCACCATTCATCAAATCTGTGTGTCCAAAAGCTAGTAAATATATGTACTTCTTGCTGCAGCTAACCTAAAGACTGCTTTGATGGTGGTAAAAGGCACGATTGCCACCTTTTATGAAGCTCTGGAGGAATTTTAGCAATGCTTTGAGGGGTCTATTTGAACAGGTTAGCCGGCCAACAAGCCAATTATTGACACAGAGTTTGGATGCGAAACAAGTTAAAGGCTTGTGTGAAGAGGGATGGAGCCCAATCAATTCACCAAGAGACTTCACAGTAACACGCCACAACCACAGCGGACTCAGTTCCACGCCACAGTCTCCCACTGGAGGTTCGACTGAGGCCTTCAAACAGGGGAAAACACCATCACCACTTCCGTTAAACTAATCCAGGAAAAGGCAGTGGGAAAATTATTCAGCACTTTGTTCCTCTTTGTTTACAGCATGGATCGCCTGACAAAAACACAGTTCAAGATGAACTTTTTAATTTATTAAAATAACCAGTCAGACCAGACCAACATGTGTAGACGTCTATAAATCATGACGCAACTACATGAGAATTAACTACACAAACTGAAACCGTTTCGCCTCTATTTAGCCAGTCAACTTTAGCACATAATTTGGAAGAAAATAATTTGAAATATGGTAAAACGGCGCAAATAGTAGTACATTTTTAGATGAAAGTGTAATTAGCCAAAATTTTGAATAACCCACTGTGCAATGGATAGGAGGATAGAGTTAAAGATAAATATAAATGTACCCTATTTAGCAAATTTTAATACAAATTTCATAAATCTCTTTCCCAGTGAAAGACTTCACCAAACTTGTTTCAACAAACTAGGTTAGCCGGACTTCTCCAAAGATTTTATTCGTTTAAGCCCCGCCCCCTTTCTTACAATCAACCACATGCTCACATCCAGATCTGCCATTCTCCAATCAACAACAGATGGAAAACGCCAAGTCCCAACCCTACATCTTTTTCGATAATCCATTTCATTAAATGTGTCCAATACAATACAGAAGAACAGATCAGTCCCTACTTCTGTTTCATTGCAACTTTAACAAGTAAAAAAATGACAAATTAATGTGGCATTGGTTAACTTGTGAAAGTTGCAAAAGTTTTCTCTTTGGACACAACTAAAAAAAAATATGTATATCACATTGCAAGCATTGCCTCCTTGTGTTTATTTCTAAAACGGAGTTCATAAGAATTAAATTTCCAAAAGCCTAAATAGTTTTGATTTGTATACACAAGATGTCCACGGTGGTATAAGCAAGAGTAAGATATTCTGAAAATCAAATACTCAACAAAACCAAACAATTAATTTGCTCTTCCCAAGGTGACTGCTGTGGCTTGAGCCATGGCGATTGGGTCTGTATGCATTTCGGTGGGGTTCCTCACTGACTTATAATCACTACTTGATAAGCGAGCCCCACGCGAGTAACTTAAGTGAAGTTCTGTACCTTAACTTGATACACAATGTCTAGACAAAGAGTTTGGGGTTATTTACAGTTGGTCTTTGCTTAAAAAAAAAAAAAAGACGAACAGTACTCAAAGGTTATCGTGTAATAAAAGCTGAGCCAACAAGGAAACCCACCCAAACCTACCTTAGAAAAAATCCATCTGACAAGAACCGTGATTATAGACAAAATCAGAGCTATTCCCATTGGACCTTGCGAAAACTGTGGATCATAGTCTCTATGTCAGTTTTCATGCAGGTGTTGCAGTGTATGTCAGTGTGTGGGTGTATGGATTTGCGTACGCGTGTTCGCATGTGTGCACGACTGTAGATGACCGGAGACCAGCTCAAGGCCCAGACAGAATGTGTGCTGAGCTTAGTGCAGCTGTCTTAGTTGCACACACACACATACACACACTTAAACGAACTGTCCGTGTTAGCCCTAAATGTCTCTTTCTCTCTCTCATACACACTCACACACAGCCACCTAGCAACAACCAACCAGACCAGCAGAGCCACTGACGCACATGGTGGGTGGGGCTGGCAGCAGGAGAGCATGTTAGAGTCTCCTTATCAGCAGTGCAGGAGCAGACTGTATGCTTTATTTTCTAAACTCCTCAGCCACCTTGTAATCAAAGATATGTGCTCACTATCATGAAGCAAATTTATTTTCATTTGCAGTCCTCAAGGACTCGCCTCTCATAAGAACCTGGTCTTCATCAGTCTCTATTTTATATATATAAAAAACTTAACTTGCTATTTTACATAATAAGTAACAGGCCATTAAATAACAGCCTTACTCTGTGTTCATTTATTGTTGCATAAAATTTAACTAATAGTTGAAATCAACATGAACTTAATACTTTAACAAATGTTCATGCTTTAATATGAATGATTGATCAGTGCACAATTCAAAAGAAAAAAAAAAGTCTGTTCAACTGAACAAACGTTCCACCTTAAGACCAAGAGGGTAAGTCTCCTCGGGGGCCGCCAATGGCTAGCAAGCCTCCACCTGCTGTTAGCATTCCATTGACTCCCATTCAATTTGGCGTCACTTTGACAACTTTACAAATCTGAGGAGTTTAAAGACTCCATTTGTCTATTGTTTATTTCTAAAGAAACACTACAATGTATAAAAAGATCTATTACCTTATATCTTAGGTTATGGCCCCATAGAAGCAGTTATTGTAAAAAGAGGCTAACGATTGCGTCATACCACATGACTATAGACAGAAGTAGAAGCTCGCATAAAGTCAAGAGAGAAGCCCATAGAGAGCAGTAAAGTTGCTCCTGCTGCTAGCTCACGGACAGTTAATACTCATGATCTCCGGCTCTGCGCGATTCGAAAGGGAATAATTCAGATTCCTCTTGGCACAGCTACTAGAAGACGTACAACTGTCAGACGTTGCTCAAGTCACATGTACATTGTCAAGCTCAGTTTGAGCATTCGCTTGGCTATCAGGAAGTGAGTGCTTCTAATAGCTGGGTTTCAGTCACGTGATTATGATGACACGCGGAATTCAGATGGAGGGCAGGGAGTGAAGAGCGCAATGGACAAGATGGAGGAAAGTCTGTACTGTACTACTTTACATGCTATTACAAGAAAAAGAAATAAAATTACTTATCGTTTTTGGGTGAATTTTTCAACACTTTGCATCCAACTACATCTTATAAGCAGATCACTGTTCACCGTGCACAGACCCCAAGTGGCGCTCAAGCACCTGCCCTTTTGGCCTCTTGTAACAGTTCAATAACCTAAGTTATAGTAATATAAATCGATGATTTTTGAGACAAAACGTTGTCAAGTTCTGACTGTTTTTGCTGTATTTTGCCAATGACAATTATTCCAAGAAAGCAGAAAAGTTGCATATCTTAGCAACTCATTTTTGAATTTTTTTTAAACTAATCAGATGAGCCAATGATTCAATGACTCATTGATAAAGTCGGTGGATTCCTGCCCCCCAAAATGTGTGCAAGGCTCTCCTTTTCACACAGAAAAAAATGTCCCAACCAACTTTTTGGTTGAATATTCACATTACAGTAATAAAATGTGTTGCAAAAAGCAAACGAAAAGTGTAATTTTCAACAAAATAATGTGAATATATTAAGCACAAGCCAAAAGCATAATTATTTAAGTTTTGGGATTTTAAGTGTGACTTGGACTCATTTTAGGAACAGGTGTAACACAAGCTCCCTCCCTCAGACCAAAGTTGGCCTCTCTTAGCAGTGACATCACCACATTTATCTGCGGAGAAGCATTTCCATAAATAGCAGAACGGCAAGTTGGATGAGCCGAACCCCCGCAAACCACAGTCACAGAAAACAGACTTTCCTTGCATCTCAAAGACACTAATGGCCCAGTTTAACAGAAGTGAGACACATTCGACCCTGCTGATAACATGCATGGAATGAGCACCGCAATATCATTCCTATTTAAATATCCTCGCTTACAGCCTGGGAAAACCCCACCGCTGTGTCCAAAACCCAACATCCTCTCTGCTTTGAATGTTTCTCCCAGTGCAGACTTTCTGGCACTAATGTAAATGTGAGATCAATGGCATGGGAGTTGTGAGCTGGGTCACATGTCTCATAAACAGCACAGCTGACGATGTGCGTATTTGCATTCGAGAGCAAAAGAGCCGAGCGCTTGAGAGAGGGGCCATCGCAGCTGTGGATTCCTGAGTCAAACACAGGAAGTGTAATGATGGAGAGCATGACGTAGTCCTAATGAGGCTCCTGTTCCTGACCCCGTGCTCTCAGGCCCGGGTCCAAACAAAAAACCCCGACAGAACGTCATGAGGGGAGTCAGGGGTTTATATACTTGGCTTCATTTTTGTCAAAGTAGTACAGCCTGTTCGGACCCATTCAACATTACTCAGTTACCTTGATTGTGTTCAGAGGACGAGAACACAAGTCTTTTCAGTTGTTGTCGATCAGCTCTTATCTGCACCACGTATACAATCTTCCAGTCTGAGATGCTTTGAGTCAAAATTATTTTATATCATTGGAAAAATTACCTACAACCATTACACCATTTTTAATTTGAAATAATTACTCAAGAACAGACTGCTCAATTGGTTAAACATGATCACAGATTTCATATTGATGCAACTTGACTTGGTTTGAAATGAAACAAAGTCCAGCATAAGGTCATTTCGGGTGTGCCACAGGGTTGCAGTGATTTTTCTTTTCTCCCCCAACACGTTTCCACATTTTCTTTCTTGAAAGCGATAACGGTCAGTTTATTGTCAACTTATTTCTTCCTCATGTCTAATTGCAGCCGAGAAAAAAAAAAGGGAGTGGGTTCAAGCAAACAAAAGAGGAAGCCAGACAGATTCCCGTTAAACCTTATCCGACATTGTACTTCTGTACTTCTAAACTCACTCAGATTAAAGGAACAGGCCTCGGAGAGGGCTCATAAATTCAAAGCGTCCTCATGAGTTATAGCACCATGCTGTGAAATGCTGGATAACGGTAGTGCACATTCCTGTAAGTGCCAAGCCATAAACGCAGTTTTTACTGAACAGGTTATAGAGTCAGATCCTAACATAAACTTATTAAGTACACCTGCACTTTCTTCATGCTGTTCCAAATCTGTAGGACTTCCTTCTTGAAATCTTTTTTTCATATTAAAGTCAATGGGGTCCAAAGTTGTTTAGGGCCCCACTGAGATTTATTGTATGGAGGGGGAAAAAAGCCATATTTTGAGATCTGCAGAAGTAAGATGTCATACAGTTTAAAGAGAAAAAAAATGGGGGCGAGTAAATAATGATATTTTTGTGTGAACTATTAAGCAATACCAGAAAAGAGAATGTGAAACATCATGTGGTTGCCTTTCCCTACTATAGTTAAACTTCTCAACGCGTTGTGTAACAGAGCTTGGTGTTCTCAAGGGTGTTCTTAGGCACAATTCGCTGATGACCGTTATGTGGTGTTACAAGGAATAATATGACAGGAAGTGAATCAGTGTTATATTGTGACATGACCAACGGTCATGGCATTGAGGCAACAATGGAATCGACAAACCAAACCAGAGCAAGCGAAAGGGATCGTTTTTTTTCAGAAATGCTACTGCAATATCCACCCATAATAAATATGTATATATTAACCGATTAATAAATGTAATTAACTTTTTTTACATTTAAATTAAATATATATTTTACAGATACATTACACTTAAATTTAATTGAAAAACCACCATCACCTACAACCATTATTCTTATTTGGAGTAATGAGTGACATCATAAATAAGAATTGCACAAGAAAATGTACAGTGTGCACTAAATTTTTGCAGAAATGCCACCAAAACTACATAGCTCATAAGGGAAATGACATCAAGGAGGCAGAAGAAAAAAATTGAGACACTAAAAGCCTGTCAACAAGGCTGGAGATTTGAGTCACTCCTAAATAAACAATACTTCAATGCACAAGATCCACCATCCTGATGTGCCTCCATTGAAATGGCATCTTTTAAACTCACTGACCTAAACAGCAATAACAAGAAAACAGAAACCACAAACTTTGAACGAATGCAAAAGCAACCGAATGTTAATGTTGAATGTGAAAACACTCTCAGCAGTGCAAGGGTTACTCACACATTTACACACACCAGCAGCAAGTTGTGAAATACTGAAAACCGAACAGCTCCCTCCACATTCTTACCACATCCTGAAACTACGTCAGTCTAACAACATGGCACAAAAAAAACCTTATCGCATGAGTGAGATAAACAAACTCCTTAAAAAAAAACTCCACCTCACCCTGTCTGCACCACCAAACACGGCTGATATGACCTCCAACAAATGCACTTCAAGCAAGCATGTCGGCCTTCCAGCTACATGCACGCACACACACATTGATGTGATCTACCTTTGGCTCTCCACTCGCAAACTAGATGCCAATGGTGTCAGCGAGAGCCCACAGATTTAGAGGACACACCAGAGAGCCGCAATGCTTCACATGGCGCTCGGGAACGGGCTGCTCTGCTTAAATGGCAAAAACATGCCGTCGACCTGCTGATAAGTCATTGACGCAGTAAAGTAATGCAGCACATGAATAAGTGTGTGATTCACGAGCGCACGGGAGGGAAAAATTCACATGCACTGTACAGCTGCCTTAACCTGCTAGGAAGCACGTCATAATCTGGCACGAGATTCTTGAAAACACATGTTGCAATACTAAACAATGAGAACGACCTTTTTTCTTTCCCAGGTCTTTGTTCTTTCAAGTATGTTTCAGTCGCATGCGTGTGTAACACATAGCCTGTGACTGATAACACAACGCAACACCCTCGGCTTTTGGGAAGACATTCGGTTTGTTCATTTACAAAAAGCCTGTTTGAGAAAAACAAGTGTGGGAGAAGTTGAGAGGGGAAAAAAGAGTGAGGAGAAGAATGACGATAGAGAGCGAGAGATCCTGGCCATCTGTGATGTTGGCTGCGGCCCAAACCACTGCCCCCAGAGTCCAGGCACATGCTTAACTACCTCCCTCTGCAACGGAAGCCTAACAAACACAGCAGCGAGGGGCACCTACACACACAAGCGTTGCAACAGTCACTTATGTTTTATGACTGCACAAACACAAAAATTCAGTGTTTACAAAAAGATAATTGCCCTGCCTCTACAAGGCTGCAAAGTGTGCATATAACCTTCTGAAACATCACTGCTCCAACTCTGAGGCACCGTTAGTGACATTCAGCAATCTGTTGAACGACAGCCTTTAAAGCTGATGACACTTTCTCTTATCTCAGGGCTTGACGCTACTTTTCTCAGAAGGAGCACATGTGCTAGCCTGACTGCATCAGACTTCGAACTTCCGCTCTATTTCAGTTTGCTTCTTTAGTCTGAGACATCGACATGCCTCTTAGGGCCCTTTCACACCTACCTTGTTTGGTCCGGACTTTCGGACTTGGTCCGAATCAAAATTATAGGTGTGAAACCACCCCCGGACCGGACAGATGAAATTTGGTCCGACGAAAAGAGGTAGTCACGGTCCGGATCAAACTGAAAAAAAGGTTTGGTTCGTTCATAGTGTGCACGCTCTTACGTATGGTTCAGACTTTCAGACCTTTTACATGAAGTTCTGGTGGTTCCCAATGAGTAGCACATGGGGAGATGAGGTAGACAAGGTTTTTAATTGAAGTATTGTCTGATGACATAATGAGAAGTTATGGTAAACCGAAGCTCAAGCACGAGGTTAATTCTTGTGTGTTCTCACGCATCAAGCAGGTTCGGTTGAGCTTTTGTTTATGTTCGCTGATGAATGTTTATGTTAATAAAAGCCTAAATTCAATCTGGTCATCATATAAAGTAGGGGTGTAACAATATATTGTATCACAATATATCGCAATACAAAAATGCATCAATATGTATCGTGGATAGTAGGGCTGGGGTAAACGATTATTAACTAAACGATTAGTTGGGTGATTATTTTATCGATTAGTCGACTAATCTAATGACTAATTGGACGACTAATATAAATAATATTTTTTCTGCTGCTCAATTAATAAAAAAAACAATATCTCAAATAAATACTGGCATACTGAATCAAGATACTATAAGCTGGCTAACGTTTGTCTAATGTTATGTATTTGAACACCATCATAACTCTACAACCACCAAAACCGTGTTATTAAAATATTTTTTACAAACATTTTTTATCATAGAGAATGTTTAAATATTAATATCAGCTGAGGAGGGAAACGGAGGCGGAGTTAGTGGTGCGATCGGAGGCTTCTACTAGGCTACTGGAGATGAATCGGGAGAGGTTTGTGCACCTAATGATCAGAGCGCGTGCTGACACGGAGTAAAGCCTGGTTTGTACTCGACTCGTCCGCACGAGCGCGAATGTGCGCACGGCAAAAATGACGCGTTGGGTGCGCAAGACCAGGAAGACTCAAGACTGTGGCTGGTTGTGTGTACGCCTTTTTTTTGTAACAGCGCGCCCGGCGCCGCATCTGGAAACGACTTCAAGCCGAATCTGCCCGAGCTTGTACGTCTCACCACACCGGCACCCAGTTTGCGCATCTAAATTGCATTTTTTTTTTTCTTAAGGGTTTGTTTACTGTGTGTGATTCATTTAATGGATAGCACATTCACTTCTAGTTGTCTTCGTCCTCTATTCTGCAATGTTTCGGTCTCCCACGTGTGTGTGGCAAGCTGTACCGCCGGGAACATGCAAAAAATAAATAAATAAAGAAGCGTCGACGCAAAAATATGATGTCGACGCAATTTTGACGTCGAATCATCGACGTCATTGACGCGCCGCTACAGCACTAGTGGATAGTGACAATATGTATTGCGCATAATTCACCCAAAAAGAAAATTTCTGTATGAGAATTATTTATTTATTTTAAGTTTAAGAGTGTCAGTACTACATTAAACTACCATGTTGTCTATAATGTATAATAATGCAATTGGGGAATATTTGTGGGTCCTGATAATGTCAAATATCTTATGTTAACAGTAAAAAGTGCCCTACATTAGTTTAAATATATCTAGATAGTGACGGTGCAAGTATATTCGTCTACAAATAATTCTTTATTTTCAGATTAATTATCATGATATTTTTATTTCTGTGTCACCTTGTCCTGAACTAAGTCCAAGCCTATTCATTTACACCCACACTGTAAAACCAAATTTAGCGTTTTAATCAACAGTACATTTTTTTGTTAACCTTTTACCATATGTCTTGGAGTATCACAATAATCGTATCATGAGTTGAATATCATGATATGTATCGAATCGTGACATGAGGGTAGCGTTACATCCCTAATGCAAAGCAATTGTGTCCCATTAGAAAATTTAAAACTAAACCGCTCAATTCATATGGATATTAATTTTATGACTTCTTTATGAACTTCTTGAAGCATCAAAGTGGTAGTTGCATAGCTGTCTATGGAGAGTAGCCTATACAGAAAGGTCTTAGATTTCATTAAACTATCTTCTTC
This sequence comes from Pimephales promelas, assembly GCF_988280905.1. Lineage (NCBI taxonomy): Eukaryota > Metazoa > Chordata > Actinopteri > Cypriniformes > Leuciscidae > Pimephales > Pimephales promelas. Next base: position 21,478,048 of record NC_142790.1, read on the forward strand.
ATCTGCGTTCCGAAGATGAATGAAAGTTTTATGAGTTTGGAACAACATGAGGGTGAGTAATCAATGACAGAATTTTTTTTTTTTTTTTTTTTGGGGGGGGGGGGGGGGGGGGGGGTGAACTATCCCTTTAATTGCCGGTTTAATTTTTTTCCTCATTATCTTATTTTTATATTTATATATATACATATATATATTAATTACGCTCATTTTAAAATGTTTAAAATTGTAAAAAAAAAAAATTACTGCCTGAAATTACTGCCTGAAAAAAAATCATGATATAATGTTTTTGCCACATTGCCCACCCCAACTACAACTACTACTAAAAGTAATAATAAAAGTATTTTTCTTTTTCTAATTAGTACTATTGTATTTGTTTGCATTAAATTGTATAAAGTACAATAATATGTCACATTAAATATATTTTAAAATGTTACATGATGCCGTTTAGAATGATATTAAAATTGATTTCAATAATTAATATTATGATTTTAACTGTATAAAATGTTTACTAATAATAATAATAATTTTCATTATTATTTCAGTTTCTATTTATTTTTACTGTAGTTATTTGCATATTTTTTTAAATAAATAAATATAAAATGTTAAATGTGCAAAGAAATATGCCACTTACAATGATTATTTATATTAATATTGATAATACTAATACTTAATATTGCTACTGTTATTAATAATTAAAAAAATATATACAACTACTACCAATAATAATAATAATAAAATAACAATAAATATTTCCATTCCTAGATATTATTATTTGCATCAAATGTATACTGCAGAAAAAATACTGAAGAATCGTATAGCAATCAAACGCCCTTTAATGGCCAATGAGTAATGGCAAATAGCAAGGTTCATGAATGTAACATCACATTACTAAAGCCTACATCAACTCAAGAAAGAAAACAGAACTTGTCAAGCAATTTCACAGGATCTAGAATGATTAAAAATGAAAATCCATATGACGGGACCAGAAATGGTGGTCGAAAGCTGTGCTACACTGTGCTGATCTCATCTTTTCATGAAAATATTGCTCTAAGCCTCTGCACTGAATGCTGGGCAAAGAACAGGCTGGCGAATATTACCAGCTTATTCCTCACTAGACATTCAGAATATGCGTCCCTTCCATACGGAGGGAGCACAAAGGCCTGGACTTGTCAAGACCGAGGGCCAACAGCCGCTCCGGGTCTATCCCACATTCCACCCACGGATGAAATTCCAGCGAAAATCCAGGCAGAGCTTTGCTGGGTTTCAGAGCAAGCTCTCTGGGAGGCACTTAGTCAGGCATTGTGTATTTAGAGAAGGCGGTTGTAGCTGCTGGGCTTTCATGCATGCAGCCTAACAGACAGGGATAAGAGACAAATGCTTTTTGCACAAAGCTTGCCAAAGCAATGCCATTAAGAGAGGCAAATAGGTCTCAATGCATACTGGGTCAAACTCCCAATGGACCTGGAAATTGTATAAAAAAAAAAAAAACGAAGGGAAACCATTTTTCTGCTGGCAAAACACCGGTTTTGAAAGAGAGCGAGTCAGAAAATCTATGATACAATGCGGCCACTGTTTGTAATAATCCATTCCAAAACATTCAGCAGTCACTAGTTTGACTAGAAAAGCAGCAGCCAAATACATTTGCATATGTTTGACTTTAGAGATGCTGATAGCATCAGACAACCAGGGGCAGTTGAGGCAATACACTGCACAGAAGGGTTATCTAATCTAACTCTCAATACAAGCGGTTGCTTGGTGACATGACCCTTATTATTGACTGACTACATCTTAAATTCTAGGCCTCGAATCCCTGCAGGGCTTCTTTCACTAGCGAACCATGTTATCTCCCACTGTGTGAGCTTGCTGCAAGACTAGTAAATTTATCAAATACAGTGAGTAACAATCCTTTGACCTGGAGATATGCATTATCTCTTATTAAAGATTAAGTACAGGCCACTAAAGATTATAGTTCATCTTAAAAGCAATGCTTATACATGCACTGCCTTTATACATGATAGCACTGTTTTACTCAATGTGCAAGCAACTGTTTTCACAATTTCATCAAATAATACCAATTTTAAAAAGCAAAAAAAAAAAAAAAAACTTTATTATTTAACATGGTCAAAGATGCAATGCTACATAACCCTATAAAGCCTACTGTATTTCATTTTTTTTGATACATTACTTATCAACATGATTAAAACTGCTGCCTTCTGCCCTCGTTTGATTATTCATAGACCTTTTAGTATCATTTTAAAACTCAGTAGTACTTGTGTATCTTGGCTGTGAAATCTTTAATGGGTTTGAATAACTTTTTAAGTTGTTAGTCATGTTTTAAGATGAACATTTACTCGACCGAAGCAAGGTTTCATTCTCGCTCTTATTTGGAAAATCATGTTAAATGTACGTGTCAAATGTGATACAGCTAGCATTTGAGGATTGAGCAACCTTTATGCATTTGAGCAACCTCTATTTGCATCCATCAATCATCACTGCATCAGAATCTTATTTTTTAGCCATATACATAACGTAACATCTGCACCAAATTGCATGACCTTTTTTTTCTCCTGGAGAGAGAGATCAATATTCTCAGTATATCATACTGGGTCATGCAGGCCTGATGTATCAAACATGATACAAACCATTAAAAAAAAAAAAAAACTATTTTTATACATTAATTTTGTATATGGTCTTTTTTATTATTTTGTCTATAGGTTCTATAAACTGAAAAAAAAAAATATATATATATATATATATATATATATATATATATATACATATTTCTGATTATTATTTAATACATCAGGCTTTACAGGGTTAAAAGCAGAGAAACACCTACAATCTCCTCAATGGACACCGAGTAACAAGTTGCAAGAGGGCTGTCCAAGAGATTCCCCAACAAATTCAAACATTGTGTGTGTTAGGGGGAGAGTGACACACTTTCAGCCTGAAAAGACTGTCAGCATGTGGCCCAAAGGGACAACAAAACATATTTTGTGTTGCCAACACCGCAGTATGACAGCGACAACAGACAATTAGGGAAAATAACACTGTCTCTTGTCAAGCCCTGACACTTGGGGACTTCAGAGAATCTGAGTAAATAAATCAGGACCCTGAACAAAGCACAAGCACAATTAAGCATGGAAATAGAAATTGGGCCCCGTCTCAAAACCTTATGAGCTGCCTATATAGGTTTGAACGCATAGAATCAGTTGCTTTATTTAAAATACCATAACTGGATATTTTTAAATGACGTTCGGTTGCGTTAATGGTCCATGAATGTGCACACGGTACACTTTGCTAAAATAATATACGTTTCCCAAATCTGCATCGTGAAACATACAGTATGAATAGAGTAGTCCAATTCCCCAAAGAATGACTCTTATGATCCGGTTCTTTTTTAGAATCAAAAGTACTTAAGAATCAGTCGGAGCCGTTGCTGAATTGCCGATTTCACTATGCCCGGCTAGAAAAACAATTATGTTGAACTTAAGGCATCAGAGACTGTTAGTGACTAATTGTATAACGACAACGAGTAGCCAACGATATTGACAATATTTTATGCCCGAACAAATAAACGAAACGTATCAAAGAGTCATTTGATGACAGAGCAGTAAAATCCGCATGAATTACAGAATTGTTAGTCGAACCATTAACGAATCTAATTCGTAACATTAATTGACAAATTCCTACTACACAGGAAGAATTTGAGCACCATTTGAACGTTCCTAACGTTCGAATATTTGATATGTCCCAAAATGATTCGAACGAACGTTCGGAACGCGCGTCTGATTCTCTAGGTAGACAGCTCGCTAGGTTTTGACACACAGCCCAAATGTTTTGTTCTTTAACGTTACCTGTGACAGCTGCCTCGGGTCGGGGGCTCCGAATAAAGAGGAACTGGAGCTGAAACTAATGGCTCCCCTCCGGCTGAGAACATGTTTGGGAACCGGCCTGTCTAGAGGCAAAACCGGTAACTGATAACATAATTCCATTGAATAATATCAACGCTATGGATCCGGATCAAAAATAATTCAAACCCGCGGAAAAAAGTACAATAATCAAAGAAATCAAAAGAAGGCGGAGGGGTGAACTTGCATGGAACTTGAGCGCTGTTTGAAACTCTCAAAAAGCACGGGAATCTCCTCTCCTTTAAATTGCAAATAAAAAAAAATATCAGTTTAAATGCTCAAGAGGCGAAGTGCTTCATTTTGTTCGGATCTATCTGGTTCTCGCGCACACCGCCGTCGTTATTGATATGGTCCATATTTCCCCACGCGCGCGTCTCGTGCTCCATTTCACTCGATATTTATTCATCAGGCTCGTTTTTCTTCCTTTCTTCTCGCTTTTCCCATGCACAGATCACGGCCCGTGGAACGACGAGGCCTCTCCTCTATCTTTTTAGTATCTTTAGAAAAAAATGCTTCCTCATTTTTTAAACTCCGTCCAGTCGTGAATCATCATCATCGTGCAAATGGCTCCGCAGTCTCGTCTCCCAAATTAAAACAAAAGGCATGACCACTTCAAACCCCGATGCTTGTAGAAAACAGAGAGATCCTGCGATTATATTTAAATAAATGTACGTGAAGTTGTATCCGTTTAACGACGGATTTCATTCAAGCTTTGCGGTGCATTGACATTTATTCTCGCTCTGTCTTTTTCCTCAGTGCAGACACACAGATAGCACCCGTAATTCAACACACACTCACTCAATGCAGCACTGTATATCAACCAGAAAAAAGTGGCCTGGGTGGAATAAAAACACGCCCCGCGACCACGCCATGCGTGTGTTGGCACATGCTGTTCGGTCAGTATCAAAAAGAAAACGCAAAACGTAAAATAAATTACGAGGATTACATACGACAGTCTCAGTTCGTCCTGAACATTGCAAGCTGTTTCCGAACATGCACCACCTGCGAAAGAGATGGGGTAGTACAGAAAGCGTTCGCAAAACGTCCTCGTCTTAATGAGCCAATAGGCGTGCAGCAATTCATATAAGGCCGCTTCCCATTGGACTAAATCATACAGCTCTATTGAGACGGCGAATGTCATTGGCGGTGCTTTCAAGAATCATTTATGCACTCGTTCCCTGACTGTACGGACCTCAACAAGGGTATTCCACTACAACGGGGTTTGCCCTGCAGCCGGTCTACATCATTGCCTGTGATTACCTTTTCTCTGTATGAGTCATCCAGTTATTCGTGAGCAGTGAGCCACTGTTAACTTCTCTCAATAATAAAACCCATGAGTAAACGTTTTTTCTTCTTCTCCTTTTTAAAACAATTTAAATGGCCATTTACATAACAATATCTTAAACCAAACAAGTTGCTTCCATAGGCTGATCACCAAGACCAAACCGACTTAAGGGTGCCTAAAGCTATCCTAGGAGACAAGCTAAAACCCACTTTAGGCCTAATCCAGTAAACTAAATGTCATATTTAGGCTATGTTATTGTACCTATAAATGGCAGATGTGTGTGATAGCTATACAATTCTTCCCGTTTTGCCTTTAGATTTTGTTTGCTTCATAAATTACTCACCCTCAAACCATCCTAGGTGTATATGACTTTCTTCTTTCAGCCAAACACGGTTATATATATATATACATATATATACACGGTTATATATATATACGTATATAGTTTTGCAATAGGAGTGACTGGAATTAAATGTAGGCGTGAATAAAAAAAAATTAAGGCCAAGAAAGTGCATCCATCCATCAAAGTAATCCATACGGCTCCAGTGGGTTAATAAAGGCCTTCTGAAGCAAAGTGTTTTTGTGAGAAAAATATCCATAATTATAACTTTATAAACTGTAATCACTAGCTTCCGGTAACATCTGTCCGCACTTTCATGAGAAAGTCGAGTTCTGCCGTAAAGCTTAGGTGAGAATAGACGCCTCTCTTGTGGTTCAAACTAATATGGCCAGGCAACAAACTCACACTCCTCCGACATTTCTCTTTATAAATTCTCATTTTTGACTTCTAATTCATGACCGGTGTCGATATGTCATATGTTGGATCAGAGGTCACTCTACAGTGGAACTATAGTTATAGCTATAAGTCTATAGACTTGCGTACAGCCGCTATACCAGAAGCCAGTTTTTAAAGTTATAAATCTGGATTTTTATTTTTGTTATATATATATATATATATATATATATATATATTAAGCATGGCTTTACTTCAGAAGGCCTTTATTAACCCCCTGGAGCCGTGTGGATTACTTTTATGATGGATGCGCTTTTATTGGCCTTGAAAAAATGATACCATTCACTATCATTATAAAAATGAGAGGAACTAGGATTTTTTTTTTTTATAAATCCGATTGTGCTTGGCTGAAAGAAGAAAGTCATTTACACCTTGGCTTGAGGTTGAGTAAATGATGGTATAATTTTAATTTTTGTGTGAACTAACCCTTTAAGACGGAGGCAGAGAACGTTGTAAGTTTAAACAATAAGAGTGCTGTCAGGCATTAGCAGGTAATTGCATGACAACACTAGTCAATAGCAGTCTCTAAGTATCACATTGTGTGCTGACTCTGAGGTACAATTTGCATGGAAACGCACTTCAAAGTCATCATCATGAACTAAGGCTTGTTCCAGTTTCAATAAAACTATTAATATGAATAAGCATAAACTTACGTTTACCAACTGAAATTCATCCTCATGGCGATTGTGTGGGTCAAATAGAGTAGTAATACATGTTATGCAATTTTGTTCAGTTATCCTTTCTTTTGCAATCACATAAGTAGTGCCTATTTATATCTATAGAGGGAAAATAATCTGTTCAAGTTGGACTCACTCTCTTTAATTCATCAATTTAAGTCCTAAAGCTTTGCAATGTTAGCAAAGCTTTAGCAAATGTTTTAACTCGAGTTGCTGGAGACCAGGGGGACAATAGTGAACTGTGCCATGGCAACAGAGGCCATATGCCAGTAGTGAGTATAATTGCTCCATCCCACCCCCTACCCGTCGCTCACAAAACAATTCTACAGAACCAAACCCCACACCATGCAGTCCTAATCTGTTTCTATGCTGAATAAACGGTGCCAAAGCACACAGATTATAGAGTGCTTTACTCCAGTGAACTTCTTGGAAATAATGATATAAAAGCATTGAGATTTTAGTTATTATTTTTCTAGAAAAATGCATTGTTGATATAACTAATGCTGAGTGTCGCTACACTCTTAAAAATAAAGATTCCAAAGGGAGGTTTGTCTATGATGCAATAGAAGAACCATTTTAGGTTTTCCAAAGTAAACAGTTCTTAAAAGAACCATTGTTTTAATACTCTGAAGAACATTTTTTTTTCCACTGAATAGAACCTTTTTGTGCTATGGATGTTAAAGGCTCTTCATGACCTCTTGATGCCAATAAAGACCCTTTACTTTTAAGAGTGTACATGAAAGTGCTTAAAGGGACACTTTACCCAAAAATGTATCATCCTTTACTAGTGTTGTGGCACTCGAGACCAGTCTCGAGACCACTTTTTGATGGTCTCGGTCTAGTCTCGGACTCGACTGCTTTTGGTCTCGGTCTTGTCTCGGTCTTGGACATTGAGGACTCTGGATTTTTTTTCAAGACCGGACAAGACCATAACTGTGAAAATATCACTAATTTGCCAGTATATTGACAATTTTTTTGTTAACATCCTCGCTTTTATTGTATGTAAAACGTACTAATTCAAATCCAAGCAATAACGTGACTCATTGGTCATTGCTAATTATGTATTTTTGTTACCGCTGCCCGTCACCCATGTATTCCATGTATTGTTAATAAAAAAGTTTTACATCAGAGTTTTACATTCTGTACTAAATGATGGAAGTCACCCAAGAGTATTGAATAAAGATGGTTTATTTCAGATTTGAGTGTTAAATATCTCTGTTTTTTAGGAATGTGGATCTTTCGGATCAATCTGAGAAGATTTCAGATCAATCTCTTTTGATTATGTTTCACATTTTATTGTATCATGTAGTGTGGGGCGCTGGTCGTCTCACCCTCCCTCGGTCTTGGTCTTGTCTTGGTCTCGATACACTCTGGTCTTGGTCTCGGGTTAGGTGGTCTTTACTACAACACTATCATTTACTCACCCTCATGTTGTATCAAATCTGTATGAGTTTCTTTCTCTTGTTGAACACAAAATGTATTTTAAAGAATGTTGGGGGGGGTCACTGTCTGGTGTTCAACATTATTCATTTCAAAATATCTTCTTTTGTGTTCAGCAGAAGAAAGAAACTCATACAGGTTTGGAACAACAGGTTTGGACACAATTTTCATTTTTGGGTGAAGTATGCCTTTCACTCTTTAAATCCAAATTTTGCCAGAAAGAATTAAACATCGGGACTGAACAGAGAAAGCAAAAACAACACACTTAACAAGATAAGACGTCTACCATCATGCATATCTGTTCATTCATTTACTTTTACAAAACGTTTAATCAGTGTCAAGGACTGCTTCCTGTCCACTACCGTTGGCCCAGCGTGCTGCTCATTTGGGAGTCTCACATTTCCTGACTGAGGGGCAATCATTTCATTAATGGTTTGTTTCTGAGGCTTAGTTTGCCACAAATGCCATTCCCCAGGCAGACGTGCTTTGCAGGAACAGCCTCCTGAGGAGACAATGATGAGGGGTGGTGAGCAGCACACCTGCTTAATTCCCCTTGAGACTCCATGTATCCACTTGCAACACGACCTGTGCTATGCAGCGCTCATCAGGAGATCAGAAACAAGGCGAGCGCATAATTCCATACTGCTGGTTTACATTTACATTTATTCATTTAGCAGACGCTTTTATCCGAAACGACTTACGAATGAGAACGATATAGATTAGAAGCAGTTAAACTAACAGTAGGACAACAATAAGTGCCATGACCCTTCTCAGTTTAATCTAACTCAGTACATGTAAATAAATAAATAAAAACAAATTAATAAATAGAAGACAAAGTGATATTACTGGATTAAGAGCTGGTTGACGTCAGTCGGCCCACTGATGATTTCACCCCTTGTTTTGACTGCTGCATGTGTTTGAGATTGGGAAAATGTGATTAGTTTTGTCATATTTCCTTTATAACGTCTATGCATCAGTTAAAAAGATAGGAATGTGAAATCTTTTAGCATTTAATGACATTTTTAAAGGGGTGAGTAAAAGGGGTGTTATAGAAAAGTAACTTTCAATTTAACCACTTGTAGAATAAAAATTCATGCTTAGATGCCATCTTGTGGTGATGATACATGATACAAGACTTTTTTTTGCTACACAACAGGGTTTTTAAGGGGGCCAATCAAACTAATAACAATAAAAATAACATTTTTTTAAATAAGTAAACAATATGTACAACAGTACAGTACTATAGTAAGTAGAAAAAAGTAATAACGTAAAAATAAACATATTTTTTTCAAATATTTATGATGTTAATCTTTCACTGTATAAATTGTTTGTTTAAAGGCTGCATGAAAATATAGCTGCCTTTAAAAATTTAGAATGTGGTCCCTCGCAATACAACAAAAAATGTGTGGATAAAAGATAGCTCAGTGAATAAATAAGTGTTATATTTGGCATCATCTCTGTTTTAATCAGATTTTCATTTTTTGTATCCATGTAGAGTTTCAAAATTAATGTTAAAGGACATCTTTAGTACAAATTTCATAGACCTACTCCTAATTTAAGTATCGTTCTGTCATCATTTACTCACCCTCAACTATCACTAGTTGAGGAGTGCACGCGCACATCTTCTGACGTGATTTAATGTGGCGGTTATGCTTATAATTCCTAACATTGATTTCTATAACTTGAGGCCAAACTAATTATAAGACTTTCCTGTTTTACAAGTTTTGTACGAGCAAAGCAGTTTTCTTACATTAGCATTTGGACATCACTCCGTTTGCAGAAAGGCGCCGCAAGATGGCGCTCTTGCTTCAGAAAGGAAATGCGTAAACTCAAGAACATTCATGCACACACAATGCAAGACTCTAGCTGATTCAACCGTACAGACACGAAACCTAACCTTTTTTATCCTCCTCAGCCCTTATCATGCAGGTTTAAAAGTCAGTTATGGTAGATAGCATGTGTCCCATACTCAGAAACCAGACAGTGGTCATGAAACATCTTCCATCGAACACCAGGCGCTGAAACCTAATGCACCAAGTTGTTGGTAACCATGTTAAACTGGCCTAAAGTTACCTGAGCTCATGACTAGTTCCATGTATAATTTATCTCCTCAGTAATCTACTCACATTATGAGAAGGAACCTGACTCCATTAGCCTGTCTACCTGCCCTGGAGAAGGATTTAGGTTTGGAGTCTGTTAACGGGTAAGAAAACTAATGATCTTCTTTGGGATTAAGAGCAGCATTGCTCTGATTGTCCAATTTTTGCTTCTCACGTTTTATCAATCAGTCATTCTAAAGCTCAACAGAAATATGAAGGCTGTATATTAATATTCAATGAAGGCTCTTTATCAAAGATGGAATTATTCAGGAATAGGGGTTGGAGGGTGTTTTGGACAGACGTATTTATTATCTGCAATAACCTTTCAATGGATGTCTTTTCTTACAAAGAGAGGGATTGCTTGCAAACTAACCTAAACAAAAAGTCAACCAGATCTGGGTTGTTGTGGAAAGAGTGACGTTGTAGCCTAAGTCTCAAACCAAATGTCATTTGTATCTTGTTCACCACACAGGAGAACCGGACCTGACCTACTGTCTTCTACAATTTATTGATGGTTGATTTGTTCTTTTGATGTTAAGGTAATGGTTTAAGATCATGGCTGAGCAAAGGCAACGGGCCCTGTCCACATCAGGAGAGGCTCTGTACCAGGTTCTTGGCCTTGACAAGAACTGTACCCATGATGACATCAAGAGATCCTACAGGTAAGACGTGATTCACATTCATATTTGTCTCGAGATTCATTTACTGTGGGTTCTTAGGTAAGAAGTTCAGATACTATATGTAGGAGGACAGGGCTGAACGAGGGAGCAAAAGATGGAGACAGTGCCAAACTGCGACACGTTCCTCTATAATCTCAGCCATCAGTTGCAGTGGAGCTGCATGAATATAATATGACTTCCACAAAACTGAAATATTCATTATGCTGAACAGATGGCATCCTTTATTTTACTGGGATCAGGAATGAAGAAAGAATCTCACATACGAGAGCATGTTCGTGGTGCATGACGTGTGTGCATGAACGATTCTGCACTATACATTGACTTAGATAGTGGCATGGAAACACTACAGCCTTTCCTTTGGGAGTAATATCTTGACGTTTAGTATCATAACTTGTAGGTTTCACTTATTGGTTGGTATAAAAACTGTAAAAAAAATATTCAAAGGATACATTTTTCCATACCATATATATGTGTATGTATATGAATATGAATGAGAATTTTTGTCTGTATTTTGTACACTAAAACATGAAAGCAACAAGTAGGAGAGCTTCATTAGACAAGTGTGTTTCAAATGCCATCCTGATGTTCTGAAAATCATACAATCTAATTGCTCTAATTTACACGTTGTTCAAGGAGGCATTTAAATGGTTAGCATTTTAACAGCACTTGTTTGCTGTTAATGAATATATAATCATCGCAACTCTTGCAGACGGGATTGGCTTAATCAAAAATTAACAAGCGAGCATGCTCGGAGAATTATAAAGTATAGATTTTTTTTTTTTGGTTCAGCAGCAACAAGATATGAAATAAAAATAATATAGAGACTATGTTCATGTAATGTTTTTAAGATTCAAACTCTTGGCTATTTTTAAATGGTATTAATAGATTTATCCTACTCTCTGTGGCTTTTACAAACTACTATAAATATTTATAGTTTGATATTCGATCATCCACAACCATTTGGAGCTGAAGGATATTACATTTCACAGCATTATAAAATGTCAAACTCTTCCTTATTGCTACAGAGAGTTTTGAAAATTGTTGCATAGAGTTTGGTCATGCTGGCATTCATTCAGCGCAGACCTGAACTGAGTCAGAGACAGAGACGCTTGCAATGCACTGCTGGTTCTATTGGGAAAAAATGTCAACCTTGGTGACGTTCCTCTCTTCACCACCCCTCGTGTGCCGAGGCGCTAATGGGGTCTGCGGTCTTGCCGACACACAGACGGGTCAAGCAGCGTGCGTAAGAGGACAGCTAGCCGCTAAAGATCACACCCTGCTGAGATCATCAAACAGACACACAGCATTTTAAACTGGCCACATGGTAATGAGTCTCCTCTCACTGTGTGTGAGACCAAAAGTAGCTGTTTCCTTTTATTAACTAACGGTATGCCACTTTCATTAGGTGCATACAAAGGGCACATTCTCGCAGAGATTTTTGTATTTCTTAGGTCATTGAAATGTATTTCCTGATTTTCATTCCTAATATGTCTATGATCCTCAAGTGAGGTATGCTTTTTGCATTGCATGTTTCAAGGAAATTATTCATCTTTAAAATGTTCTCAACCTTTTTTATTATTATTTTTTTTTAGGAAGCTCGCTTTGAAATATCATCCTGACAAGAACCCCGAGAACCCCGACGCCACTGACAAATTTAAAGAGCTCAACAATGCCCATGCGGTGCTGTCTGACGTCACTAAGAGGAACATTTATGACAAGTATGGCTCTCTGGGTCTGTATGTGTCGCAGCAGTTCGGGGAGGAGAACGTGAACACGTACTTCATGCTCTCCAGCTGGTGGGCAAAGGTGCGGTATCAGTCGTCTTAATGGATAAATGATTATAATAAATAGTGCACTATTCCATAATGGGGACTTTAATGCTGGAACATAAATAAGAACTAATTAAATTCCCCCTGTAGTCAATAATTATATACCTTAAAACTCATCTTTGATCACTGAAATTACATATTTAAAAAAACTTAAATCCTTGGGAAAAAAACAATGTCTTTATGCCTTGAAATAGCTTGAATGTAACACTACATGCTTGCCTCATTAGTATACGTGATTCTATGAATATGGAAATACACTAACCTAAAGGATTATTAGGAACACCATACTAATACTCAGTGGCGGTTCTAGGATTTTTCTGTAACAGGGGCCATTAAGGGGCCAGATGTTACAATCAGGGGCCAAGTACAGGGTACATCCATGCACACAAAATAATTTATTCAGTACGGTGCAAATACAGTTCGGCAGTTATTAATTTTTCAAAAAAATGTGCCAGTAAAGTTGTTAATGATTTTTTTTATTTATTTATGGATATAAGACTGCTCCAAACACAGAATACTGCAGCCACGTAAAGTCTTTTGCCAGGTCTCAATGAATGCTCTCTTCCTGTTCCCGTGCTGTGTCTTGGGGTAAACCTTGAGGACAGGTTGCACTGGACCATCTGCTCTGGACTGGGAAATGTCTGGAGAGAAGCAAAAAAAAAATAGATTTTTTTTATAACTTCTTTCTGAATTCGACATTTTAAGTTTCATAATCATGTTGTCGCTTATAAACAGTAAATTATTGTTAATTAATGCATAATTTGTTAAATGTCCATTGACAACTTCAACAGGATGAAAATATAGGCATACCATCAGGTCCAGGTGGAGCAGCACAACTTTTCTGCTAGGCACCAGGGAATGTCTACAAGAAGCAAATGAAAAACAATTAAACATAACCACTGAGTCTTCTGAAAATTATATTAATATGAGCAGTTATATTATTGCTAACATTTCTGGTTGTAGCTGCTAGCAGAAACATCCATTTTGGCATCATTATGTTCAGACCCTCAGCAAGCAGTACACTTCTTCTCGTTGCAGTTTCATTGAATACCATTTAATACATAACATTGTGTTTCTATCATCTGGCTTTGCCTACATCATGTTTTATCTGATCTGGTGAAGAGGGGTTTGGGCTACCCTGGTCTTCAGCTGCCTGCTGGTTGATTCTGTCCTCTGACGTCCCCTTGCTTAAACCATCACTTTTAGTAGTATCATCATATATATCTATGAGTATCATGGGTTAATCTTGTAAAAAAAAAAAAAAAACCTCTGAATAGCTCCCTGTGTCTGTCCCTTTTTTCATGCTCACTATATCTGCCAAACAAGATAGTTAACATTATCACAAAGGTATAATTACATACAAGGCTGTTAGTGAATGCATAAACTCTCTAAAAACTCTATAACCTTTGCTAACGCTATCTTAACATGTTAACATTGCTAACAACTTTAACAAGTCTTCCACAATTAAGTTAACAAACCTAAAATAAGTAAGAGCAGCAGCTAAAATATACTTTCATATTTTAATGACAACCAACACAAGGATTTGTGACTCACCAAAAGTTGTCTCCAAGTTGGATTACTGTTTGATGGATTATGTCTCCTGTGTACAGGCAACATCACCGACGATGTTCTGGTAGTCAAAAGTTCCGATTTTGCGCATTAGTTTCAAGCACTGCTTCTTCTCCCAAATTACATTGCCACATTACTACCGCAGTGCCCCCAATTGTTTGGGGGTGGAATTGCATCTGTGATCGTTGTGGAAAAATTCTCCGGTTGCTCTTCTCGTCGACGATTGATGGAAGGGGGGCCAATCAGGGGCCAATCAGATTTCAGCAGGGGCCCAGGCCCCTGTGGCCCCGCCTCTAGAACCGCCCCTGCTAATACTGTTTTTGACCCCCTTTCGCCTTCAGAACTGCCTTAATTCTATGTGGCATTGATTCAACAAGGTGCTGAAAGCATTCTTTAGAAATGTTGGCCAATATTGATAGGATAGCATCTTACAGTTGATGGAGATTTGTGGGATGCACATCCAGGGCATGAAGCTCCCGTTCCATCCCAAAGATGCTCTATTGGGTTGAGATCTGGTGACTGGGGGCCATTTTAGTACAGTGAACTCATTGTCATTTTCAAGTAACCAATTTGAAATGATTTGAGCTTTGTGACATGGTGCATTATCCTGCTGGAAGTAGCCATCAGAGGATGGGTACATGGTGGCCATAAAGTGACGGACATGGTTAGCAACAATGCTTAGGTAGGCCGTGGCATTTAAACGATGCCCAATTGGCACTAAGGGGCCTAAAGTGTGCCAAGAAAACATCCTCCACACTATTACACCACCACCACCACCCTGCACAGTGGTAACAAGGCATGATGGATCCATGTTCTCACTCTGTTTATGCCAAATTCTGACTCGACCATCTGAATGTCTCAACAGAAATCGAGACTCATCAGACCAGGCAACATTTTCCAGTCTTCAACTGTCTAATTTTGGTGAGCTCTTGCAAATTGTAGCCTCTTTTTCCTATTTGTAGTGGAGATGAGTGGTAGTCTGCTGGTGGGGTCTGACCCTGGTGGTGTCTTCTGCTGTTGTAGCCCATCCGCCTCAAGGTTGTGCGTGTTGTGGCTTTACAAATGCTTTGCTGCATACTTTGGTTGTAACGAGTGGTTATTTCAGTCAAAGTTGCTCTTCTATCAGCTTGAATCAGTCGGTCCATTCTCCTCTGACCTCTAGCATCAACAAGGCATTTTCGCCCACTGGACTGCCGCATACTGGATGTTTTTCCTTTTTCACACCATTCTTTGTAAACCCTAGAAATGGTTGTGGGTGAAAATCCCAGTAACTGAGCAGACTGTGAAATAATACTCAGACCGGCCCGTCTGGCACCAACAACCATGCCACACTCAAAATTGCTTAAATCCCCTTTCTTTCCCATTCGGACATTCAGTTTGGAGTTCAGGAGAATGTGTTGACCAGGACCACACCCCTAAATACATTGAAGCAACTGCCATGTGATTGGTTGATTACATAATTGCACTGAGAAATTGTGCAATTCCTAATAATCCTTTAGGTGTTCCTAATAATCATTTAGGATGTGTGTGTGTGTATGACTTTGTAACAATATTATATAATATGGATGCTGTAATGTAGTATTTGTAATGCATTTTTATCTAAAACTAAACCATGACACTGTGTGCCTGTCTGATTTCGAACATTCTCATTTATAGGGTCTGTTTGCCATCTGCGGCTTGCTGACAGGTTGCTATTTCTGCTGTTGTCTGTGCTGCTGTTTCAACTGCTGTTGTGGAAAGTGCAAACCACACACACCTGGAGAAGAGGACACTGAGTGCTATGTGTCTCCTGAAGACCTGGAGGAGCAGATCCGTACGGACAACGAGAGAGGTAAAAGGACATGCGCAAACACTTCAGATGTGTTCTTCAGGTGGTCACACTCCGTTTTGAAATGGTATTTGAGTACAGAGCATGCCTCAGTCACTCTACAGCCAGAAAAAAAGTTGATAAAAATTATTAAAAGGGACACATCCCAAAATTACAGCATCACTTTTAGTTCTCAATAACAGCATCTTCTTCATGTCTTAATTGTGAATGTACTGCTGGTAATCTTCTAAATAGATTCTTCTATGGAAAGTGGAAAGACTTTATAAAGACTTAAATATGACATTATGCAACTAAACCTTCCTATAATAATAAAAAAAGCCTTATATGATAATTTACTAATTAAACAACTTCATGAAATATTTAAACAGAAAAATAGGCTTTGATGTAGCAGATTATGGCTTATCAGACAGGGAAGAGCTTTTAACTTAATAAGTTACCCTGCTTACAAAAATAAATAGAATTGATACTTCTGAGCCAGATGTTTGGATAAAATATGCTGTTCTTCTGCCAGTGAGCTGTAGGAGTTTTTTGTGCTGTAGTCCCTCTCAAAAGTGATAATTGCCATCTGAGTCATTTCTCAAAGTGCGTTTGCATACTAGTTTTTTATAGCATTCTCACAATAAAAATAAACAATGTTTTCTTTCCTTGCGTTTCAAAGGCGGTATGCAAGATGGTACTCACAAAAATGCCTTTCGACTTATTTAGCCCCTAACTACATCTCCCATGTAAAAATACACTTTTGACTTGCTCTTCTGTTTAAGTTGACTTGCATTAAACAACCTGAGAACACAAAGGGCACAATATCCTGCTTTTTAATATTAATAAATTATAGTGTATGGAAACTTGTTTCCACCATGGATTAAAAAATAGAAAAGTTATCGCAACTTTTTATCTCACAGTTTTGACTTTATTTCATGCAATTCTGAGTTTAAATCTCTCAATTCTTTTTTATTGTCATTATTATTATTATTATTATTATTATTTAATTCTGAGATATTTGGCCGGTTTCACAGATAGAGCTTAGATTAAACCAGGATTAAGCCTTAGTTAAATTAGGACTTTTATATTAGCTTTTATAAATGCGCATTCAAAAAAAAAACATTATTGGTATGAATCTTGAAACAAAACAATGGCACTGACTTATTTTAAGCTATATGATATAAAGTTGCTTTTAAGATGTATGATATAAAGTTGCTTTTAAATAAAACAACACAAACATGCATTTTAGTCCAAGGCTAGGCTTAATCCTTGTCTGTAAAACTGGGGATAATCTCACAAAAGTCAGAATTATTTCTTTTTCAATCCATTGCGGAAACTCCATGATGATGTGGGTGCACCTGTTTTATAGCATTTATATTAGTACAGTGCAAAAAGTCATGCCAAAATCATATCCTGCTCAAGTAGTCTCTAAAAATCCACCCATGTGGTCTTAGAATCTTATTTTTTCAGCATAAGGTATGTAAGTCAGTGGACAGTGGGCTGCCCTTCAAACCAGTGTTACAGAGCCAGCTCAATGAGGTCATAAAAGTGCAGCCAGCAGGGGCAGGCTAACGGCAGATTGCTGGGACGTCCTTGGAGTGTACAAAACACTTTTCATTTCAGCAGGGAGTTCAATTAGAAGTGTGAAATGGCATGACATTAGACAGAGTAACCTCTTGTTTATTCCATATTGATGATCATACGTGACCTCTTTTACCTGTGATTTTCTTTCTTTCTTTTTTCAGATGGTGACACTCCGATTGTGCTGCAGCCAACCAACGCTAGTGAGAAGACCCAGCTGATCGGGGATGGACACAGAACATACACCTAAATGCAAACGAGTTATTGATAGTTACTAATTTGAAAATTCTTTTTGAAAATATTGATGTATTTTACAATATACTGCTTATTTTAGGACAGAGAAAGTAAAAATACTCACCCTCTTAAGCTGTGTTTAGTCATGCTGTCTGTAAATAACAGATATTATATTATTCTTATGCTTAATGTGCAATTAAAACAGAAAATGTGATTAAATTTTTTTGAATTGTTCTCCTTTAAATTATAAATGTATGTCTTACAGGTTTTAAAATAAGAATTCAGATATTTCCGTACCTTGAATATAGATTGGGGTGTTTCTTGTTTCAAAAAATCTTCATGCAATATAATGTGCCTTTGGTCTGTCTTCGGAGCGAGGTGATGACGTCACTTTGCAGGACAACTCTGAAGCTAGCGGTGCATGGGTTCCCTCGATCGAAAAGCTATGCATTTTCCCAGGGCCGGATTAACCATTAGGGCAACTGGACACTTGCCCAGGGGCCCTGGACACCAGTAGCAGTCGGGAGGGTCGGGAGTTTCCCAGATGGGCCAGTAGTGTTTTGAGGACGCGAAGGACGGTTTGATAAAACGGTTTGATAAAACACTTAGTGCTATGTTTGCACTAAGTGCCTGTCTTTTATGAAAAAAGACGCTGGTTACGTCACAGCTAAAGTTAGGTCGTAGCGCGCAAAGCGCGTGAATCAGCTTATGATGCGCTCGACGCGAGTTCGAATGCGCCTTTTGCCGAAGTCTCTTTTCCCTTTTCCCAACACATATGAGATGTAAAATGTATAACCATAGGTCTCTAGCATTATATTTTGCCAACGAACTAAAATCGAAACCATGATATGGATTTTTGCCTTTATAAAACAGCACAAGACTTTAAGAATAGGCAACCCGTTAGTGCTGGGTAAATTAAAGAAAAGTGTGCACTTTGCTCACACGATCATCATGGTCATCTGGTGTTTTCTCATCATGGACAAAAGTGTTTTAATTTTCCTATATTATAGTATAATGTAGACTAAAATATGGGCTACTTTTGAAATATTCATTTTCATTTATATAGTATAAGCTTTATGAATTTTACATCATAGGAATAATTATATAAATCATTATTACATTATTATAATAATTGTTTGGGATCCTAAAACACCATTGATAATGTAATGTAGACTGAGACTCAACTAAAAAGATCTTTGAGTCCTGTTTATTGTCCTGGTACAAATCAATGCGTTTGCTTTGTTCAACGAGCAGTTCATGGGTTGAAGCTCTTAATTTTGATCTCTCAAAGAGCACGAGATTGATGCATTTAACCTTAAAATGTACAACATTTTCTTGCAGGGGAGCATGCCCCCCAACCACATAGAGGAACAGTAAATCAGTAAAACTGTAAATGCTATATTAAGGGTCCAACCCAACATACTTTTACAAATTCCTATAGGAAAGAACAACCATTTATGAACTTTACTCCAT
Organism: Pimephales promelas; assembly: GCF_988280905.1. NCBI lineage: Eukaryota > Metazoa > Chordata > Actinopteri > Cypriniformes > Leuciscidae > Pimephales > Pimephales promelas. The sequence goes on from NC_142790.1 coordinate 21,497,426, forward strand.
CATAGTTCAACAAAGTTAATTTTAAGTCTGTAAAACTGTAAATGCCATATTAAAATGTCTTTGGACAAAATATACATTTGGCCTGATTAAGAGGGGGTCTACAAGACATTATGCCCAGGGGCCTCTGAACTCTTAATCCAGCCCTCCATTTTCCCCATGGACTTTTGGAAAATCGTAAAAAATAAGATCTGTGTTTAACAAAGAGTTGTGACCCTTACACGTTTTGTCTATCAAGATAATCTTAACAAGTTAATCCAAAATTAATATTTTGAAGCCTATATAAAGTTTTTTTAAAAACACAAAAGACACAATAATGTTTAAAAAACAAAAACACAAACAGGTTATAACTGTGTGTTCTATGCATGGTTCTATGTCATAGATCAAAACGTTATATTTAGAGGCTTATTCACCACAGACCTTATTTCAGGCGATTAAGCAAAAACCATTCAAGTGCTAAAATGCTAACTCACTTCCGCGTTGAACAGCTACGATCAAAAACAATGTTTCCTTCGAGCCGGATTCGAACCAGCGACCTAAGGATTACAGTGATTCCTCTACAGTCCTCCGCTCTACCAACTGAGCTATCGAAGGAACCCGTTGAAAGGGATTTGAGCTATCTGTTTTGTGGGTAAAATTACAAAAAAATTATTTTTCTAAACTTGGGCTGCTATTGTACTGCCACTCAATATGCTAACAGCCGCTAACTGTCTGACGGTTACGTTACCTATGGACGGTAGCAAGGTTGTGCTGTTGAGGCTCGCGTGGCGGCTTCTGAGGAGAAATGGAAAGAAAAAACGCGACTTACACAAAGAAACTCAGTGAACATACAGCGGTAAAAATGCATATGGAGTTTTTATAACGTTATTAGTAACATGAATCATGATATGATACAGTTAAGCAACATCAAAGGACCTAGAGTGTTGAATACCATCACGATTGAAAATGTGACACTGACTTCATATGGCAGTTAAAAGTAATTAATATTAAGTCACTTACATTTTAGACACAATATTGACTGTTTCAGCAGCGAAAATAGTTCCTAACAAAGATCACAGCAAACCCTAACGCACCTCACCGGAACCGTGTTTTCTTCATCGAATGATTCAGCGTTTTGAACGAACGTGTTTTCTTCATTGAATGATTCAGCGTTTTGAACGAATCGGTTGAGTCAAAGAATGACCAATACTCCCTCATTCCTGAACGATACAGCGGTTTGAGTGAATCCTTTGAATAAATGGCTCAATGACTCACTCATTAAGACGGTCACCTGCCGCCACCTACTGGTGGTTTAGTTTCGTGTTCAAAAGTATAATGTTTCATATTTATTCAAAAAATATTTTTAACTTTTTAAAACAATGATACATGGTATTTTAACCTTTGATTTTAACCTAAATGGCATTTTTCACTGATCGTTTTAAATATCTACTTTAAATTCTTAAATTTGATCAATAAATTAATTCAAATAAGACACTATGGCGGTTCAAATTAAATAATTTACACTGAACATTATAACCTGCATTAAATAATGTTATGAGATTGTAAATAAATAGTTTAAAATATTTTTTTTCTGATGCACAAATATGAAATAATATACTTTTGAACACGAAACTAAACCACCAGTAGGTGGCGGCAGGTGACCGTCTTAATGAGTGAGTCATAGATCAATTTATTCAAACGATTTGTTACGGCTGATTCGTTCAGGAATGTGGGAGTTTAACATATTTACTGAATTTTTTTATTGACTGTAACAAAAAAAAAGGTCATTGAATCTTTGACTTTTTAGCGTTATAAAAACTTTTTTTTACCGCTGTATGTTTACTGAGTTTGTGTGAGCCGCGCTCATTTCCATCACATAAGCCACCGCGCATAACATTAGCAGTTGAAATTTGTCAGATAATATTCTGTCATATTTGTCATAGATCATATTGAATTGGTTAATATTAGCCAACAAATACTTTCCCAAGAGTGCAAAATTGAGATACATTGAAACATGATGATGGTAAACTAATATTACAACAATTTCACATATCTATAAAATAGAAGAAGTAATTGTCAAGTAAACTCATTCCAGTTATTTGCAGCAGTTTCGTCATTTTTTTCAACCTAGCCGTTAGACTATACCATGAGGGGAATTAGCTCAAATGGTAGAGCGCTCGCTTAGCATGCGAGAGGTAGCGGGATCGATGCCCGCATTCTCCACACCTTTTTCTAACAGCGTTGCCATTATTCTAGTGATATATTCTCTTACCAGAATTATGTGAAAAATTGATATTTTTTTTTAACGTTTTCAACGTTTAAAAATGTTGCATGTTATTTTTTTTTCTTGGCACTTGCATGGGCTACTAACGTTACTGAATGATGCTTTTAAACGCCTGTTTTCATTAAACGTCTTATCCTATAGAATTCCAGTACTAAAATTAAATTTATATTTATGTTGAATTATGTACTTTTTACGTATTAAATATGTTTAAATTCGATGTTTCTATGAGTTCCCTGTGTTTGTTACGTTTAATAAGCGATGCAACAGTATCATTTTCATATATGGGCAAGTAAACATGGCATCCTCTGACGTGCGGGTTTCTAAAAACAGCGCTAGCTGATAGTGGGCCCTGGCGTGGGGGAATGCCAACCCTCATTATAGAAGGGACAGACAGGCGGTTGGGCAATGGCGAGGGCCTGAGTTCACCCCGTTCACAAGAATTGGGACAATTTAATTTCCTCGATCAACAACAGTCTCATTCTAAACGTCAGTGGAGCCTTTGCTCGTCAAATCAGGATGGACAGCTTGGAGAAGCAACTTATTTGTCCTATTTGTCTGGAAATGTTTACGAAACCGGTTGTGATTCTTCCTTGTCAACACAATCTCTGCCGGAAATGTGCTAATGACATTTTCCAGGTACAGTGTCAATATTTATTTATTTATTTTGTTTATCAACATCATTTAGACTTCCACACGCAAAAAAAAAAAAAAAAAAAATGATATCCCATCTTTTTAAATAGTTATACATTTTTAACGGTGTGGATGTTTTCAGAAATGATTAAAAAAAGGAAAACATTAACTGTGATTTGTATTATTCATATCACAGTAGTTTTATCATTGGTTATCTTGTTTCATTCACTTACTTTCAAGCAAATTGGCATTTTTGGGATGTGCCTTACACAGAAAGCTAAAATATGTGAATATTTATTAATAAACAGTCGATTATTTTTTTTTATTTTGAATGTTTTATTGATTTGCTATCCTGTACACAATTCTCAAACAGTCCTCGAATCCATACCTTCCCACAAGAGGAGGCTCCGTAACATCCGGGGGCCGTTTCAGGTGTCCATCCTGCAGGCATGAAGTTGTTCTGGACCGCCATGGTGTCTACGGTCTGCAGAGAAACCTTTTGGTGGAAAACATCATTGACATGTACAAACAGGAGTACATCAGGTTAGATCTGGGAAACGGACACCCCAGGAAGCTCTAATAGGATGTCCATGTGGTTTAACAAGATCCCTTGTGTAATACAGAATGAAGTACGTTGGATCGTTACAGAGTGCACAACTGACTCTTGAACCACGAGTCATTTTCAGTTTGGTAAAGAAATCATTATGATGACATACACACTCGGTTTCACAGACAAGGTTTAAAAAGGTTCAAGGAAAGCAACTTGCACTGCCACATCTTAAAATATGCCAGTGACATTGTTTTGTCTCAAGATGCACATTAGTAATGTTTTTTTTCTAAGACATGATTATAAAAGGTACTTGTCCTAATTGAACTAAGGCCTAATCCTGGCTTAATCTAAATCTGTCTGTGAAATCGAGCCAAAAAGTCATAAATATGAGCCAAAAAGTTGAAATTGACATAAAAAGTCATAATTATGAAATTAAAGTCATAATTAAAAGTCGAAATTAGACCATTAAGTATTTTCGTCAAATTTCAGAATTTTGACTTCTTATCTCATAATTCATTTAGACTTTTATGTAATAGTTATGACCTTTATTGTCATAATCATGAATTACTACAGAATGTTGTTTTTTTTACTCTTATGTGGTGGAAGTGGCTTTCATAGCTACCTTTTTCGTTGAGGTATATTGAATCAACCGAAATATATTAATTTATACCCGCAAAAATTATTTTTGAGTTTAAAACAGCTTTTTAAAGTAACTATTGCAGGTTACAGAGTAATAATCCTTTATCCTTTTACTAAAGTGCATGAAATTAAGAAAACTAAAGAAACTCAAAATAAGAGCAGACATGCTTTTAAGAATGAAATTCCCCAGGGTCGAACTATTAAGTTCTCTACCACCCCTTCACTTTGCATAGCACTTAAGCGTTTCACTTTATGAATTCAAATATAGCTTGTTTTGAAAGAGAGGTCTGTCTTTTAAAGCTTTATAATTTAGTGTGCCGGTGTCCATGTGACTCCCTAGACCTGTGACTCAGACAGGTCAGAAGGCTAAAGATGACGGTCAGCTGGCAGGAAATTTATTTTTAGTTCCACCACTCAGTGTTTAGTCTCCTAAGCATACTGACACACATCACAGACCTTCAATACGGCCTTGTGAACCCTAGTTATTCCAGTAAGCGTTGTTTTGAACTGAAATCTGAGGCAAAGCCGAGAGGTTTCGAACCTTTGAAAAGTAAAAATCTGACTTATGTTTAACCTCAAATGTCAGATATTGATACTCATGGATCTGTAATCCTCCACAGCAGCAGACCGTCTCCTGAGAGGAAGGATGACCAGCCGATGTGTGAGATCCATGAGGACGAGAAAATCAACATATATTGTCTGACCTGCAGCGTCCCCACTTGTTCAATGTGTAAAGTGTTCGGCTCCCATAAGGACTGTGAAGTGGCCCCTCTTAACAGTATTTACCAGACACAAAAGGTAAAAGATCTAGCGCTTTCGGGGCATATTAATGTTTACGATCATCTGCATAAGTACACCAGAGTTTGCATCGGCGTGCATGCGTTTGTCTGTGCAGCATATATTTTTATAGTGTGTGTTAATATGCTTACCCACGTCCTCATCTCCAGACAGAGCTCACGGATGGAATATCAATGATGGTGGGCAATAATGACAGAATCCAAGGCATCATCAGTCAGTTGGAGGAGACCTGCAGAACCATAGAGGTTAGTCACCCTGTGTGGGGGCTTCTCCCTCCCCAAAGCCTGGCATAAGAACAGGATTATTGATGAGGAACGTAAGAACGCTTCCTCTGACAAAAGATACACGCGCTCTGGCATGGACGAGCAGGCAGGCAGGAAGCTGGATTCTCTCCAGACCTCACAGTTGCGTTCACAGAGGCTCCATGATTGACAAGCAAGCAGAAATGAGCCGTCTCTGTTGAGCATATGGCTCCTCTGACAGAAAGTCATTGTGAGCAAGGTTGAGGGTTAGATGCGGTCGAAGGATAGAAACAGGTAGTCAAACTATTGATTTGCAAGGTGAAAGTTGCAAACCTTAATCATTAAAAATCGATGGTGAGGCATAGTTACATTGAAGGTGTGTTCCAATCACCCAATAGTATCCAGCTTTTGATATCCACAGATAATGCTATATGTAACGCACAAGGCTTGAATCCCGCTTAGAGTGGGTCGAGTAGGACCGGTTACATTTGGTGCCGTGACCCGGGTGGGAGTGAGGTTTAGGGGGGTGAGTCTTACAGACTTTGGCCAGTAAGATCTGTGCGTGTAAACCTCACTCCCCTGGTCTCAAGAAGTGCATGAGTGGTCTTTAACGTCCTTGTTAGCCCTCCCGTTGTGAAGACGTAGGTTCGAGGGGGTTGAGTAGGACTGATTACATATAGACCATTTTGCAAGATGTAAACAACACTGGTCCAGAAACACTTCCTATTTCAGTTTGTAACTGTTTTCTTTATTTCACATGTAAAGAAAACATCTTAAAGATGTTTGTTTAACTTTTTGATTCAGTGTTGTATGTTCTGTTGGTTGTATTTTATCCCAGCTTTTATGTAGTGTTAAAAAACTAAAACAGGAAGTGCTTCTGGACCAGTGTTGTTTACATCTTGCAAAATGGTCTAGATACATTATACACTACCACTCAAAAGTGGTTGGTAAGATTTTGATATGATTTTGAAAGAAGTCTCTTATGCTCACCATGGCTGCATTTATTTGAAGAAGAAAAAACAGTAATATTGTTAAATTTGTTTCAGTTTATATATATATATAAATATAAAGTAATTTATTCATCTGATGGCAAAGCTGCATTTTCAGCATCATTACTCCAGTCTTCAGTCACATGATCCTTCAGAAATCACTCTAACATGCTAGTTTGCTACTCAAGAATTTTTTTATTATTATTATCAATGTTGAAAACAGTTGTGCTGCTTAATATTTTTTTTGGAAACCATGATAAGTATAAAATGTTCAAAAAAAGTGCCACTTTTAAAAGTATTTTAAAAGTAACGCTAACACTGTGCATAATATACATATACTTTGATTTTTATTATATACTGTACATTTATAAATATGAATTTACCTGTATATTACTTGTATATTTACAGGAAAATGGCAGGCGACAGAAGTCCAATGTGTGTGAAAAGTTTGACCACTTGTACGCTATCCTGGAGGACAGGAAGAGAGAGATGAACCTGAAAGTGAATGCTGTACAGGAAGAGAAACTGAATTACATACGGGGCCTTACAAGGAAGTATGGAGATCATCTGGAGGCCATGACCAAAATTATGGAGACAGGAACACAGACACTGGAAGAACCTGAGATGGCTGTTTTCTTACAGGTCATTTAAGATTGATTATAGAAACACGTTTACCACAATAATGGAAAACTTTCTCTCTCTCTCTCTTTTTAGAATATTTAAAGCCTAGAAAATTTATGGAAATGAGAAATACATTCTTTCATAGTTTTGCTGTGCTCTAAAATATTTGTAAATGTTTAGAGAAAAAAACTTGCCCCCAAGCTAGAGGGAAAATATCATTCTGTCTGTTTAAGGGTCTTATTGGAGGCATTCGTACACTATTAAGCATAATTATTTAAATCTATGAATGGCATGAAAATCTATGTCAGCACTGAACAAGATCATGAAAATTGATGCATGGTAACCCTGTAGAAATTCAATATATTTGATACTTTTTATGTCATCTTGTCATAAAATAAACTTCTTTCTCTCTCATACATGCCTTTCAGAGTTCCAAACCCCTCTTTCAAAAGTAAGTGTTGATCCTTTCTGCAACATTAATGTGTATTTCACGTTATGTACTTCCCCTGAATTGGTTTCTTGTTTGCAAGAATTGCAGAGGCATCGAATACCTCGCACCTGGAGAGAGTCGAGCGCGGCTATGAGAACATGGATCTTTACTCTGTGAGCTTCAAGAAAGAGTGCATGGCCCTCCGCAATATCAACTTCGCCAGAGGTACGGCTCGCCTAAAATGCTCATTAACATTTGACTATCAACGCGTGGGTTTAAATCAATCAAGTTAGCTTGTTGAACTGATTACTGTATGAAAATAACGTTTTCATGTGCCATTGAGAAGTCTCTCTAAGCATGTTTTTAAATTGCAATTCAATAGGCAACCAGTTCAAAAGCCTCCCTGGCTTTTTCAGTATATCAGATTTGAAAGACAATTTTATACAAAACCCACCAGGAATGTGGTGCTAAAATCTGTCAGTCCTGTATATGATCATCTGTATGGGGTTGATGGTATCTTCACACTTGAGAATGGGTTGAGAAAATTGAACTGTTCCATTTTAAATCAGAACATGTTTTTGCGGTTAAAAAAATATATTAAAAAAAAAAAGTTGATCTTCTTCTTTTATCTTGAGCGCCGCATTTTTAGAATGCATTTATGCGAGAGGCGCTGCAAAAGACGCAACGGTCATATACGTCCGTGTTTATACACTGTAAAAAATATTTTCAAGATTTGTTATCACAACATATTTTCTTTTGTCAAATCAACTTTATAATAATATATTTAGTTGAGATAACTTATTATTTTGAGTTTCTGATGGTTAAATTAATCTCCTTCATTGTATTAACTCACTTTTTCCAGTTCAATCAACTTAAAATTTTAAGGCAACCCAGGTCACTTACTTTTTTAAGTTAAACCAACAATATTTTTCTACAGTGTAGTTATCACAACATTTTTTTCTTTTGTCAAATCAACTTAAATAATTTATTTAGTTGAGATAACTTATTATTTTGAGTTTCTGATGGTTAAATTAATCTCCTTCATTGTATTAACTCACTTTTTCCAGTTCAATCAACTTAAAATTTTAAGGCAACCCAGGTCACTTACTTTTTTAAGTTAAACCAACAATATTTTTCTACAGTGTAGTTATCACAACATTTTTTTCTTTTGTCAAATCAACTTAAATAATTTATTTAGTTCAGATAACTTATTATTTTGAGTTTCTGATGGTTAAATTAATCTCCTTCATTGTATTAACTCACTTTTTCCAGTTCAATGAGCTTAAAATTTTAAGGCAACCAGGTTACTTACTTTTTTAAGTTAAACCATCAATATTTTTTTACAGTGTAAAATAGAGCCTTTTAGCAGTGTTGTGCCTGAACGCGTTCATTGAACTGGGCAAATGTGAACTGAAAGTACTGAATTACTGCCTGATTACTGTGAACTCGTTCATTCTGGTGTCTGTGAACGCACGCTCTCTAAGTTTAACTTGGTGAAATAGGGTGCCAGATTTCTATACAGCCTTTCAGGCGAAAACCTGACTAAAACACACGTAAACAGGCCTTAATTGTGGCGAAAAACACCGAAAAACATCTGGCAACACCAGCCACCTGTTTCGCACCGTGGCCGGTGTCGAGAAAGCAGCTAGCGAGGAGGCGTGGTATGATTATTTAAACGGATTTTATGACGAGGTCGGTGAGGATGGGAAAAATCTTACATTTCTGAGCAAACTTTGCCCGTCAATAAAAATAATTGTTGTCTGTGGTTGTATATGGGCTGTGGCAATAATACAAAATAAAAAAAAAGATGCTCGCAACATATGGAAAAAAAGAACTATGAACTACTTCATTTTTTTTTTGGAGGATGAACTATGAACTGAACTAGTTCATTTTAAAAGGTGTGAACTGAACTTTAAACTAGTTCATGTAGAAAGTGAACTTTCCCAACACTGCCTGTTAGCATAGAAAATCAATGGAAAAGCAGCACAGTGGGATGCAAAAACGTGTTCTGTGTGACTGACCCTTTATACTCTCATCTTTTGCAGATGATGATGATGATGAAGAGGAGGACGAGGATGATGTGGGCATCGATGTGGATGGCCGGGCAGGGCAGACAGCCTCGGGAGAAGCCGACTCACTGGGCCAGTTGAAAGAAACCCTGCCCTCACAAACCCTGAGCACACGCACACCCGCCACATCATCCTAACTTCACAAAGTGCACTTGCCAACACACATATTGATCCAACGGTCTTTTTGTGACCTCTTCACAACAATCACTGACCAGTGAATTTCAGGTGCTGGTATTGTTTTTGTGTTTGTTTCAGTTACTGGTTTAGAAAAGTACATGACTATATATAAATGTAGACGATTTAAGAAACCCTTCCAAGGTTTGTGGTGTTGTTTACTGCCTAGGGGGTGTTCACGTTGGCACAGCAGTGATATTTGAGTTATGATTTGCTATAAATGTTCTGGATTTCATATTAATGTCAATGACGAATAAAAGGTTACCCTTATGGAGTGGGATCATTTGTAACATATTGAATTTAAATTTAAACCAACATTCAAGTCAGTTCATTTTGAGACGGAAAGCATTGGTTTGTCACACATACAGTAGATGCCCGGAATGCTTAAAGGAACATCCATAGCAAGGCGTGAAAGTAGTCTCCACATCTCATTGCTCACAGGACTGTCTTCCCCTGGTTTTGCAGGCGAAGAGTAAACAAGTGTTGTTCACACATCTCGGTGGTCGAGCTGAAATAACGATGCCAGGACATTGCGTAATCCAGATATTCTGGCCCAGTGGAGGATGATCAGTGACAGGATGTGCATCTGTGACTGGATTCACACAGAAAACGTCTACAACGAACATAATGAGGCCCAGGGAGCACAACTCCAAAACATGTGTGGATTCCACCTCTGGCTAAGAATGGATTTGTGTGATGCTGCATAAAACATGAGGTTTAAGCGAACTGAAATGTTCTTAATTCGCGTTTGAGTTTTGGTCGATATTGATGTGCTTCAACCGTCAAATTTAGGACATGGTTCAGTGAAACTCTACACCCATGGTTTTTCTAGTTGCTGCATAGATAGAATGAGTCACCACACGTCAGTTATTTGGTCTGGTGTGAAACATTTCAGTCAGCACCAGTGTTTATACTACAATTTAATCAGTTGTCTTCTTCATAATATGCATGGCTACTGTTTTTGTTGTCCAGTAACATTTTGACAAAAGGAGACATGCTCCCAAGTCCTTTTTGAAAAATTAAGTATATTGCAAGCATGTTGATTAATAATTCAGTCTGTATGTGCAATATACTCTGAGGTTATGTGTTTGACTTGTTTTTTATAACTACGTTATTTGAAGGTAGGTGGTAAAAATTAATCTTCCAGTGTCTAAAAATGATTACGACTGAATATGTTAAATCTAATCAATACAATTGAGGCAACAGATTACAATCAATATTATTAATTAAATTTAACAAATTAGAATTGAATAACTAACCATGTGAATTACTTAAATGTTAACCATTTAAAATGAGTAGAATTTGCACATTTTTTAAACAAAAATTATCGGAAAAACAGACTGACGTTGAAGATGAATTAAGAATTCTAAATTAAGAATTGGCCCAACTAAAACACACACCGATCTCTATAATGGTGACTTAAAAATACGGTTTTCACCTTCAGTGTTTCTGCTTGTTATCATCAGGTGTCTTCAGTGTTGGCAATAAAAATTTAAAAAAGAGTTCTTAATTCATCTTTGACGTTAGTCTGTTTTTCTGATATTTTTGTTTTGAAAAATGTGTAAATTCTACTCATTTGGTTAAATTTTAAGTAATTCATTTGGTTAGTTATTACGCAATTCTAATTTGTTAAATTTAATTAATATTATTGATTGTAATCTGTTGCCTCAATTTGATTGATTAGTTTTAACATAGTCACATTCATTTTTGCAGTGTATGCCATACACTATGGTCACGTTTACCCTTTTAATTAACTGAAATTATGGATTAAATTATTGGGGAATATTGAACATGAAGAATCGTTTTCACCTGTCTTAAAACTTATTAGCAACAATATACATGTCAATAATCTCACTCATTCATTGGTCCTTGATGTCGTAAGATGCAGTTGTATTGACAACATGATTGTATTTATAAATATGTGTACATGTGATTGTGAAATATAAGTTGATTTATTTTTTTTAACCAATGTCAATAATCTAGACAAGAGGTGTCAAACTGGCTTTCAAATTTTTATTGAAAAATATAAATATCAGACATTCTCTTGCACAACAAAAATTAATGGTTGCTCATTAGTTTATTAACAAACTTAAACAATGTACTGTATGTTACAATGAAACTCAAGTCTGTCAGATAAAATAATGCAGTGCTGGAAAATAGTTTTTTTTTTTTTTTAAGAAACCCAAACGTTTTCTTCATCTACAGTTTTGAATGATCACTTATACAATAACATTGATGGAGAGTGATGACAGTTTTGCGCTTCTGAACACTTTGATTCATATACACCTACTGTATATTCTATTCGCCTTCGTTGAAATATCTACAATAAGTCACCGGTATAAATAGATCATGATGGAAAAGCAGCACTATGGTACAGAATATTCATGTATGTGCTAAATGTAAAAATATCTTTGGCTGATGGGTTTGCTCGTGTTACTTCCCGAATATTTCCATCATTTTGCGGTTGCTGTGAGCTTGCTGGGCCATTTGCTCGGCTCTGGCCATCTCCAATACTTCTCGTAGCAGATGAAAGGTCAGATCCAGGGAAATCGGTGGCTCCTCCGACCTGCGCTCTCTCTCCATTGAGTCGAGCGCCCGGAGCGCGTAATTGCCATCCAAACGGCCGATGTTTCCAACTTTCCCCTCCAACAGACGCTGCGTTAACTGGAGCTGCAGTGCTCTTTTGGAATACTGGGATGTCTCGGAGAAGTTGTCGGCTGGGGATCGGGGAGAATTCTGGTTTCTGTTACCGAGACGGATGAAGTACTCCTCCCCTAAGCGTGCCAAAAGCGGCGGGGATTGTCGCTCTCCATCGGGGTCCGTTGCTGGCTGGTTGGAGCTGTTTTCGATAGCTCTACATTCATACGGTGGTGGAAAGGCAACGAGCAGAGCCACGGTGGTGACGAGAAAATTGAGCTTCATGTCAAAAAGTGGCGAGGAGAATCTGTGGGAGAAGTGAGTAAATTATGCGCACGAATTCAACTTCTCAAAAACTGTTTTGCGCACTCTTGGACAAAGCTCAATTCATGAAAGATGTAATTTTTTTTTGAGAGCTTACTGAACATTTACATTGCACAATTGTATATTTCGAAGTCCACTTGGACATTTACGCGCGCCTTAAAGTTGGATAGATGGGTGCCTCATTGTGCGTAAAACACGAGGAAGCATCCATATCAATACAAAACTATAATAAAGATTACTAGGGTAACATGTAATTGGCTAAGGTTTAAGCTACCTCAATACGAGCTGTCTCATCCTAAACAAGATGTTGCGTACCTGTGCGTAATTGGTATATCCTTGGATGGTTTTTGAACTTTGCGAGGTGCGTCTCTCTTCCAGTTGTTGCCTATCAAGTTACTTTTAGGACTACTTCAAAGGAAGGCTGGAGTTTGCATTTATATAGGCACGGTCAGCGACAAGTGTCACGCATTTAGTATCTTGCGTCTGCGCAGAGGAGAGAGCGAGCGGACTTGAATGAACGTAAGTGAACAGTTTTCGGTTTGAATGAGTCATCGAGCCGGTGTGTGTATGTGTGTGCCATTGAGAGTGTTTGTGTATGAAAGAAGATGCACAAAACAAAGGTATTTAGAATCCTTAATGTTGATCTTTTCTTCTTTTTAATTAATGAACTGTAAGACGGTGTCCTCTAAATATTTTGCAAGCTACCTTGAAAAATATAAAATACTTTGTTTGAATTATGAGGCTCCACTTGACAAGTCAAGGCAAAAGTTTGGGATGGTGAGTGTCTTAAAAGTACATAGTGTATTTAACCCAGGTTCCCTGAAAGTTACATTTCAAGTAGCCTAAAGCAGAATCCACTAAAAAGATGCTAGGGAAGAGAAGTCCCGTTCGAATGACTAGTAACCATAGCAACGCTTTCCGTTAAGATCACTATGGGATGGTACGTCGACAAAACATTATTATTGTTTTCATTTATCACTTTATTACAAGTTTACATATCACAAATATATTACAAACGTGTTTAGTGTTTAGTTTAAAATGTCGAGGTTAACAAAATAATTGGCGCCAAATTGGCTGTGCACGTCAACTGACTTGAATAACACTGATAAAATGCATTGTTATAAATCCATAATCTTTACTTAAAGGTATAGTTCACCCAAAATATATACATCCTGTAATTATTTACAAACCCTCATGCTGTTCCAAACCTGTATGACTTTTTTTTCTTCTTCTGCTGAACACAAAAAAAAAGATATTTTGAAGAATGTCTGTAACCAATCAGTTGATTTTATTCCATAGTATTTTTCCCCTGAATACTATGCAAGTCAATAGGACCCATCAAATGTTTTGTTTCCAACATTCTTCAAAATATCTTTTTTGCATTCAGCAGAAGAAAAAAAGTCATACGGGTTTGGAACAACTTGAGGGTAAATTAATTATGACAGGATTTTAATTTCGGGGTGAACTCTTTAAATGCAGCCTGTTTTACCAATGCGGGTCATTGACTGGTTTTGAATATTTGGTAACATTCTGATCTATCTCTGCTTAATTGCTTATTCCCGAATAACCAAATATGCATTTTAATGCGGTGTAACTGCAATAGTCAATTCCTTGGTCACAGTCCAGGTTGTTCCCTCCTTACAATCATCATCAAATGCGTCACTATAAACCGCAGGTTGATGCAGCCACAGCCACACAGGCGTGGTGAACTTTGGGCAATGTTCTAGTGGGTGTCACTTATCCAGACAGCACAGACAGAGCTTTGGGTCCCGCCGATTACAGATGCGCAGCGGCAGGACCACGTCACTCACGCAGTCACTGCTGTCAAGTGCTGTCCTCCCCCCTCTCTCTGCTCTGGCCATGAGGGAGGCTGGGAGATGGAACACTTGGCTCAAGCCCCTTCACACCTGCTTTCAGAATGCCAATCAGATGGCATCCCAATCAGCTTAGACAATACATGCTAACGTGGAATGAAACAGAGCTTTCTTATTTCCCAATAGATTTGAATGGAAATTCCACATTGATGTTTTGTCCTTTTATCTAGTCATGTGGGTTATCCACTAAAGAAACATGCAAAAATAGAAGTAATTATTAGGCATAGGATGGATAGGATAAAACAAGGTCTAAAATAGAGTCCAACAGTCTGGTTCCGGAAGTTAAAACTCCATCAGTGAGGCTGTTAATCCATGGTATTGCTTCTTTTGAAGCCGCCAAGTGCACGATATTTCAGATTATCACCTTATATGATTGTATTTAACAATCAGTAATTCCTAGTGAAAAGTTATATTACCCATAATGCTGTTTACAGAAAATGACACCAATCAGTGAGTCAAAAAAAAAGCAAAAAGTGCCAAAATAACTCTTTAGCTCCACCCACTTTCATTAAAGGGGTCTTATTGTGCCCTTTTATGAAGTCTTGATTTTGCCATTTGGGGTTTACTAGAATATGTTTTCATGCTTGTTTGTTCAATAAACACATTCTTTTTCACATATTTACAATATTACAGCACCTCTCTCCTCAGTCTGATGCTGTGCTGTGATTGGTTAATTTCCCAGTGTGTTGTGACTGGCAGCGCTTAACTTTGTTCGGGAAATTTGTTTCTGAAAAAAAGTTCTGCTCTAGTGTAATTTCGAACCAATTCGAGCCCGATTCAGACCCTGACAATGTTAGCGAACAAATGGACTGTGCAAAACACATTTCATGCACATGCTTTGCGAGCAAGTATTTCATAAAATCTGCAGTGCACAGATCAATGTTATGGTAACATAAACTCTGGTTCAGGAACAGAGTTTAAACATAAGTTTTAACCACTAAGTTCGTCAGCATTAGGAAGGTCAAACAAATGAGTTTTAGAAATGTTGTGTAAAAAAAAAACTCTTTGACATAGCGACAACACTGTAAAAAAGATTTGTTATCTCAACATTTTTCTTTTGTCAAATCAACTTATTTAGTTGATTCAACTTATTATTTTGAGTTTCTGATGATTAAATGAATCTCCTTCATTGTATTAACTCACTTTTTCCAGTTCAATCAACTTAAAATTTTAAGGCAACCATGTTACTTACTTTTAAGTTAAAATAACACTATTTTTTTTTTACAGTGAACACCGTCTTCTCGCAGCTCAACCAGACCTTTTCCCCCTTTATCGTATTCCGTGAGCGGGGTATTATTTAAATGAATACCATTGTGAGTTCATAAGATCGGGAAAAATCTCATTGTAGTCCAAAACGAGCCGATCAATGTAGTTCTTGAAAAGGGGATTCTGTTAAATAAAATATCTCACCTTTGGAGTGGACTTTGAGCTTAGAAATACTACAATGAAATGAATATCAATTTAACATATTAGATCAAAATTAGGACATCGTTGCGGGATTTTAATTGTTGGATAGAATCGTGAAATCAAAGAAATCACCAAAACTACCATTTTAAGGAGTGACACAGATTATACTTAAGCTGGATATGCTTATCATATTCAATAGTCCTTACAATAAAAGCATGGGATTTGTGCAATTTTTTTTTTTTTTTTTAAGTTATGGGGCTCCAATTTGCACCCTATTTGTGGAAAGTGCCATTACATTTATGATATGTGGGATGGGGAAGGCTCAAGGGAAAAGGGCTGACGGTTAACAAGAAGAGTGGATTCATCCCAAGAATAACGTTATTATGGATAATGACTGCATCCATCTACGATAAAGCTGACAGACGTAGAAGGTGGCAGACATCTTGGTTCTATTTCCAGCTCCTCGAAGCACCTAGTCCCTAATCCACTCAAATTTACGCCGGTGATTCACTCTGTAAATTAATTATTATTATATTTGCCCCACGTTGCGCAGCCGTCTGTAATTGAATCTGAAAAACTCACAATATTGGCTCCCTCCTGGAGACACGTATTATTAATGGCACTCAGAGACGTTTAAAAACAGCACACTCAGATGTTTATAGACACCATGAATGAGGAGGTACAATTGCACTTCAGTACATTAACAGTCTAGTATGGTGACCAAATTGATGTTAAAAGGAGTAGTTCACTTTTAAAAAAAACTTTTGCTGATAATTTACTCACCCCCATGTCATCCAAGATGTCCATGTCTTTCTTTGTTCATTTGAAAAGAAATTAAGGTTTTTGATGAAAACATTCCAGGATTTTTCTGGAATGTCCAAATGAGTTTCAGTGCAGCTTCAAAGGGCTTTAAACAATACCAGACGTGAATGAACGAATCTTTGTTGAGTCAATTGGTTCATTCAACAAACGAAATGAACGAAATGACTCGAAAAAGTATTCGTTCATTTTGATGAACAGGCAAGTCACGAACACTCATCACAGAACAGAGCAAGGCGAGCATTTGTGCTTATAAAACTTAAAGTTTTTTATTTATTTTTGAAATGACCGATAGTCTCGCTATAAATAAGACCCTTATTCATCGTCTGGAATCGTTTAAAGCTCTTTGAAGCTGCACTGAAACTCTCATTTGGACCTTGAACCGTTTGGTGCCCATTGAAGTCCATTATATGGAGAAAAATCCTGGAATGTTTATCCAAAAACCTTAATTTCTTTTCAACTGAAGAAAGAAAGACATGGACATCTTGGATGACATGGGGGTGAGTAAATTATCAGCAAAAAGTTTTTGTTTTTTTTTAACCTTTGAAGGGCACCTATAGCACTTTATTTATTATTTAAAATCATTAAAAATAAAACATTAATATTCTATATAAACATTTCATGTTTAATATTAATATTTAAATATTTGCCTATGGCACTTTTACATAGCATTATATATATTTAAGATTTAATATTTTCTAAATAAATATTTTTGTATTTAATATATTTTTTAATTTATCAAAAAGTAAAATCAATAACTGTAAACCAATATTAGGTTCAATATTTTTTTATGGAACAATTGTCTAGTGCATACTAAATCTGATGAAGAACTCGCTTCTAGATTATCGATTTTTGAATGCCACTTGAAAAGAAAATATAAGGTCTGGACTAGTCTTTAATGTCAAATGAATTGAATCATAATGCAAATACGGGGGAGACTTCATTGTCTGACAGACATGTCTGAATTCATCGGCTGTACCATATAAGTTTTAATAAGCTTGTTAAAATCCAATTGCTCATGGGTTTGTAAATGTCATCCAGGATTATAGTCCAACCAGTGGAAAGTTATAAAAATAAAAATGGAGAGCTTCAAAATCATGTAACTGCAACCCCATCAGGCGACTGCCCTTTATGTGGATGCAAAATCTGCTCTATTTGGACATTTCATTGGGAGCAGAGAGTCCGTTATAGGTCTCTTAAAGTATAAGGAGCTCTTGGCTGACGGGGAGAGCAGATGAGGTCGGGTGACCTCCTCAGGCCACGATACTCTATATCCAACTGGATCAGCACAGAGAAGCCAAAATCACACACAGCGTCAAACATGAGCAAAATATCATCTGGCATAATTATTCAGAGTGAGAGGTGGTGGTCTCCTCTGCTCCGCAGGAATCTTTGATTTGTTACTTTGCATTTCTGAGCCTAATTAAGTTTTCTATTGATAATTCGAAGCTTGTTGTTCTTAGATGGGACGCTTTGTTAAATTGATGGATATTTCGTGAAGGCAAATGCCTAATTGTGGGGAAGGAACAAAGGATTGTCTTGATTTAAAATTCAAAAGCTGAACAGTGTGTCCTGCACAAGAACTGAAATGTATCGTTTGTTCTGCCACCCAGGTCTGTTCATTAAGAAATGTATTAGTTCATAGCAAATATGAATACAATGTGCAATAGTTATTTTAGTCATGAATAATAAGTTCTTTTTGCCATTTTAAGCACTGTTCTTTTGAATTGTTTATACTAGGGCTGTCAAACGATTAATCGCATCCAAAATTAAAGTTTGTGTTTACATAATATATGTGGGTGCACTGTGTATAATTATTTTCTATATATAAATACACACACATGCTTGTATATATTTAAGAAATATTTTCATGTAAATATATATAGATATAAATGTATATAGATTTATACATAATTTATATTATTTATAAATATAAATATTTTATATATAAATAATATTTTATTTAAATTTACAAGCATGTGTGTATTTATATATATACAAAATAATTATACTTTGGATGCGAATCATTTGACAGCCCTAGTTTATACAGATATATCTTTTTAAAAAGCAGTCGTATCACTGCTAGAAAAACAATCACTGCATTTAGACAATTTTGCAATAATTGTAAATAAATATAATATTACAATAAATAGATATAAAATAAACAGATAAAATGAAATAAAACTACTTGTATAGTATTTAATTTGACGGAAAATTTGCCCAAACACATTTTCATGGCATTATTTTCTAGAAATTCCTTTAATGAAACAAATATTTTTCAAAGTCCAATTTTAACTTTTCACATTGTTCACTGCAGGCCTTTCTTGTTGAATAACCTTGAGATAATGAGAAGCCACAGATATTCTTCCAGAAATGCCATGCTTTATTGCACTTTTCCCTTTCTGGTTTTATTTAACTCTTCCAGTTTTGAGTACCCGTCACAGACAGTGTAGTATCCCTGTCCTTTACCTTTTTCTGACAGTTCTGCTGGCCCTGACAACACATTGTCTACTTGTTTGCGATGCGATTGATATGACATGACATGAGTGGCCCTCATGAGATGACTTTGGGTTTGGCATGAGAATCAATCATACTTTTAAGTCAACTGCACCGACATCTTTGTAAAGCTGAGATATCCTGTAAACTTAAGTCCCCAGGTACTTGTCTTTAATACTAAAATTGTTACTTTTAGCAGGAGATCCTAAAAAAAGTAAGGATAGAAACAAACAAACCATGTGGGGCGAATTCACTAAACAGTTACACCAGTTACACCAAAAACCTTATCATATTCTCAAACCACCCAGTGTAACCAAACACAGAATGTGCCGGAATTGTCCTGAAATACCATCATCGTCATCTTTTTAAAAGTAAACATGTCTCTTTTTCTATGCAAATGAGGGTTATTTTAGAATACTACCAATTTGCTATTAAAAAGTTCATGTTGGAATTAGCGATGTAAATGTACATTCCCATAATCGATCATTATTAAAATTAACAATCAATAATCGATCAATCATTAAAGGGATAGTTCAATTTGAAATTAATTTTTGGTATGTTTAGCTTACCTCAAGGGCATCTAAGATGTAGGTGTCTTTGTTTCCGCAGTAGTTTCAATTTTTAGGTCAAACCGTTCTTGTCCGTCAGTCATATAATGCAGGTCTATGGTCACCACCTCAAACAGCATGCACAGAGAAGTCCAAATTAAACACGATTTAATGACTCGAGTGGTTTCTGTGAGAAAACGAACAGTATTATATCGTTTTTACCTCTTGTAACCACAGCTACAAAGCGCCCGTGCCTTCAGTTGGACGTGGCTGTAGTTACAAGAGGTAAAAACGATATAATACTGTTCGTTTACTCACACAAACCGCTCGTTTCGTGTCTTACGCCATCAATGTGTACTTACATTTACGAGTCATTAAATCATAGACTTCTCTGTACATGCTCTTTGAGGTGACCATAGACTCTTTGACCATAGACCTGCATTATATGAATGACAGACACAAACGGTTTGACCTAAAAATATCAAAATTGAAACTACTGCAGAAACAAAGACACCGCAATCAGAGTTTGACAATATATGGGGTGAACCATCACTGTTTAAAAATCCCAGTTGAAAAAAAAACACATCACAGCTTTGTGTCTCTTTGTTAGTCAAGGTGCCTTTGGTTTTTCTTAAGAATACCTTTAGGGCTTGCTGCTGGCTTCCAGACCCTCTGAATTTGTTATAAGGAGTTTAAGATTTAAAGAAGAGCTTGTGTGTGTAAGCAAGCCAATAAAAAGCATGCAAAAAGTGCATGTTATTTACAGGTATTTCAGTTTCTAAATGTATAATTTAGGTACTGTAGGATATGGTTATATTAGTAAACCTGAAAATGCATGAACATCATATTATTAAAATCATAACGGTGTAAGCAATTCAAATCTTGTACTGCACGCAATGATTGTTTACTGAAGTACCTTGCCAACTAACTGCACTACCTAAGTGCAATTCCATGAATATTTTAACCAAAGTGTACTTAATTTTCTTTTGTGCAGCAGCTTTTAAACTAAAATGCTTTAGAGACATGCCATTGCAATGTAAAACACGTTTTGTTCAGGGCAGTTTCGTAAGAAAAACGTCACTCTTTTTTGTTAGGTAACCTAACTAGGCCTATATAAGTTTTATTCAACTCAAATACATTAT
Source organism: Pimephales promelas (assembly GCF_988280905.1). Classification (NCBI taxonomy): domain Eukaryota; kingdom Metazoa; phylum Chordata; class Actinopteri; order Cypriniformes; family Leuciscidae; genus Pimephales; species Pimephales promelas. Next base: position 21,518,075 of record NC_142790.1, read on the forward strand.
TCAATACAGCTGAATCAATCAGACTACATTAGGTAACACCAATGAAAGCAATTTTAAGGGTCAGGTCAGGTAGAAATAGTCGCATAATGCACAGTCACTTTTAAATAGTAGTAATTGATCGTATTTAAAGGCTTTTCAACACAGCATCGGCATAATTTGGGGTGAAAAACTTAATGTGTTTATTTTGTAAACCTTAAAACAGAACATGCATATCAAATATCCTGACTTCTCTTGATTTATCATTAAGCAAATGTGACCACCGTTGCCTTTAACTCATTTGGTGTCTTCTCTAGATAGGGCATTCGATCCCGTGGGAATGTTTCTGGACGATCCTTGATCATGTTTCAGTGACAAAATCAATGACTTGTGGCCTTTTCCTCCATGACCACACAGAGAGCATGCAGCTTTGCCCTGTCACTGCCCCTTCTCTCTCTCTCACACACACACACACGCACACACACTGATTAAGAGCATCATATTCATTCTGCTCCATTCTGCTGACTTTTCATCCCAGTGTGTTGTCTAAGATGATTACGAACATAATTTCCAAACCGTTCCTGCAAGAGCTCTGACCAAAAACGTTCTCACTTCATTGGTTATTTCTATATTCCACATATTTTTATTTAAGACTTACAAAAGATACTGCAACTGTTACACAAAATAAGGCACCTCACAAGAAAATTACATTAAGTAGTAGTACACAAAACACTCAAATCCCCTTCATCCCAGCTACATACAAAAAAAAGAAAAGAAAAATAAACAATAAATTAGGACACGAGATCAAACCTCTCTCCAGAGCCCTCTAATCAGCAGGTCCTGTCCACTTTATTATCTGACGCATTATATAAATGCAAGTAAAGGGTTCCAGTTCAGTTTATGAAAAGAGCTCAAGGATCCCTTTAGAGAGAATCTCAATTTTTCAAAGTAGATGCATTGTAATACCTCTCATATTCACTACTCATGTGTTGGTGGGGAAGAGGGGGTTGGTGGGGGTTTCCATTATAGGAGAATGGCACATATGGCTAGCAATGTTGTAAGGGTAATAACAAGGTCCATTGTAGTAGGTATAATCAGAGATGTGAAGAAATCAAACAGAGCGTTTAAGGGGTTAGGGACAAAGTTGTTTTTTTTTAACTCAAGGCACTGAACAATATTACCACCGGGTAAGTCCAAAACTACATACTGCATATGTACTGTACTATACATACTGATTCTAGGAAATGTTAAGCACTTAAAAGCTCACTCCACTTCTGGAAAGATGAATGTGTATTTCAGTTGGGTCATTTATGTAGAAGAAATGTGAAATTATTTTTGAATTTGGAGCTTTCTAGACTGAGAAAAGCCAGAAAATGTATTTTTGGCTTATGTGGATGAAAGACAACAACTTCCAGAATGCACTTGCTTCGCTGCCCTAGGAGGCCACGCCTACCGGTAACAGAGTGCAGTAGTTAAACCACAACTCTAGGCTACTATTGAGTCTCTGTGATGAGTCTGTCCGAAAATGTGTTTCGAGATCGCCCAAAATGTCCGGGATTCGGATTTTGCGTTCTACAGTCGCCATTCATCGTGTTAACTGTGGTGAGCAGGACGAGTGAGGGCCGCGGGAGAACGACTCAAGGCAATTGCCGTGATTACCGATGAGCGACACCTGTGAGACGCACCGGCCTCGTATCTCTCACGGAGGAGCGGGAATTTTCTTAGCAATGTTAAAACGCACATTAACTGATCACTTTTTTTAGCGTTAAACACTACATTCAGATTCACCAATCAGAATGAATTCAGTTAGATTGAAACAAAAGCTGTGCATGTAAACAATGCATGGTGACTGCAGAAAGCAAAAGCTGAATCCCGGACATCGACGGCCGGACATGTCCGGGAAAAAAAAGAGGACGGTAACCCCTAAAGTTACTACTCAGCTTTCTCCACAAAACAAGAGCCTGCTAGCTTAGCGTACAAAAGAAAGATGGCTGACACTATGTGTAATCCCAATCCCAATTAGTGTTCGAGTCAATAGGGTCCAATACAACAATTGACACTACTGACTTTCATTGACAAATAAATAAATAAATAAATCCATTTTATCTGGATATATCTTCAATATATATTGCTCCACAGAAGAACGAAACTTGTACAGTTTTGGAACGACATGACAGTTTTCATTTTCGGGTGAACTACCAATTTAATGGGCATATAAGCACATGGAGTCCAAGTGACTGATCAGTAAAACATCTTCATGCTTTATTCAGCATTGTGTTATTTGCATAATCAGTGGCCAATTGCATCTTCCGATGAATGCAGATGTGTGCATCCCTCAGAGCAGATAATCAAGCTGCGATGCTACGATGCACAGAAAAACCATCTGAGAAACGTCAACTTAAAACTGTGAAATTTCATAATAAGTCACAGAGTATACATCCAGCTTTAAAAATCCAGAGGAATAATTACCTCGGGCAAAAGTTTCACTTCCTATACATGAATGCGGATGGCTAAAAAAAGAATTTTTTAGAACAATGCCATTAAAGAATTGTCTAATTGGTGTGTGAAAAGGTCTCCTTGGTCATCTCCATCCACATCATTATGTGGATATTTCAATACACGGTTGTACTTTTTTCATTAGGGACCGTGAGTGTGAGCCTAAACAAAGGCGTACCAAAGTCATCCACCGCACTAATTGGTGTTCATTAGCTCCAAGGTTGATACTTTGAGCTCTCTCTGCGAATCTCAGACTGAATCAGAGGATTGCACCCATCAATCAGTTTGATTTACCCTGTTAATTAATCACCACCATCATTAAAGTTGCTAATTGTGCAAAAAGAACGTACGTAAAGCTTCACTGTGCGTCAAACGAATGTTTCATTCCCGCATAAAATTACTTCATTTCGAACATCCTATTCCCACCCGAAACCTATGTTGACCTTTGAATTTGCTTAATTAAACGTTGTTGATTTACACGGACACATGGTCATTTATCAGTCAATTCTATGTGAACATAAATAAGAGGACACCTCTTAGCAAAAAAAGCTTAATTTAAGGGCGTGGAGAGGCGAAGATATTGAGATGCTCGGCCAAGCTCTCATTGCAGTGAGTGTACTGTTTATTTTTCACTTGTTGAGAGAAGTCATCAGCGTAAGTGATTGCAGTCAACAAAGCTGGCATCTTGTTTGGGACTGAATGACAACAGATGTCCGTGATCAATTAAAAGAAGATGCCATGCGATGGTGAATTGGCAGTGGAATTTATCGATATGTGAGTTACAGGCGCTCCTCGGATGAGTCAGCGCACGTATCTTTATAGTTTAGGCTTAAAAAGTGTTCCCTCTCCAGGCCTCTTTCCAACTTTTAACATCAAGAAGGGAAAAAACACAGCTTGATGTTCTCTCTGAAATGAGGACAGAATATGGCACTGAATCAATAAAAATGTCGATCCGCTAAAAAGAATCTCCTCCAGCCTCTGAAAATGAAGGAAATAAATACAGTGGATTGAATTTTCCTTTGACGTGTCTAAAAATTGAGAAAGTCTCCAGCGTCTCAGGAGAGCCGGCGTTCTCTCTGAAGCACACACCTTAAGCTTTATTATAGCGGTTTATGTCATTACTGAGCGAGGACGGCGTGTTGCCGATGTAAAAACAAGAAGCTCGGTTTTGTCGTAATTGTATTTTCACGCTGCACATTAGCAGTTCATTAGAGCAATTAATGGTGATGTTGTTTATTGCATTTAGTGCAAACATGTCACAACACGCATTAATGAGCAATAATAATCAATAGAAGAACCTGAACAATTCATTTATAAAAAAAACTTAGCAGATGCATATATTAGGGGAGGAAAACAGGGCTAGTTGTCATACAAGGCATGATTTAAATGCTGTAATGTTAGGCAATACATACTAATTCTAAATTTCACATCTTTAATAATTTACACATTTACAATGTTTTAAGATTATACGATTTTCACACAAGTGAAAACTATGTATAGTTTTGAGCCCAATTAATATTAATTTTTATTGCTGAAAGCCATTAAATTGTCCGTTTAATACAGGTTGGCTTTGTGACAACATGCCCTGCAACTGGTCCACTATGTTTCTATACAGAAACTGACTTTCAAAATCAAACAAAAAGGCAGTAGTAAAAAGTAACTTTTCAAAAGAATCTTGCTCCAGTTCCCCTATTTTAAAACCTGACAGGTCAATGTGTTCTCAGAGAACAGACTGGCTGCTTTAAGACTGTTTCCAAAAGTAAAATGACAGAAAAGTATGCTTTTTGTGTCATTGTAATTCTTGCTGAAGAACCGTTTTCATATTCGGACATAGTAGGAATGTTTCCTGAAAGCACCCACATTTTCAATGTGAAAAGAGATGTCTTGATGCTTTAGTCTACTCTACAGGGACCAGATTTCATTTGATGCAAGAAGAATTTGAATCAAGCTCACGTTCAAAATGGCCCTAAAATGATTTCATTTATTCCATATATTCCATTCCATTTTAAGAGTCAAAATTTGTAAGCCAAAGAATTGCATGGCTTTATTCCCATTCTCTTGGGACAGAAAACACTTCTGCATATTCTTGCCCTGAGGAAGAGCTGTACGTGTGCATCATAATGCGGCATTTGTTTCATGTGCCATGTACAAGGAACGAAATTCCACTCTCCAGCTCTCAGATCTGTTAACGTGATTGGTGAATCCAAACCTCCTGGAGAATTGCCTCGCATCTAAAAAAGCCTAGCAGTCAAGTCTCGGAAGTTGTCTAGTAGAAGTTTGGTTTTTAGAGCTCTGCTTTAATGTGCATCAAGTTTTATAGAGCTCCAGAGTAATTAAAGGGTTGGTTTTCGATTTATCATGATTATCGCTGTTCAGTGAGCTGCAACCTAAACGACTCTGTTGGCAATATTGAGGAAAGACTCAAAAGAACAATAGCAGGAGTGAAGGAATGACTCATGGGCAAGAATGATTCACACTGTGTGAACTGCATTGTATTGCAAACAGTATATTGACACTGGACTACTGGACTCTACATTCATACACTGTATTCCAATATCACATCAGGTTTGCTTAATGGGTTAGTTAGTTCAACCAAAAATTACCATTCTATTACTCACCCTCATGTTGTTCCAAACCCGTAAGACATTCGTTCATCATTGGAACACAAATGAAGATATTTTTTGATTAAATCTGAGAGCTGTCTCACTCCTCACAGGCTTCCATGTTATCAAAACTTGCCAGCCCAGAAATGTTAGTAAAAACATTGTTAAAATAGTCCAAGTGACCACAGTGGCCCTCAGAGGCCCACAGAGAAGAAAATTAAAAGTTGAAGAAAGTCGTTATTTTTGGGGGGGTTTGTACACAAAAAGTATTCTCGTTCTGGTTGAGCCACTGTAGTCACTTTTATGGGCCGGCAAGTTTCAATAACATAGAAGCCTATGGAGGAGTGAGACAGCTCTCAGATTTAATCCAAAATATCTTCATTTTTTGTTCCGAATATGAACGAAAGTCTTATGGGGTTGAAACAATATGATTGTGAGTAATTACTGACAGAATTTTCATATTTGGGTGAACTAACCCTTTAATTATAATGAGTGTCTTAAAGGGATAGTTCACTTTGAAATTAATTTTTGATATGTTTTAGCTTACCTCAAGGGCATCCAAGATGTAGGTGTCTTTGTTTCCACAGTATTTTCAATTTTGACATTTTTCAGTCAAACCGTTGTTGTCTCAGTCATACACTCGAGGCTAAGGGGGTCCACCAAAAAGCATGCACAGAGAAGTCCAAATTAAACATGATTTAATGACTCGTAAATGTAAGTACACATTGATGGCCTAAGACACGAAACGAGTGGTTTTTGTGAGAAAACGAACACAATTTATATCGTTTACCTCGTGTAATCACACTGACGTCCAAGTGATCTGAATCAGTTGTGCAATGTCCAACTGAACCGAACTGAATCAGTTCAATGTTACGCCGGAGGTGATCGCTTGCGTGTGACGTCACTCAATATTTACACGGAGATTTCGGAAGATTTACCTTTTACTAAACATATTTAGACATACCTAAATCGTCTTGCATTGCGGTTTCCCATATATCTAAATATGTTTAGTGAAAGGTTAAACTTCCGTAATCTCTGTATAAACAAAGAGAGACGTAGGCGCGCAAGCGATCACTTCCAGCGCATGCGCAGACCGAAGCGCCCGTGCTGTCAGATCATTTTGTCATAGCTATGATTACAAGAGGTAAAAACAATATAAATACTGTTCGTTTTCTTACACAAACCGCTCTGAAGTTTAAAAGGAGTCATCCCACAACCCAGAATGACGAAACCAGAAAGAAATCAAGAAACCACCTCTAGAGCAATGCAACAATGTAAACATGAATCCACCGCAGTGGCTTTCCCAGGAGCTCATAATGATATCTATAAAGCACAACGGGAGTTGACACATGGAGCCTCTCAACACTCTTCAAAGCAATGACTCACCAGCTTTTATTTAGAGTAGATATGCAAATCAGATGCCGCAGCCATCACCACGTTCTCTCCTGAACCCTTGACAGAGCATTAATCACCCCATCCTCGAAACATCGCCCGCCGCCCATCGTAACGTCACAGACACCTGGAGATCAGTTCATTGTCTTCTTGCTGTAATGCCAAAGAAAGTGTTAAGTACGTCTACAGGCTGGTGTGGTTGGACAGAAGAGCATGATGCATCATGTGCAACTGCTGTTTTCAATATATGGACGCATTTCAGTGGGAAAAAAAAGTTTCACAGTACGACAGTAAAAATATTACACAATGATATTATAATAAACCAAGAACATGAGCAGAATTAAGAAGCAATTAAGTTGTGCTGGAATGATCTTATTATGGGATGAGAACAGATGAAACTCAATAAGCCCAATTTCTGAGCTGGGGGTGTGTCAATTAAACATTCATGGTGGAATTTGTATTGTGAATGTTAAATGTTCAGTTCATTTTGATGAAGAATTGCAAAACATTTTAGTGATAAATTATTTTGATAAAGAATAGCGATAGATCTTGCCAGGATACAGATTTTACAGTAAGGAGCACTATTAACATATCTTCTGAAAGAGTACAGAATCTCCAGATCAAAACACATGTGGAAAAAAAAGGTAATTATTTAACTATGCATATGTAAAATAACACGATCATCAACATATACATCATATAAATCAAAACTCCCTAAAGTTCCTAAATGAAATGTCGACTTTGTCGGGTGTTGATGGACTCGATCTACTCTATGTTTTCATAATAGTTCTGAATCCGATCCAGACATACAGGCTAGTCTTTGATTTTCTCAGCTTTTTGCTCCTAATGTTGCAACTTACCCAAAGTGTTGGTTAAAAAAAGTATACATTAAGTATGCAGTATGCATGAACCTGGATTTCTGTTCTTTTGATTTATTGCATGTTCAGATATTCATACAACAAAATATTCTGAGGGCCATGAAACTTTTTGTAGAAATGATCAAAAATGCTGGCACTGTCTGGCAATTCTTTTTAAAGAACGGAGAAAGAGTTAAGTCAATTTAAATTAGAAATAAATGGTGTTCTTTTGAACTACCTATTAATCAAATAATCCTGTTATCGTATAAAATTCATGAGGGTTTCAACAAAATTATTAGTTTTACACATTGATAATAATAAGGAATGTTTCTTAAGCAGCAAATCAGCATATTAGAATGATTTCTGAAGGATCATTTGACACTCAAGAAGACTGGAGTACTGATAAAGAAAATTAAGCTTTGCATCACAGGAATTAATTACATTTTAAAATATATTAAAATAGAAAACATTACAGTATTTTTACAAAAATAGACTTAGAATGCAAAGACATTACATTTTAAAACATGGCTTAAATGGACAAATTACTTTTTGGGGTGACTGTATTAAATTACATGATTATTCAAAACATATTAACTAATCATCAAGCACTAAATTTATCACATGTTGAATTTATTTATCCATGAATTCATGATTCACATGAATTTATTTATCCCTCAAAGATTTCACTGCACTTTTTTGTTGTTATGGGTTTACTGAATCATAAGGTAATTTGCAGCATCAGAGACCTTTTCAGCACTTGATGTTACTTTCCTGCCATATGGGATGACAATCTTTAAGTGACTTTTTCTAAACTTGAGCTTAATTTTATTTGAAGCCAATTAAAAACAGAACCATGGCAGGGGTCACTCACCATTCCAACAGAAAATCTGATATGAGACATATTCCAAATTATCCTATAGTGACTTCCCCTAGTTTTAATTGCAGGTCTGACGGACAGCTCTTTAGTCTCTAACATGCACCAAGAGGTTTAAAGAAACACAAACCTTTACCAAGCACAAATTATATGGGCGTTGACCATAATTTAAAGCAGGCATAAACAAGTTCAGCCAGGCTGGAGACTTTTTAATGAGAGGAATTCAGTCACATTAATAAATTAGACATTTATATTCCTAAATTAACTAGATTTTTACATTTTCAGGGAAAAAAAGCCACAATCAAGGTTAGTTGTTATAGTCTTGCACAATAGTAAAATAGCACTACTCTCTGCAACAAGCAGCATAATTTGTAGCCTAATCATCTGAGCAACAGTAAAAGTGATGCTTTCTAAGATTTAATACACTGTATATTGCATTTCCCATTCTTTGAAAGCTTCAAGTATCAAGTAATCAAGTATCACTGCAAACCACAACTAATTAAATAATGTGTGATCCTCAACTATTCTTAGATATAAAGTTGAGGCATTGAAGGGCCACGTATTCCACAAAAGTGAAGCTCACAGCACCCGATTTCTGTTTTTAGCTCTCTAATCTAATTTGGAAAAATGAAATAAGTTGAAGGTTTCATTTGCATAACAGGATGTCTTACGTACACAAACTAAATTATAGATGGCAAACCAGAGTGGCACTGGATTTTACACAGTTCGGAAGCTTTCATGCTCAATGAAACAGACGGTTCAGCAAGTTAGCAAATGTGGCGGCTTGTCTCAGCCAAGAGCATTACACCTTACATTAATCACGGCCAGCAACTGATCTGGAATATTTGGTGCCAGAATATCACAGGTGACATGGAAGTGTGACAGTAACGCTTGGCAGCCACTGGGGATAATTGCCACATTGTGTGAGACTTCTGAACTCTGGCTTCACTGTGTTTGGACATCAAGAAACTGTGAGTCGCTCAGGGGGATTCTTTCTACGTACTCAGTAACACATAATCGCGTTTACATGCAGGCAGGTGCGTGCCTGACATGTTGGAGAGCACAGCACAAAGAAATTGAAAAAGGTCAGGCTTGTCATCTAGCACTGTGTTTGCAAGGGTGTCGCCAGTCCATGTAGCCAACTCCAGCTGTGTGGGAGTTTTGTGAAAAATAAACTGTTTAATTAGCTCGGTAAGTGTGTTAAAATAGATCGTTCTTGCTGTAAAGGGTTAACATTCTTTGGGCTCAACTCCATAGGGGCTTCTGCCTTAAAATTAGCTGCTGATGAGGTATCAACAGTTTTTCACACTTTGAATTTTTTTTTTCTGATGTTAGTCACTTTCAAGTCATCACATAAATTAACAGATGGTCTAACAAGTGTTGAAATACTGCAATTTTCAAACCCTCAAAGAGTTGTTTTTTTTCTGTAGGACTGCAATGACTTAATGAAAAGTCGCAATCAAACTGTCTTCATACTTGATGTAGGGTGAACGTCATTTTGTAAGCGGCCCCTTGGGATACGAGAACCGATGTAATGGCCTCAGAACATCTCTCAAAAGGCTAATTTGTCACTTGTCAAATGCAGATTTGGTGAGAGGTAATTTCTTTCAGATTTGCCTGTTCCCAGAGGTCGTACTCTGTCAGTTCACATAGTGTCAGAAGAGGGTGTGCTGACGACCAATTAGATGTTTAAAACTCTGAAACCCGCCCAAGCTCTCAATTCAATCCATTGAGTTAAAATGACATCTTCGCATAATTGCGCACAACTCAATCAGATCTTTTTGCCCACTAACAAGACGCTAACTAAGTGTTTAATATTCGGAGTCAGCAACTAAAATGGTCTCTAACTTCTTTAGAGGTACATGGTACATTGCAGCAAATATTATTTTTGCATTCTCAGTTTCTCATTTAAAAAAAAAGAGAGACAGACGTTAAATTTACGGTAACTCCTTCTGCAGCGGTTTTAGAAACTCCCCTAAAATGTATTTCAGAGTAAAAATATAGCATGTTAATAGAAGTGTTAGAAATGTACAGTAATTTTTCTTTTTTTAATGAAAGTTTTATAGCTTTACTGAATCAGCTTCCCTCAGAGACAAGTTCCCTCACTGAACCACAAATCTATTTTTGATATGTCCGATTCAAAACTATTCGGAACCATTCTAAGAAACAAATTCATAATAGTTTTGTTTTCATCAATTATTAATGGTATTCTGAGGGAAAAAAAAAACATTCATATATTTCACACAAAAAATATTATTGATGATTGTTTGGCACAAATAATCGTTCTTTTAAAGGTTGACATGGGGTTATTTTATTATTTTATAATGTTTCCTGGGTTGCCCTTATAATGTTAGTATGTAGATCAAAAATAGTCATAATTTAGAAATAAAAGGCAATTTTCCCAGCCTGATTTTAGCCTCTGATTTGAACACTCTGTTTGAAGGGGTGTGTCTGCTGTGGGATTCAGTGTAGCCAGCCACTGCTGTGATTGGCTGACATGCTTGCTTTCTCAAATACTTTTACCACAGCTAATATAGGTTTTTACTATTACAGCTATCGAGATTGACGCATTGTGAGAAGTTTTTAGATCTATTCCCATCACATGTTGCCGTGATGAGCATTGAGCAAGCAGAGGACAGTTTATTGATCGCGAAAGTGAAGATCTTATCATTGCAACGCAGTTAATGCTTTCACCAATGCAAACGATGATGTACATACAGTAAGAGCTTCGTTGTGCAGTTTGCGTCATTGATTTCATAATAAGTTGTCCAGATAAATTTGTTCAGAATTTAAATAAGATTACTTTCATCCTACTAAAACAAAGAAACGACGTGAAGCTCTTACTAATGCATAAACAGTATTAAACGATTTTGAGAGAATGATTAACTTCCCTGTCTGAACTTGAACAATTAGGCTACACATCAGAAATTGTTGCTTGGTAGCTTGATCGATTTATTTTCAGACGGTGTTATCGAGTTGAGGAAACAGTTGTCGGTGAAATGTTTGGACCATAAAAAACTTTGGGAAGTTGTGTCGGCACATTCCCAGAGAAAATAAAAATAACCCATTGTTTCTTCAGAGGCTCGGATGAAGGAACTAAACAATACTTTTGCATTCAATTTGTACATCCGAACACTGATCAACTGCCGTGCTTCGCTCGTTTGCAAGCCATGATATCTCTCGATGAAAAACTCAAATCTCAAAGCTGTTTATCTAGGAAAAACTCAAATCGCGCTCACGCGTTCGTACTTCCAAATTGCCAAATTGTCCGGGCGGGCAAAGCAGAGAAACTGGAGGTAGGCTAACCTTTCCTCGTTATGACGTAATAACAAGAAGATTCAAGATCAGCGCGTCTGAGCTGCAGAGAAGAGAAAAATAGCCAAAGCTCGGTTTACACCGATTGAAAATTCTAGACACGAGGGGGCCAAATACAGGCTAGGGGAACTAATATTAATGTTAAAAAACCTCAGAAAGTGAAAATTTCAAGTCAGGGGACCTTTAAACAAATACACAGCTATACTTTGCAGCTCAGAGTTTGTTTGTTTTTTTGGTTAGCATAGTCCGTTGGTTTAGCCCCTCTGTTAGATGCTGTAACTACATCATTGTTCAATTACTTTTCATTGGTCAAATTACAACCTGGTCATACTCCAATTAAAGAGCAATTAATAAAGAGAGCTTATGACCTCCTGCCTGGATCTTTGGGTTCAGCCGGTTTGGCACTTCAAAGGGAATTTCTGTGGGCTCTGTTCCCAGAGGCAAACACCGAATATTTGCATGCATGATATTTCCATTTTGACTTGCACTCTGGCTGAGATTATGAGAATATAAAAAGAATTTAGCCCTGAGCATTTCGACAAGCTTGGGTAATAATAGTCTGATTTCTCAGGTTTATTGACACTGTGGAGATTAGTCACAGTGTTTGAGAACAGAGAAAAGTGGGAAAAAAGTGACAATTTGTCTTGTGGCTAAAATATTGAGCTTGCAGAATGATGTCACTGTTTTTTTAATGAGGCCTTGAATGGTGGAGGGGTTAGGGATGACCTCTGTGATTAATGCCGCTTGCCTTTATAGTTAGTCCAGGCCACAGCATGGAAGCGCAAGACATCCTGCTGTAGCAGCATGTCCTAGATGGATGAAAAAATGCTAGAAAAACCTTGGAATGCAATTTCAAGGACGCAAGCTTGCATGCTGGGTTTTTCTAGGATACCAGCCAGATCGTGCAGAATGTTAGCCATGGCAAATGTGGCCAGAGTCTCTTCCATCTCATATCTGATCATGTGAGAACACCCTAGGGAACACGCAACATCACATCATCATGTGAGAGAAGACTGGAGCTATATGTATTGAAGTGGTTATAAGGAAGGATTCAATGTTATTTTCATTTTTTCCAGAGTGGTTTTACATGGAAAATCATTTTATATCAAATAAATACATTTAAAGAGTAACCTCTAGCCTAATCACAAATGGAAAATATGCTTTGTTATTATATCATTCGTATTATTATTATCATCATTATATTATTTTAGTTAACAAATGTATGAATGTTGTGCTCATTTTTGACCAAACAACAGATTATTTTTTAGCCAAGCAAGTGGAATTAGCTTGTTTTCTGAATTTATGTTCTGGGAACTGTGGAAATTTGTTGTATTTTGGGGGATTTGTTTTTAGGAAAGGTTACTACAAATATTCTGAAACATGTTTTAACCATGTGGTGTGGTCAAAAACTTATGTCACTCCCCCCTTAAATACTGTATGATGTCAGAAATATCAAAACAATATTTTAAAGAGGGAATCTCAAGTGTTCTATAAAAGCAAAGTCCCTATGTATAACCCATTAAAATGCATTGGTTGTGAATGGACACATCTTGATAAAAACTTTTCAGAATAAAAAGACAATTTGCTGAGTTAAATAATGTGACCCTTCAATCCAATGCATTTATTTGTATTAAATAAAAGGGATTTATTCAGGAAAATATTAACAGAACAAATTTCAGGGTAAATAACAAATTTCTGTGTGGTTTGTATAACCATTCTTATATAAATTGTCACATCCAATTCAATGCAACAATGCATTCATAAGCAATTTAGAAAAAATAAAAATAAAAATCATTGCTCATGTTCATGTTTGATGTGACTCATTAAAAACATTATTTTTGTGACACCTTGAACCGGTTGCTCCAGTGAATCCCCTTAGTCGACGGGACAAATATGATTCAGTGGGAAATCACGGTCTGTGGACTTCCTCCTGACACAGTTTTCCCTCCATGTGATTCCATATAATTGGATGTCCCAGGAAAAGTGGGTCTGTTTCATTTATATAACACTGGACAAAAAGAACACGTCCAACTGAGCGTCTTTCTTTATATAGTCACTTGGATTAAGTCAGACGGGCATGAAATCATTGCCCTTTTGTTAGCTTCCCTTCTCTGCCCATCATGCCCTCTGTTTGTGACAGGTCAACAGCTATCTCCCTGAGAAGTGGATGGCCAACACAACAACACTTTACCTTCCATTTAGCAAATGTCGGTCCCCCTCCCATTTCATGATTCATGGATCACCGAAGGTACAACCAGTCAGAAAGTGTTACAGGGAGAGCCTGATCACTCCCACCACTGACACAATGACAGCGTGACCTTCAGGTACTTGTGCATTCTCAAAACTGATCATGTTCTGCTGTGGAAATATTATTTAACTTTAAGGCCATGATGCATCCAATAAAATAACGCTCGGAAAGCCTTAGGGAAATTTAACAGTGATTCGTCGTCACATCTTGGAAACTCAAAGACTGCAATAACAAATAAATTCACTAACAAAACACATGCGTGCTGCGATTACAAAACAAGCACTCAGTAACCCTTCACGATAACCAACTACTTTGCGTGCGTCATCAAACAACCAGCAGTGATTGAAACTGCTGGAACGACAGAACATGGGACTTCACACGAGGACCTAAACAAAAACTGTTTGCGACTGTTAATATCGCACTCACCTCTCATTAAAATTCTCGCAGTCACACTACCTGCAAGCAAACACGAGAGCGTCATTCCTATTCTCATTTCCATAGCTGTCAGAAGCTTCACTTTCACAGGAAGCCTTCAATACCGGGTGTAATTAGTGATGCCCAAAATAAAACAGTGCCATTTGGTGATCTGTTGACATTGTTAAATCCAGAATCACAGCTTTGGGTGCTATAACAAGATTCTTCACATACCTGTAAGCTATCTATAGTAAACGATTAGATGGATGTTGTGCAGCTTTGGGGTTGTCATCAAACAAATGGTATGTGATGCTTTGTTTGTTGTTTTATCAAATTCTTAACTATGCGAGCCAGATGTCGGACATAATTAGGCTTTATTTTCACAAAGAGAACGTCTGATCAGGCCCTTATAGTGAGGAAATTGCTCCTGCGGTGACATTAATTTTATTTCAAAGGCTCTATATCAGGCAAGTTAATTAATTTATTGCAACTAGCTGCGATCCGTAACTACATCAATTGTCCAGGGCGCGTTTCATGCAGAGCTCTTCAAACTGAAAGCTCCTTGTGGCTTAAGCTTTTTCACTCTAAATATATATTGCCTGAATAGCTATACATAGGTCTGACAAAACAATGGGAATCAAGGCACTCTATTGTTGACATGCATGTCAGCATGAATTCACATCATAATGCTCTGACATCAGCTTTCTCCTGATTTTTCCTGCAATAGTCTCCCACATAACTGGATTGTTAAAAAAAGTTTTTTTTTTAAGTTATACATAAGGGATAATCCACAGCTAGTGGTATATTAAACAATTTTAACACACAACTTGGAGGTGGAGGCAAAGAACTACCCATTGCGAAGGGAGTTACGAAGCGGAGTTTGCATTCAAATAGTTTAATGCACAGCTAGCAGTGGATTATCCTGCATTACCGTGGGCATTTGCCAAGTTAAAAAACAAGTTAAAGCTGTTGATGTTGCATACTTGTGCGATATTTGCCTGGATGGGTGAAAATCAGGGTTATTTATTATTTTATTTATCATTTTTGTTACTCGTTAGGTCTATTCTGCCCGCTTTAAATCACAACGACAGAGAAAACAGAGCAATAATTTGTTAATTTAATAATTTATTTGAATTAATTATTCAGACAGAGAGAGAGAGAGAGAGAGAGAGAGAGAGAGAGAGAGAGAGAGAGACAGAGAGGTGTGAATTACCTCCGTCTGCAGCATTTTCCTGTAGAAATAGACCCTTTTCACAGACTGTGATGACGAGGTTTTAACAGTCATCAACATCATAAATATGGAAAGATTTTTTAGATTTGTATTTTTTAAGGTTATGTCCATAAACAGTATACTTTGTATTATTATCTTTAAATAAATGAGTATTTCGAAGTACAGATTGGTGCACGCGCTACGGTTCACATTGCCGCGTTGAACGAGGATTCGATTAACGTTAAATCAAAATTGATTAACTTTAGTTTGTTTGTAAGGCCAGAATTACATTAATGTCACTTAAGTTACTAAGGCAGATAAGGTCAAACAATTATCAGTGGAATCTCAGTAACGTTATAACTTATAAGATAAAAGAATATCCGTGTTACGTAGTAAAAAAAAAGGTCATTAATGACTCACCCTCATGTCGCAAGCCCGTAACACAGTTTAGTCCGAGAGTTTTCTGTCCCTCCACATCAGCGGGTTAGTTAGAATTGTTTTGAAGCATCGAAAATAGGCTAGCATGTCAAATAACACAAACTTATGACTTTATTAAACATTGTATCTTCCGGTTCTGTCTGCAGTGACGCTGCTGACGTGTTCTCTGGTAACGTTAACCAGGCTGTAACCAGTACGTTAGGGGTGTAACAACAATATATCGTGCCACAATTTATCGTAATACAAAAATGCAACAATACGTATCGTGGATAGTGACAATATGTATCGTGGATAGTCCCCCCAAAATAAAAATTACTGTGTGAGGAAAAAAAAAGAAGTTTTCAGACATTTAGTGCAAGTACTAGGCTACATTGAACTACTATATAATGTTGATTATAATGTACAATAATGCAATGGGGGGATATTTTTGGGTCCTGATAATGCCAAATGTCTGATGTTACCAGTAAAAAGTGTCCAACATTATATTAAATATATCTAGTCAATGAAAGCGTGCAAGCATATTCATCTACAATAACTCCATAATTTCAGCTTCAGGATCATTGTTATTCTGGTGTCACCATTGTCCTTGGGTTACAACCACCAAGTCCAAGCCTATTCATTTAAACCCGCAATGTAATACCAAATTTAGCATTTTAATCAACAGTACCTACATTTTTTGTTAACCTTTTACCTCATGTCTTGGAGTATCGCAATAATATCGTATCGTAATAATATCGTATTGTGGGATCAGTATCGTGATATGTATTAAATCGTGACATGAGGGTATCGTTACACCCAGAGAACGCGCCGTCACCAGCATCATTGCGGACTCGTGAACGCAGAACCGAAAGACAATACAATGTTTAATAAAGTCGTATAGTTTTTGTTATTTTTGGACCAAACTGTATTTTAGATGCTTCAAGACATTCTAATGAACCCACTGATGTCACATGGACTACTTTGATGATGTCTTTATTTCCTTTCTGGACAAGGACAGTATATTGTATATACGTTTTCAATGGAGGGACAGAAAACTTGGACTAAATCTAAAATATCTTAAACTGTGTTCCGAAGATGAACGGAGGTCATATGGGCTTGGAACGGCATGAGGGTGAGTCATTATTAATGACATAATTTTCATTTTTGGGTGAACTAACCCTTTAACCTTGAATCAGCACACTTAAATCTTATTGTAGTTGTCTCAAAAAGGAAGTGTTTTTTGTTGTTGTTTCCAGGCCCTCTCAACGCCTCTTCTCTTTGTCAAGGATCTTCCTGTTTATACTCTATTTGATTATGACACAGACCGATAACCTTTTTGAGCTGGAGCGCAGCTGCTTCACAAGCCATGAGAGTTGAATCTATTAGCCACGGCCCCACCGATGGAAGTGTTATTCACAGTACTGTTGCCCTTCTGAGTCTCTGGGGATACAGCAGTCAAAAGTACATACCCCAGTCTAAGAGGAAAATGAGACTCAGTCTTCATGCTGATGAGGAGAGGAGCTCACATAAAATGCATAAGAGGATATCAAATCTCTCGCCAGCTCTCCTGGACCACATAGGGGGTGGTTCTTCAAAGCACTTCTGTTCTGTCCTGTGACTGAAATAATTACCTGCTGAATGAAAGCATCACTGGCAATCAATGGAGAGATGCACACGTTCAGGGGAACGGTTGTCAGAAGAAAAGTTTGTGCTGAATGGAGCTACTGTTATTCTCTTGATCCTGTTTATCATGAAACATTGTCAACTAATATTTAGAAACTTAAAAATGTTCAGTTTTGTTAATTTGATTAGCCATGGGACTGACAGCAGAGAGTAAATGGATGGAAGCTGAATGGGAAAATATTAACAAGTACTGCTTGTCTAATTTCCAGTAGCATCTTGTAACTATTTTAAACAACCACTTTGTGCCATGTTCAAACACACTAGCTTAAATTGAAACAATGGTGCCACCAAGTGGATAACAACTGAACAGTTCTCAAAATGTTTTCTGAACTGGAAGTAAATCCCAGTGAAAAACAAAACATAATATAGCAATATTTTACAGCTTTATTAGATACTCTGCCTGGCCAACAAATAAAAAAATAAATTCTGTTTGGATTTAAATAGGCAAATGCTTAAGATTCTATGATCGGATCATTGTTGCAGTAATTATGTTTCTAGTTTTTTGTTTAGCAAAGGTTCTTCCTGGAAGTCTTGATATAACTCCCTGTTGGTCAAGCTAACTCCCTGCTGTCTGGCTGAAGTTAGCAGTCTTCACTCCACTTTCTCCAGCACTCACAACAGAAGCACAAGAGCACCAATCCTCATTATTGCACAAGAAATAAAACACACCTTCTGGGTTTAACAACTCACATGTTCTCTCCTCTTTTTTTTCTAAGTCCCGCTACTATATATATATATATAGACACATTATATGTAATTAAATAAGCAATTAAATAAGTAAAAATAGCACAGAACTGTTGTAAGCTTTAAAAGTGGACAGTTCAAGTTGTTGTATATTAATTAAATTACCATAAATGTATTTATATTATTATAAATATTATAATAAACTATATTATTAGTATATTATTTATCATATAATCATCAATCAGTCAATTTTTTTTCCCTGTTTTTGAAAAAGTGATTTTGTGCACCTGAATATAAAAATATGATCTTTGCTAGATGGATTAAATTCAAGTAGTAAATGTTTTCAGAACTACACAAAACAAATAGAAATTCGGCTAAGGTCTTTGTTTTGCATAGCTTAAAATGTTGCTTGAAACTATGTTTGCAAACTTAATTTAATGCTACAGTCAAGAATATCAAACAAAACTGTTAAACTGTATATCTAATAAATATAAAAAATGGTTGCTTAAATTGCCACAAACACCAAACACTTCACTGTCATGTCTTAAGTTAAGGGCTGAAAAATGGGGATCAGATGAGAAATCTATGTAACTTGCTATCCCATCTTAACAGTATTGTTGTCTTTTTCAGCAAGCCTTTGTGATCCACCACAATGAGGAAGCAAGATGAAGAGCATTCAGAGATACCCAGCAGTGGGTTCACGGTCATGGTGCTATAGCCTGCTCAGCCAATCACACTCTCGTATGTAAATTAGGTCCGAGGGCATGTTGCTGATTGGTCCTCCAACCCCTTGCCACTGCCCTCATCAACAGACTCTCTTCCTTGTTGTTGTTGTGCCATCAGAGGTCCTGTGTGTGTGCGCAGGGAGGGGCTGAGAGGAAGAGAAGAGCAAGTGGGTGGGATCTAGACACAGGCTGGAGTAGAGAGCATCCCTGACCGAGGCTCGGCTAACGGCTAGAAAAGCGCCTCCAGACTGATGCTGAGTCAGGTACAGGTGGAGTCACATCCTGTTTGGCTTGGACCCTCCAGAAATCATGGAGGAGCTGGAACATACCTGTCCACTGCCACGAACGGTGAGATATATGCGTTTTGTTGTCGTCGAGGGCATCCGTGAAACGTTGAGGAGAGGCTGGATCACTTTTTCTTTGTTTTCATCTGCCCTTTTTATTGTCCTACTGTCTGGGTGACGCTGAGCTTGTGAAACTGCAGTTAAAGTGAGATGTTTTGTACTGACTGTGTGTGTGTGTGTGTGTTTGTGCTAATGCCATGTCATAATCCTGCTATCAGCTCTTTTAATCCTTTGCATCTACCAGATGTTGTTTTTTAGTGAGAGAGACAACGCTTTGGTTTGATGCTGCAGGGCTAATGTTACAGACAACATCCAAATTGCATTTATCTGCAGGTTGCCTTTTGTGATGTTGCTCCTCCTCTTCACCTTGTAGAATTCTGGGAAAGGTACCCAGCATCCTTCGAAACACTGCTATGTGAAACGTTGCTATGGCATGGACATTTTTCCTCCATATCACACCTACATTGAATATCTTCATTGTAAAATGTTTATGCATATGTACCAGCTGTTTCCTGTTGACCGGCAGGAAGAAGCTCTCACCGGGTATTCCCTGAAAGGACAGATGGTCACCATTGTCCCAAAGATCTCAAAAGTCAATGGAAGGTTAAAACAGAAAATATTCTTTAACATTTCTGTAATGTGTTTGCCCAGTATTCATTGAAGCAGCATCTGGTGGCTCCGCCCACATTTACAGAAACAGATTGGGGCTAGTTGTCACACTTGGACGTTGGCATTTGGATAGTATCTCTGTAACTAGTATCTCTGTAACTAAGTCAAATGCCACTATATATATCTTGATTTTATCGATATTTATTTTTCTGTAGCAAAGGTTTTGTATTGGTTTCAAACACCAAGTTCAAAATGGTCTTAAATTAGAATAATGCAAACATTTTTTTTTTATTTACTGTTGAGTAAACAAGTGAGATAGTTTTTTCATGATGTTTATTTTACTCTTTAAATTAAGGAAAAACCCAAATATAATACATTATAAAAAATATAATATAAAATAAATGATGTAATATAACAATATAAAATACAATATAAAGTAAGACTTGAAGTGGATAAGGTTTTTATTAGGCAAAAACCTATTGCCTAATAATATATTTTATATAATAATAATATATGTATAATGCATTTAATATTTGTATTTAATATATACAAATATTAAATGCATTATAATATAATATTATTAATATAATACAAACTTAAAGTGGTAAATGTTTTTGTTAAACAAAAACCCATTAAATATAACATTGTTCAAAAGATCAAATTCAAATCTGTCAAAGTTTTAGTTAAAATAATTTTGCTAGTTTATATAATTAAATAGTTTGCTAGATGTTGGGTAAAAAAGTGAGCACAATAAAACCACATCTCAATAATTTTATATTTTTGTATCTTTTTATGAATTATTTAGTAAATATTATATATGCATATGCTCCAGCTATTAATATAATTCAGACTTGAAGTGGACAATGTTTTTAACAAGATCATATTTCATATTTAATCAATTCTTTCCATATCGAAATTGATTTTAGCCTATTTCAATCATTTTTAGCCAAAATTCAATACAATTTTGACAACTAACCCCATTCTTCCCCACATTTAAACTCTGAAAGATGCACAATACACTTAGAATACACTAAGTGTATTCCTGCTGCCTTGCTTGCTATACATTGAAATGCCATGTGTTGTCACAGTCTCTGCAAACCTATTGGTCTCTGTTTATGCAATAAGCCTCTAGGAGGTTTGAATAGATTGAAATATCTGTTATGTACAGCATGTCTGTGTCTATCTCCCCCACTGTGCTGCTGTGGACGAATGATTTGTCTTTAGTCAACGATATCAGAGAAGCCTCTACAGGACAAATCAATATTCGGCGTTACACTGTTACACAGATTGTCTTGAAATCAATACATCACATAATAACCTGTATTAGTACAAAAAGGGAAAGATTTTTGAGAAGATTAAATAGGATGTCAAGCCAGCAGGATCTAGTCTTGTTTAACCTAAACAGTATTTTATTTGGGAAGCTACAATGTCTATATATTTCTCATAATATCTCTCAAATCAATATTCTTCATTTTCTCTCTTCAGACTCTTATAGAGCCAGCCTTATTTACCCCCGAGACGAGTTGTAAGTGTCGGGCGCCACACGAGAAGTTGACTGTAGAGCAAGCTCGACTTGGAACGCCCGGTCAGTCTGTACTTTATCTCTTCACACTTTATTTATCATTACAAAAAGATACACACTAGTTTAAAAAGTACTTTTGTAATAAGGTAATTCCTGTTGCACTATAACCTAGAAAATGAATATGCTTATGTCATAAAGTAGTTATGTAACTGGGTGTAACACTCTGAATCTCAAGCTCTAAAATGGTTAACTAAAACTTAACTTTATTAAAGCGCATAACTTCATTCATTATATCTTGATTTATTACAACCCCATTTCCAAAAACATTGGGACGCAATGCAATAAAATCAAGAATCTGTGAATAAACAAAATGTTCAAACAAAATGTTTGCTGAAATGTGTATTCACGTTTGTGAGATGCTGTATAATTATTGACACAATCCAAAGACAAGTAAGACTTTAAGTCGAAGACCCTTGGTAGTTGATTTACTAAAAAGTAACAAAAAAGGTATAGATGTGTAAGTGTAAATGTGTCAAAACATTTTCGAAAGTTCTGGAAAGTTTATTTTTTACCTTTTGGACCCTTATCAATAATCCTATCAAACATTGATAAGTTAAGCTACTTAAACTGATCCCATATCAGTGGCAGAGGAAAATGCAGTGCTTGTAGAATAGCCCACCACTGGGATCAGAAACAGCAAGACTAGATTCAGGGATTCCCTGTTCATTCTGTGACCCAGATTCTCACATTCACAAAGCTCTCGCATACCACAGTTCTGCTGGGCAGTGATAACTGAGCTCGGCTACAGTGAAGAAGAGACCAAAGGAGAACGGGTGAAAGGTTTTTGATACCCTTAAGGACTATTTTAAGTTTGTGGAAGGTAAAACTGAGGAGAAAGTTAAACATGACCATCTTAAAAGGCGTTCATTCTTTTTTTTTTTTTTTTTTTTAAATGAAGTGACCCAAAACTTTTGAACGTTATTATAGAAACCAATTTTTTTGTGTGTGTATGTTCAGGAAAATTGTAAATAATTTCTAAACATGTCTTGAATTTTCCATTCTCAGTAGACCGCCCGGTGCGAATCTATGCAGATGGCATCTTCGACCTTTTTCATTCTGGACACGCTCGCGCCCTGATGCAGGCTAAGAATCTGTTCCCAAACGCCTACCTTATAGTTGGAGGTACAGACACTTAATTTATAATCCAGACTTTTCAGTATTCTGTTGAATTAATAATTGTGTGGTCCTAAACTGATGAAATATGTATTTGTGTGTGTTTGTGTCTGTGTGTGTGTTAAGTATGCAGTGATGAACTCACTCACAAGTTCAAGGGTTTCACCGTAATGACAGAAGACGAGCGGTACGAGGCGTTGAGACACTGCCGCTATGTGGATGAGATTTTGCGTGATGCGCCCTGGACTCTTACCCCAGATTTTTTAGAAAAACACAAGGTTAGTCAAGTCTTGGCACAGTCCCGTACCCATAATTCCCCGCGATTAACCCTCTGGTTCTTATTCTCTAGATTGACTTTGTGGCGCATGATGACATCCCATACTCCTCTGCTGGATCTGAGGACGTGTACAAGCATATTAAGGAGGCAGGTAAAGAAAAGCATTGTTCGCTTAAGAGCATGTGTATGTTTGTGCTTCAGACCAGGTCTAACATGTGTGAGTGTCTCAGGTATGTTTGTGCCCACTAAAAGGACAGAAGGGATCTCAACGTCCGACCTGATCACCCGGATAGTGAGAGACTATGACGTGTACGCTAGACGCAACTTGCAGAGGGGCTACACCGCTAAAGAACTGAATGTCAGTTATATTAATGTAAGAAAGTGAACTTAATGTATTTAAATGTTGAATCCAATTTCAGTGTATTTTAATAAACGTATTGATTTCTGAAACAAATTACCATTTTTCAGAGAAAAATTTGTTTTGTGGCAAATATCATGAATTGTTTACCTTTTTGGGGTTACATGACATGTTTAACCAACATGTTTTTTTTAACTAAAAAATTCATATCTAAATGCATTTTAATTAATAAATTTAAACATGCTCATTGTTCATCATAAAAGGGTGTATTTGGGTCACTATATATGATCGGACTATAAATATAGTGAGAATATGAATGTTTAAATAGTAAAAAAAAAAATAATAATAATTAAAAATAGACCAAAAACATTACATTGCACAATGTAGCATAATTAGACCCATAATTACAATCAATAAAACGTTCTCATTGAAAATCCAAATTTTCTTTGAAGGACGAAACATTACGAAAGTAAAGTGTGTTTTGAATGCCATTGACAAATATAAAAAGCTTGCTGAACTGACTCTGAACTGTTTCTGGACAGGAAAAGAAGTACCGTCTGCAGAATCAGGTGGACAAGATGAAAGAGAAAGTGCGGACGGTGGAGGAGAAGTCCAAGCACTTTGTATATAAAGTGGAAGAGAAGAGCCATGATCTTATCCAAAAGTGGGAGGAGAAATCACGAGAGTTCATTGGGAACTTCCTGGAGCTATTCGGCCCAGATGGGACATGGGTAAGCAAATATGTATTTATTTGGGTATATATATATATATATATATATATATATATACACACACACACACACACACTTTACCGTTCAAAAGGGGTCAGTAAAAATATGTAATGTTTTTGAAAGACTACAGTTATGCTCAAAGAGGGGTAATTTATTTCATCAAAACTATAGTAAAAACAGTAATATTGTGAAATACTATTAAAATGTTAAAGAACTATTTTCTTTTTTATTACATTTTAAAATGCGTATTTTTCAGCATCATTACTCGTCTTCAGTGTCACGTGATCCTTCAAAAAAATCATACTAACTAATTTCTTTAATAAATAAAAAACCCTGCTGACCCTAAACTTTTGAATGGTGCATATGTATATAGTATGACCTTTTAATTTTTCCAGAAGCAGATGTTTCAGGATCGTAGCGGACGCATGATCCAGGCGTTATCTCCGCGCGGTTCACCCAGCAACAGCCCACCAAGGGAATTTTCCCCATCCCGCTCCCCGTCACCCCCCTCCCGCTGGGCCATGCCCAGAACCTCACCGCCCTCGTCCCCGAAGGGTGCTTCAGCCTCCATCAGCAGCATGAGCGAGGGAGACGAGGATGAGAAGTAAAAAGTGGCCCATCGCACACAGAATAGACTGCACTTTACCCATTCACACGTCACATACATAACACACACTGGCAGCAATGACAGGTCAATTACCCTCATGGGAAAAATTTAAAGTACTGTACACAGCGCAGGGTTGTTGAAGTCCTGTTTAGTTGTGCTGGTATTACAGCAAAAAAAGCCATTGCAGCCCTGAACAGATCCTGAGAGGAGATTTATTAAACGGGGGGGATTCACTGAATAAATTGTGGCCACATTTGAACACGCTGTGTGTGCTTTTCGCACCCAAATCCCTAAAAATGAATGCAAATCAACAAGGATATCAGTATAAAATAGTTTTTTTTTCTGTTGATAATATTAGAATTTGTTGGATATTTAATAGTGTGTGCTCACTTCCCGTGTTTTTAAATTGTAATTACCTTTGTCATTATCTAACACACACTTAAAGTTCATATTTAACGCAATAATAATGTCATAACTTAACGTAATCTTAAGCAAATCTCAAAATAAATGTCCATTTGTCATACTGTAATGATAAAATGAAGTATAGATTAGAGTTAGTATCAGTTATCAGCTTTAACAAGAAAACATTATGATTTGCTTATTTTAAGTTTACTTTAATTAGGTTAATGACAGAGTAGAGGCCGAAAAAAGTGCGGTTAGTGAAATAGACACTGAAATACTGAGCGAAAGTGCCACAAGTTTAGTGAATTCACCCCCAAACGTTTAAAAGGATGAGGACTGATTCTGTCGTCTATTGCTCAGGACTGCCCTACTGTAACATACTGTACATACACCAATCCCTGTTCCTTGTTTTCAACATAAACGATGTCTGATCCACCTCATGAATATGTATCAGTGCACCAATGAGGAGGCCGCTAGCATTCGCTAACTTGTCTGTGCATGAATGTGTTTAATTCTCATTAACAGTCATTAACTTGTGTTACTGCAGCCACAAAATAAAGCAATTTCTTTGCACATGAAGTGGTACGATCAAGAATTGTCTTAAGAATAATACAGCCAAACGTTCTAGTAGCTTTTAGATAAATGGTAATAAAATGAAAAAAAAAATGAGGGATATCACATTAATCTGTGCTGCTCAATTTACATGTAATTCCTTTCGTCTTGTCTAATTATGCCATTATATGTATGCAAGAGTCACGTCAATTGACATAATCTGTACTTTGTAAAAAAAAAATGTCTTTATTTGGTTTGTATGTTTTCTTTTACATTAAAACTAACTTAAAATGTAAATAATAAACTGAGAAACAGAACAATTGCCAGCTATGAGATTCATTACAAATTCAAGTACACAAAAAAATGAATGATAGTACTGGAAGATCTCTTTATTGTTCTTCTTTTATAAGTACTTTATGGAATGTCAATAGATCAATATATTCATCATGATGATTTATGTGTGAATGTCAGCCTCACACAAAATCATTAACACATTTTGTATTTTGTTTCAAACTGCATTTATCTATAAGCAGTGGTGTTGTACTTGAGAAGAACGAGAAAACAAGTCCAAAAAAAACAACAACAATAGTCACACAAAAATGTCCATTTTGCAGATATAAGATGGTTGTATGTCAACACTAGAATATCAGGTAAGATATTTCATTGTAGGTAAAACTTTTTCTAATGTGTTGTGCATGAACGAGAGTATACTAGCAAAATCAAAGACTATTTGAGCTTGACGACGACAAGGCTTGGTTTCACAGGAAAACGCTTGCATTCTTCTGTCTGCTCTTCTGAACGCTCTGAATTCAAGGCATCAAAGTGCATTCTTCATTGACTTACACATGAAAACTAACAAATCATTTAAAAAATATTTTTAAATAAATACTGAAATCTACACTTCAATAGCATGAGAAAATATAATGTACTGTATGTCACCAAAAAAAAAAAAAAAGTTCCCTTGAGGACTCATGAGAGCCCCAAACCAGCATTAAGACAGATGTAGATGGTTTTTCATGATTTCTATGGAAAGATTATAACATGTGGAACAGTAACAGACAACAGCATGAGGCAAATATCACGGGGAAAATGATATTTTATCTCAAAATCCCAAAATAAAATTTATTTTGCTTGAAGAGGAAAGTCTTTTGAGCCGTAATACTATTTTCATGACTATTTAATAGATTTTATTCCTCAATTCTCAAGTACTGTAATGCACAGAAATCTCACTGTAAAAATAGTTTGTTTTTTTAATGCAGAATCATTTTTTGGGGATGAAATATGATTCAGACGTGTTTTTGACTGGTTTCGTGAGATTCATCCTGGAGTGTTGCAGTAAAAAAAAACTAATGTTTATCTTATGGAGTTTCCAAAAAGCAACAAGAAATATCATCCAGGTTCACCTAATTATACTTGTGCATACAAAATAATATTTTAAGTGATCAATGAAAGGGTAACAGAAAAACTTACTAGCCTGGGCAAAGTTACGCTTGTAGTTAAGCGTTCTGCCCTGTATTTCATCTAATGTAAAAGAATCAATGCACTCAACTGGTCCCAAATCTTATCCATGTCAGGAATTATTTTAAGATGAGTTTCTCAAGAAAACAAACCAGAAATGACTGAGAGGTAGTGGTATAATAAAAATAAAATAACCTAAAAAAGTTACATCTATGAGTTTATATCTAGCTAGGCATTTTCTCTCTCAATCACATACTGCTGAAATCTAAACATCTAAACTTTCTGGTCCATCAAAGTCTGCAAGCAAATTTCCTTCTATCCACTATCAAATGTCACCATGCAGGGGCCATAATATTGTGAAAGCAGTATCTGCTTTTACAAGACAAAAAAAAGACAAATTAATGACTAATAGGCTATTGTGATGCACAAGTTTATCACAGTCTCACCATTTACCTTAGTAGGAAACTCTGTATTGTTGACCTATAAGTTAATGTAGGAGATGTACTTCTGCTACTCACAATTAAAGACTGAGGCTAAATATATTGGGGTCAAATAAATAAATAAATACATGTTTGAAACGACATTGATTTGTTTAAAAGTGCATTCCTGCATGCTTGGAAACATCAGTTCATCAGCATACTCCCTGACCCCAAAAACATTTGGGCGCATCTAACGAGGAAATGACCTGCTAACATTTCACCTAAAACATTAAAAGAAATGATTTTGCATTAAGAAAATGATGCATTGTATTGTTTACATTATAATATTTTCATGAGAACTAAGCACATGTTCCTCCTTAAATTCTCACTACTGTAATACAGTTGCATTTCTCAATTAAAATCAGCATACATTTAAAATAATTAAATAACTTAAATTTATAAATATAGATTATAGATTAGTAATATAACAGAACTAGGAACTATATTATTGGGAGTGCTGACAAATCGATTAATCACAATTAATCGCATCAAACATAAAAAATACACACACAAACATTTTGATTGATGACAGCACTAATATATACATATACACATAATATATGTAATACTTATGTATACGTATTACTTATTACAAATATTATTTAGAATATATATATATATATATATAAATGCAATATAATAACTTCAATTTACTATTTAAATATACTACATTATTATACTACAAAGTACTATAGTACAATTAGTACATTGTATTACAGTAGTATACTAATTACACTACAAAGCTTCATTTTCTTTATGCAAAATGTACATTTTTCTTTCTTTTAATTTGGGGGTGAAAATAACCAAAAAGTTTGAGATTTCATGAGATTTTGAGTTTCTCCTCAGCCTTTTCAAAGTGGTTCTCCATTAGTTCACTGCCAAGAAAATCATAGTGGAAGCCACAGAAATTGAGGACAAACTCTCTCTCTCTCCCTCTCTCTCTCTATTGCCTGCGAATATTCGAATGGCAGTGAAAGAAATGCTCTTTTTTTGACCATTTCAAACTCCAGACTTCAGTCTCTGACTGCTATAGAAAATGAAACAGGGGAGCTACTGTGTGGCACAAAAAAGCATCTAACACCCTGGACACAAATGCTCACCCTTTCCTCTCTCACCACCCTGGAAGACGCTAAATCGAGACTCTGTGTCTTACGTCTGTAGCTGCACAGAGGAGGAAGGAGCCGAGACTTAATGACACTTGCATCATCAGATGTTCTGCTCTGGAAATGCTAACAAGTCTAAAACACTCAGCATCAATGTGATGTTGCCGTGGCAACTGAAGCTAGACTAAAGGCGGAAAGGTCTGTAATGGGTGCAGTGGGACATGGATGGGGTGAGTGCAATTATCTTTTGGCCTTGTACTTTGAGGCATCTCTGGGCTCTTTGCTCGGGTTGCTCCAGTCATCCGCTCCTGGGCCTCCTTGGTAGTGTCGCCAAGCAGATTTGTTAAAGACGGGCAGACGCTCAAATGATTCACTGGAGAGGGCCTGGTCAGAGAAGGTGATGGGGTGGATGTCATTGAAAATCAGTGAAACGATTAACTAAAGTGCAAATTGAGAGCTGCCGTTACCTTCAAGTAGATGACGGCATCGGTCCCCACGCCTTCCATTGAGTACAGTTTCAGGTCTCCTTGAAAGTAGCGGGCGTACAGCCTGGATATCGGCAAACCATGTCCAAAACCAGCCTAGAGACGCATGGAGATCAAGTTAAAGAGGACAATGCTACATTTAGAGCTGCTATTCAAGGTTAAAGTTCGATGGTTCACCTAAAATCGTGTCATCATTTACAAGAGTGGCAGTAGAATGGATGATTTTTGACAAACATCAACTTAAATTTGGGTCTGCTCGACTTCAAAAGACAATTTAAACTAATTGTCGATGTTTTCTGTGTCCTTTTGTGGTGTTTTTATGGTGTTTTGTGTCCTTTTAGAGTTTGAAAGCCCAAGAAGAGCAGCGTTAACATTCTGCAAAATGTCTCCTTTTGTGTTCCACAATCTTATAAAAAGTCAAACTGGTCGTGCGTATTCACATAAGGGTGACTAAGTGATGACACGATGAAGTTTGTTGCTGTAAGAATACTGTAGCCACACTTCTTTTTTACCAATGGCACGCGTTTAGAGCCCAGACTGGGTGTTGGTGCAGTCGAGTAGGTGTAGTTGAACAACCTGTCAATCTTCCGTAAAGCCACACCCCCTCCCCTGTCACTGATCTATGATGAAAATAACAGGACGTTTAGGATCAAGGCAATGAAGGCATGTCATTTGTACATGTAGAACAACAAACTGACCTTCACAGAGAGATCTTCCTTCCCCAGGGTCACTTTTGCTTTTATAAGAGGGAGACCCTCTTTACTACCCTCGTGGAGCTCATTGGTGGCCCGCATTGCGTTCTGAAAACACAAACACAAGCTGTTAAAGCAATACGTCATGGCCTTGGGAAAAGCACAAAGGTTTAGGGCTGCTGAAAATTGAATTGCGTAACAGATGATGTATCCAATTCAAAATGCATGTGTGTGCATACATACCTTAAACAATTCAAACAGCATGTGGAATAGGTGGGAGGGAACATACACTGCCTGGATGGGTTTTTGAGGAGCCTTAGCTGCACAGAAAAGTTACATATTTATAGCAATTTTGAGAAATGCTAACTCCAGAAATTGAGTTACTTGAATTAGAAATGAATTAACACTGAAACAAACATTATATATTGAGTTTTGTGAGAAAACAAAAAGAAAAAGTACCATTGAATTCCTCTGTCTTCAGTTCAGGGGCAGCTTGATAATATTGCTCACACACCATCTTGGCGGTCTCGTAAGCATCTGAAAACAACATGGCATTTGATCAGAAGAGAACAAAATCCAAAGTTTGGGGTTTGGTAAAGAAAGAAGTCTCTTGTGCTCATCTGCTGCATTTTATTTGATCAAAAACACAGTAAAAATAAAAATGTTGTGAAATGTTATTATAATTTAAACAAACTGTTTTCTATTTTAATATATTTTACATGTAATTTATTCCTGTGATGCAAAAACTGCATTTTCAGCAGTATTCAGTGTCACATGATCCTTTAGAAATAATTCTAATAAGTTAATTTGCTGCTCAGTTTCTTATTATTATCAATGTTGAAAACAGTTGTGCTGTTTAATACTTTTGTGGAAAATTGTTCCTTCAAATGAACATAATTGTCTTAACTGTCACTTTTGATCAATTTAATAATATGCCCTTGCTGAATAAAATATAAATATATATATTTTTAAATATCTTACTGACGTCAAACTTTTGAATGGTATGTAGAAAATAAAATAAAATCGAACTTACCAGTCACCACCTCTGCAACATTGCAGTTGGGATCAATACTGCCGATGTGTTTGGGATGGGCTGGGTTGATGTCATTACCAAAAAGAAGAGCTGTAATAAAGATAAAAGCAATTAGGCTAAAACTGTTGCCCGATATGTGGTGACTGTCTTTCTTTTGGGAGACGTACTGTGCTGGTTTATGAGCATGCGAAAGGAGATTCGGTTGGTGTAGAAGCGGTCCAAAAAGTACTGGATGTTGGAGCTGACGAACGGATCGAAGCCAAACTTCTCCTTATATTCGATCACACCCTGAGCCATGGTCGGGACCACATCATTGTGTCTATTCCTGATCTCAATTAGAGTCTCCAAGAAGCTATAGGTACAGAATTTTAGAAAACACATTTATTATACAGAAACACATAATTAACTGAGAGTTCAGTTTCATCTATAAAGCAGATCTGGAGAAAACAGTGATTTTAAAGTCAATAATATTACTGAATATTTACTGCCCCAACTAAGCAAGGCAAACGATGAGAGTGGCAAGGAACCCGAACTCCATCTGTGACAGAAATGGAGAAAAAAAAACAGTTCTTCTCTGGGCAGACAACCAAACATGATGTGGTTTAATTCCAGGCTGTATCACAAGTCTGATTGTGGATTGGTATCATCCAGAATATCACGCCAGCATATGAAGCTGCCTATAGAGTCTGCGCAAAGGACTTGTCTGGTTCGCTTGACATTCGATCCGTCCATTATTCAGATCATTTATAGTAGTTTGTATCAATAATAAATACCATTGTATGTAGAAATGGTATGCGAGTGGGATTTTTTCTCCGTGTTTCGCTGACCCAGCATGCTTATTTGCTCTGTCAGGGTGGCTTTCAGTTACTGATTCCTCTGTTGTAAACTCTAGCCTCGCATGAAAATATAATAGCATGCTGTGCAACAGCCTGAAAAACAAGACTATCTAGATGTCTCATAAAAAGCAAAAAAAAAAAAAAAAAAAAAAACAAACAAGTCCAACTCACTCATTCAGGGCATGTGGGTCTTCTGGCTTCCTGTTCTCGAACTCTAGAAGTTCTAGAAAACTTTGCATGTACCTGTGGAGAGATTCGGGACAGCTCAGGACAGGCTTCGATGAAGCATGCATGTACTCCGATTCAAACTCATTTGTACTCACCATTTCTGCACCAGTTTGACTGAAGGTTGACTGAGGAGCTTGTCAGGCAGCAGATTGACCTCTCTCATGGTGTTAGCCAAGCGCACCGGCAGCTCCTTCCGCAGGAACATGTAAGACGTCTTCTCACATGCATTATCCCTACCTGAAAATCGGGCAACCAGAAACATAAACAACTGCAAACGCAGGAGGGGAAAGCAACAAAAAAAAAATGCTTTATCATCTTCCACACATGAAACCTGAGAAACCTGCATAGGACTGAACAACAACTCGTTAATCAGGCTAAACGTAAGCCAAAAAAAAAAAAAGGATTAAATAGCGACTGCTTGATTGTTTATGTCATCGCATAATAGAATCTGCATTAGCTACTCTGGAAAATGCAACTATAAGTAATGAAGATATTAAGAAAGATACCACAACTATCACAACTTCCATTTTATGCCCGCTTTAACAATTTGCTATTTTTTTGTAAAGCTGCTTTGTGAAAAGTGCTATACAAATACTTAGTGTGACTTTAATTTATGTGACAAATATACACTCTTGGTGTAGGCCTTCATAGTGCACCAATATGCTTTTAGTTGAAACATCACAAGCAGGTTTAACTATCCCTATAATAATTTATTTAAGGTTGTAAATAATATCATAATTAATTATCCTTGTTGCATAAGCCTTTCTTCTGACACACCGCCATTGTGACAGTCCCTTTTGTGCTATAAATGTGATTGTTCAGTGGACCTTTCACCCAAAAATGAAACGTTTTATTGTTTCACGGGAAAAAGAAAGTAATAGTGTTTAGGACAAAATAGGAGTAAATGCCATTTTTGGGTGAACTATCCATTAAAAACAATTTATTTTTGACTAACTTTAGCATTGACTCACCTAGGTGTAGTCAATGTATTATTCATATCGTCACACACTAAATACGTGCATTTAAAAGCATCCCTCTTGCTTAGATACAGTTAAATCAACGGACAACCACTATTTAATATTACTATAATTATATTTCATATCATTATAATATGCAAATAGTTTGACGTCAGCAAATAACATCACTGGGTTTAAAAAAAGTTAACTTTGAAAGTCATTTGATGACATGCCTTGTATAGTCATAATAAAATAAAAAATAAAAAAAATAAAATAAACAGAATTACCTCAAAATACAAACGTCGAATGTTTTCCAACTAAACAAAGATCTTGTTTATCAGATCACATTGGTCACATACAATCAGGACAGATTAACACTAAAACAATATTTATTTAAAAAAGCGTTAATATATATATATATATATATATATATATATATATATATATATATAAAGGTTATAACAACATTTTAATAGACGAGGCGATCAACAATCATGCTGAAACGTAACAAGTTCCACTGCAGTTTCTGTCTCTCAGTGTCATGTGATGGATGCGCTCGCACTTACCAAATTCCAGAAACTGTTTAATTGACAAGGGTGATGGTGAAAACCTTGAATAATATTCTATCTTTGGTAAATGGTTATTCAGAAGAAATGCGTAGAGTCTCATTGTGAGGGAAAATGTGACGAGACGGCTGTTCTTTATACTGGGATCATGGCAGGGATCGTCCAAAGAGTAGAGCAGACAGCAAGATCCGTATCCGAATATTTACCTCCGTATCATATTATTATTATAACAGGCCACTGCATTAAATGCCAGTGTCTTGTGTTTTCTAGCACGGCCACTGTTGCGCTAAACAGCACGTACACAAGAGCGAAGCAGCGAACTCACAACCAACCTTGATTTTAAACAGCGAGCACTGTGATTTGCTGAGAAGAGCCCGGAAAAAGACTGTGCTTTATGTGATTGGTCTATTTATTTTCCTGAATAAAGGAATAAACACCTCTCTATTGGCAGTTAGGTTGCAGAACAGCGGGCATAAGTTGTTGTTGTTGTTTTCAATGACGTTTATCTGTATTTACCTCGGTATTACATTTTGTGTGTGTCATCCTGATACCCATCACCCAACAATTATATATATATATATATATATATATATATATATATATATATATATATATATATATAATTACTATTTTTAAACTCACCCACATTACATCATTTATGCTGTGGTAAAAAAAAATTAAACCACCCTATTTGATCTGCTAGTCTTCCAGTCTGACCAACTGAAAAGTTAAGCATAAAAACGCCAAAGTTTTCATTTACATTTGTGTTGCTTTTCCGTTATGTGTGCAGACAGCAGTGTTCTTTTAGTATTATTTAGGCTACTAAATAATATTTGCTTGGTCTTATTTTCTCATTAGCTTTTGACATATTTATTTATATTAAGTTTAAGTTTTTCATTTATATTTAATTTATTTTAATATTATATTTAATTTCTTTTTATAATCATTTAATATTTTATTTTAGCTTATTTCCAATCTCTTTTTATTAATTTAATTTAACAATAACAACAGACAAATGACACGATTACTGTAAAAATCTATATTCAACAATATTAAGTGACAGATTTTACAAGGGTAATATATATCGACATACAATTTAGAAACAAAAACAAACCCTGACGTTTAAACAATTACAAAAGTCTTTTATGCATCATATAATTATGCCACAGAGATTACTTTATCTCACTTCATCAGAAATACGCACCATGACTCATGAGATTTATTATGCTCAGTGGTCCTATCAACAGACCAAGCATTCCAAATAACAGAACCTTGATGTAAATCTCCAGGTTGACGCACCCAATACAAAGTGTAAACATTGATATCAGGGCCCTCAAAGTCATGGTTACTCTACAGTCAAATTCTGCTGACGAGTAACCTCAATATAAAACATATCTACCAAAATATTAGATATACCATGTGCATGCATATAGAAAATACAAAGTTAATGACCATCACTGTTGACTACTTTCCCCCCAGAACAAACAGGCCCCAAACATATAACACAATCTCATTCACACACAACAGTCTGTTCTTCTCAGGCAATATCTTTTGCAGTTAGGACAGTCTTTGTCTCCTCAACATCATCCGCATCTGGTATGGGGTCATACGGACGTCTATATAAAACACGAGTCACTAGCGTGATGATGAACATCTCCACGATCAACATCTGCTGACTCATCACTGTGAAAAGAAATTGAGGGTATTTATGAGAACCATGAAAACCAGACTCTCTTTATACTGTAGGTGTAGACGAATTAAACAAAAATTTAATTTGACAAACTTTTTGTCTTTCGAAACTCATGTGACTTTCTTTTTTCAGTGGAACACAAATGCCGCTTTTCCACTGCTGGTACGGCTCGGTAGGCTCAGTGCGGTTCGCCTCGGCTCTGACCGTTATAGTTTATCCGCTCCTTGGCAACCAACGAGAGGAAGGTCTGCACTTCGTTCACTGACCACGATCCAGCCATTTCTTTTTTTGGAAATTTTCTTTTTTTTTTTTTTTCCCAAGTCAAGCAAGTAGTTTTAAAACAGGTGCCATTTAAAGCGAGCCGTCCCGTACCGTACCACACAGTGGAAAAGCGTCACAAGCCGTACCGACTCGAGCCGTACCGTACCATGCAGGGGAAAAATGAGTTATTTACAGTAGAATGACATATGAGATATGATACAATGAAATATGAAAGTGAATGGTGACCATGGCTACCAATAAGATTATCACAGAATAAAGTTTCAAAATCTACTTAAATACTTGAGATAAAGAGCACAGGTTTTATGATGTTTTGGAAAGCTTGACAACTCTTGGGCTCCCATCCATTTTCATTAAGAGAGCAGCTCATTAAACGTCTCTTTTTGCTAGGGATGCACCGATATGAAAATTTTGGCCGATACCGATAACCGATAATTCTTTATATTTGAAAGCCGACAACCGATATATCGGCCGATAAACTCAAATTCAAATATGTATCTAATTTTAGAGCCTGATTACAAAAACAAAAGCCTCACAATTAAATCCATGTCCCAAGCGCACAATTATAATAATGTTCTCATTATAGTGTTATATAGCCGATATGACAGATATGCGCTGCAAATTATGTACCGAACCGTATTTTAATTTTTTGAAGAGATTTCAATCCTATTTCAGTGCTCAACAAGTGTCTCAGCTGAAGGGAATAATACATTTATCGGAATAATATGTTTATCGGCTTTAATATATCGGCCACGTTTTCTTACCAGGCCGAAAACGATAACATTAAAAATGAACATATATCGGCCGATATCGATATGCTGGCCGATATATCATGCATCCCAACTTTTTTGCATTTCAAGAAACTCACAGGTTTGACATGACAGAATTTTAATAGGGCTTTCAAATGATTAATCGCGATTAATCGCATCCAAAATAAAAGTTTGCGTTTACATAATATATGTGGGTGCACTGTATAATTATTTTATATATATAAATACACACACATGCTTGTATATATTTAAGAAATATTTTCATGTATATAGATTTATATATCATTTATATTATATAAATATTTTATATATAAATGCATGTGTGTGTATTTATATATATATATATATATATATATACAAAATAATTATACACAGTGCACCCACATATATTATGTAAAAACAAACTTTTATTTTGGATGCGATTAATCGCGATTAATCGTTTGACAGCCCTAAATTTTATTTTTGGGATGAACAACCCCTTTAATTTAATTTCATTTTGTGATGAACTAAGTCCTGTGCTCTATGACAATTTGTTGTGTTTGTTGTGATTGTTGTGTTTTGTTCTGCAACATGGTGGTACTCACAGTATCCACGGGTCTGGGAGGTGTAGGGTGGTGCGCAGGCAATAGTCCCGTTCATTGCCAGTATGTTAATGATGGCAGTTTGCAGCTGGCTAAGAATAAGCACCAACTATGGGCAGATATAATTGATGAATCATTCATTCTAGGGCTGGGTACTGACACAAATCTTACGATTCGATTCACAAGTTTGCAATTCTATAAGATTTACTTAGACATATATCAGGTACAATACATGACCAATTTTCTAAAGAAAAAAAAAATCAACTAATATAAACTATACATGGAGTCAGGTACAACATTACAAATATTGACAGTTAAAATTTACTGATCTATTCAAACGGTACAATCTATGCAAACACCTAAAAGTTTTTATAATAATAAATAATACTTACTTTATAATTACATAATTATGCATCTACTCCAATTCATTTTTTGAAATATAAACACTTCAAAGGTAACTGTCATAAAAACGAAACGGCGACAAAACAGTATTTAATGTTTAATGTGTAATTCTAGCAATGCAATATCAATGATGTTCTAAAATATAAGGAATAAGTACAAAACACACACATACCTGATACATGGCATATTTAGGGATAATTTTTAGGGTGCGTAAAGCCTCTCGCACATGCATGAACATGATTGCAACAGGCCAAAGGGCAATAATGGTGAGAACGCCTACAAATGAGTTTATCCATATGGCACCTCCACTGGCCGAAACCTACAGACCAGAGAAAGAGACACTCAGCAAGTTCATTAATAAAATTAGCTATTAAATGACTTTCACAGCACAGTCTATACTTACATCAGATAAATTAAAGTTGCCATTCGTCCAAAGGACTATAGAGAGGATGGTGAAGACTAACTTCATGAGCGCAAACTGGTAGGACCCCAGTTTCAATATAAAAAGAGATCGTCTGAAAAATCAAGGCACAGTTTGAAAAAAATTAAATAATCATCTTTTAAATTTAATATTCCAGGTCACATGATCCCACCCACAGGTATTTCCTAAAGTTTACATTGAGTTTGATAATGGACGTCTTACATACTGTAACACTGATATAGCGTGAACCTAATGGTTCCAGGCACCACAAACTACTTTCTTCCAGATAGCAAAGGGTGCAATGGCCCAGAGGTGCACATTTTAAGTTACGCACTAAGCATGATAAAGACCTCATATTTGCAGAAGAGTTGAATGGCCAGAGGTGCACTGCTATGCAAGTGCAAGATATGGTCAATTGATGGCAAACTGGCCAAAATTTCAGATGCCAATTTCAATGTTTGTTAGTAAGATAGAGGTGCAATTCCGTTAATATGAGCGATTCATTTATTTCTATACAGGCTACTAAGAATTTAACAAATTATAAGAGGTGTTCTAATTTTGTACTACAATGAAGTAAAACTGATTTTTTTTTCAATACAAATTATATGATAAAAACCCAACAAAATTACTAAAGATTTGTCCAAAACCATTAGTTTTAAATCAGTTTCTACCTGATCAAATATATTCATTATGAAAAAACGACCATGGAGTTTTTAAGATTTCATCTTCATAGGATTGGCTATTTTGATTAGGGCCAATAAACGATCACCTAGTAGCAACCACCCAAAACACCCTTGCAACTGCACAGCAATGCACTCCTAGAACACTTAAAATGCCTTAGCAACACCCTAGCAACCACCCCCAACAGCATTGCATTGTGGTAGCGATTTTTGCACAGGTAAAATCCTCTTGGGTCTGACGGCAAGCACACTTTAAGGTTTGATTACCGTGTGATGGGGACATTAGGCAGGCATGGGCAGCAGCAGCAGCAAGGTCCTGTGCTGATCTTGAACGACTGTTTCTCACAGCGCCTGAGAAAAGCATCATCCCCTCCGACCTCTTCAATCATGAGAATCAGGAACTTGAAGACCACAACTGCAAAGTATCTGTCAATTGAGTCACAGATACGTTAATGTTAGAACTTGCTGCTTTTGTGTGTCTCACTTGCACACGCCCACAAATCCAATTCAAAGTTCCATACGCTACAATATATCTGGTGGGACAGTAAGTACTTTGGTTTGCAGAATCACAGTTACTACACTGGACAAAAGTAGAGCACTAATGGTGAACTCACGTGGCTGATGTCATGTCAGTGAACATCGTGGCCTTTGGA
This sequence comes from Pimephales promelas, assembly GCF_988280905.1. Lineage (NCBI taxonomy): Eukaryota > Metazoa > Chordata > Actinopteri > Cypriniformes > Leuciscidae > Pimephales > Pimephales promelas. The sequence continues at coordinate 21,556,856 of NC_142790.1, forward strand.
ACCCACATGCCCAAACAAGACATGGTAGCAATAACCTGAAGAAGAGAGTGATAAACATAATGCATCAGAAGCCAAGATGAACTTAAGACTCATAATCACTCGTCCAGGCATTCACGCACTATAAATGAATAACCATTGCCTCAGTTTCCATCTGTGTGGGTTACAGATAAAACTCATAAGTTGACAACTAACATATGAGTTTTATCTATAACCCACCCAGGTTACATCGGTTATGTCCCTCCCTAATGTTTTTTTGTTCTTTTAAACTTACCTAATAAGAACTAACATGTCAACTCATAAGTTGACAAAAAACACTAGAGGACAGGGAGGGACATAACCTATAGGACAATTGATTGATTGATTGATAGAACTCACTGGTGCTGCTCCGGTTACCCAGATGATTATGCTTTTCTTATTTGGCGGTACTTTCTTATAGATGTAGATGCATTCTTCAATGAAAACCAGCATAGACACCGTGGCCATTAAAGTCAGCACAGAGAAGAGGACTATGCCAAAGATGTCCAACTCTGAGAAACACAAGAACAAACACGGTTTGGTCCACAGGGTTGGAAAGTAATATTAATAATAAACACAATACACCTCATTTCTTGTATTTGCGAATTTATATCTAACTTTTTTTTATTGTTTATTTTTAAGCGAAATATAAGGCTTCCATATCTAACATATGGGAATCATTTAGGTACACTTAACGATTGTTTGTTATTGGCTATTTGTAGGTTTTGGTGGAATCTAAGTATTAGATGAAAAACTTAAGTTGTAGTACTAAAATTACTAAAACTAATAAAAATTACCAAAACAAAATTGTTAAAGGGATAGTTCACCAATGTTGGAAACTTGAAAACCAGACAGTTGACAGTAGCCATTGATTTCTATAGTTTTCGGTCTGGTTACTTACTACCTGTAATACTCCTTAAAATATCTTATTTTGTGTTCAACAAAAGAAATAAACTCATACAGGTTTGGAACAATTTGAGGGAGTAAGTGATGACAATTTTCATTTTTGGGTGAAATCCCTTTAAAACTTAAACTAAAATGAAAATTAAACAAAAGTAAAAACTAATTCAAAATATTGATACATACTATAATATTATATAAATAGAAGTGTTGTCAAATGTATTAATTTATCGTGATTAAAAGTTTGTAAATATATAATGTGTGTGTGATTTTATATATATATATATATATATATATAAAATCACACACACACATCCATATATATATATATATATATATATATATATAAACAAACTTTTATGTGTGATGGAATTAATCAATTTGACAGCAGTACTTGATGCGTATTGTTTAAAAGTGGAAAAATATACATATAATGATAAGATTAAGTTTAGTTGTCCCACTTTACCAGTTGTCTTTAACTGACTATTTCATCTGACTATTTCATCTATTGCTATTAAAGCAATACAATAATAAGTTAAAGGCATGTCGCCTGGAGTAAAAGGAAAACAGACTTTGAGGTAAACAATTTAAAAACTTTGCAAACTCTTTTAAAACCACTATCCTTTTGAAACCTTATAAATCACTTCCTAACTATCCATGTGTTTTCAATCAGAATGAAGTACACTGGAGAAATCTGGGTTTTCTTGAGAATTTAAAGAATTTTTTAAACAAACCAGGAGTCTCATCATTTTTATTAGGTACACTGATGTGGTGTTTAATTACCTAACTTTAACATTGCCAAACACCTAAAGCATCATGCACTTTCCTGTAAGTCATTTCAACAAGAGCACATCTGTCAAACATCTGCCTAACAATTGTGAATGTACACTACTTGGAAGAGTTGATTCGTCCTCAGATGAACTATCACTGCTGTTACTCCAGAGACCTTCCCACAATTGCAAGTTTAAGTAATTTAAGATGAGAACTATTAAAACAAGTATGTGAGTTTGACACACGTATAGTCAACTGTAGCTGAGGGTGACACCTGGAAAGAACCAGTGCCATTCAACATTATCACACCATGTGTACAAACTCAGGTGCACTGAACCACAGGATAATCACTTCTTATCAACAATGAGTGGGAAGCAGTGTAAGATATTAACTTGTGGTTTTCAGGGGCATTTTTTTTTTACAACCATATAAAAAAAAATGCAGCATGCCATCCATTTATCAATCGACACTTGTATCTGAATAATTATGGGTGTAGCCATCAAATGTCAAATGTAACTGTAAATAATGAACAAAATTTAATTTTAAATAACTTAATTTTGTTGTAGAACATCATAAATAATATGAAAACATCAAACATGTAGAACATCAAAAATAATATTACAGATCTAGTCGTATGGTTGATTATAGGCAACATTGTTGTACTATCACAGTAGTGTTGATTATCTCACAATATTCAAATGTAAAAATATTCCAGGTTCAGGAAAAATATACAAATTTGACCACAGTAATTTATGCCAATTTGGAGACTAGAATGTCCAACGTACAATAGTTATTTGCTAGAGTTACTAAAATATAAATGTATGTATTTTTTTTTAATATAAAAAATAATGATAATGGGGGGGGGGGGGGGGGGTCAATTACGTCAAATAGTTCATATCTTTACTATCTACACTATCAACAACAAAAAATATCCAGTGAAAGCAACTTTATATTTGACAGCTGTCCTAAAAAACATTTCGTGTTAAGGAAATAAACATCAGGGAGCAACGTTAAGGAAAAGCAACTCATTAAATACTCACGCATAATAACATCGATAGAGAACGGAGCATCTTGTCTGCATCTTGGATCAAAAAGTGTTACATTTGACATCTTCAGTCACCGTTTGTTCATATAGCCAGTGCAAACTGTAATCCGTGCAAACCTCACTGCCCTAAACACCTGTTGGTTTCAGCATGCGTGAAACCAATAAACTGAGGAGAAAGCAGTTCTGTAGATTGTGTGTAGAGGAATCCCAACACTTGTTAAAGGCCCGCCCACACACGGGGTAAATAATGACGGATCACTGACCAATGAAAATACGACTCTTTCATCCGACTACACTGCGCCTGCGCAATAGTGTCACACAAGCACACACTGAATGGCTTCTGCAGGATTTTATGATATGCGGAGAAATTGAGCTAGAGTACAAAATATGCGGGAAATGTAACGGATAAGCACTTAATTCACTTTAAAAAAAAAAAAAAACTAGAGTAGGCTATAGCAGTGTTTCCCTACCCTGTTCCTGGCGGCACACCAACACTGCGTGTTTTCTTTGTCTCCCTAATCAAACACACCCGATTCAACCCATCAGCTCATTAACCCACCTGATTATGAGCTGATGGGTTGAATCAGGTGTGTTTGACAGAATACACGCAGTGTTGGTGTGCCGCCAGGAACAGGGTTGGGAAACACTGGGCTATAGTATAGCTAGAGTTTGCAATATTGTTAAAATGAGTCACTCCTTACTGACATCAGAAAAAGGAAACAAATGACAGAAAAAACCGAGAGCTTTACACACTGCTGAGGAACTTCTCATATAATCTATTTTGTTGTCACTTAAGTAAAATTACTTGCATAGTTTTTAGTTCTAAGAATAGACGATAGATAGATAGATAGATAGATAGATAGATAGACAGACAGACAGATAGATAGATAGATAGATAGATAGATAGATAGATAGATAGATAGATAGATAGATAGATAGATAGATAGATAGATAGATAGATAGATAGATAGATAGATAGATAGATAGATAGATAGATAGATAGATAGATAGATAGATGTTCTCCCACCATGTAAGCGAAACAAAACTGAGACTTGAGAACGTTTGTTATACAAGCGTAAACAGTAACAGGGAGGGTTTATGTTACAAGATCAGACAGACCAAAGTTCACTTATGATTGACAATACGTACACATTTTTACAAAGATGGTTAAACTCAAAAGGAGTGTGAGAATAGTATGTTTAACATGCTGAACTTGTGGCTTGCAAGAGTTGAATGACCTCAGTGCTAATGAGCTGGACAGAGTTCAGGGTAAAGAACAGCCCTTGAAACGAACACACACACGTTTGATTATTAATGAGGACATCTCATAAACGTCCATCATTTTATTTATCAGATTAATGGCATTTTTCTACGAACCTCAAATCAAACCTGTAACGTATAAATGTTGCACAAACACAAAACTAGTTTTCTTTCTTTTTTTTTTAAGAAATTGACATTTATTGTTACTTCTTACAGATAAGTATGCACTTTGTACACAAAATTAAAAAATATGTATTTCTTTTTACATTATCTGTACCATATGCATTTTAAAACATGTAATCCAGACTTTCACATCAGTAAATCAAATATGTAGCTGTGTTTGCCATGCACTGAAGCACCATTAATTTCATTATGGCTTCATGTTTACTTTTAACTTATTAATAAAGTATAAAAATGCAATAAAAGACAATAATCTGTAAAAAAAAAAAAAAAAAAAAAGTTTTTAGGGCCATGCTTTGAAACAGAACTGAGATACACCATAAAAAACATCTTTTTTAATTTCATCAAGGCTGTGTAATTCATACCTATAAGAAAGCTGTTTAAAAGACAAAAACAATCTCTAAACCCATTCTGTACCACTATACGCATTCCTTAACACCACAAAACAGCTACACCATTTATTTCACATAAAACATTACTTTATAACCAGTAGCAATCTTCAATGTGTGGTCACTGATGGTAAAAGTGATGACAAACTTAGATTTTCACAGCACATAAACAGTCAAATATCTCTTCAAAAACAAAACCCTTCATCTGGTAATACTTAGAAGAAGCCATTCCAGATTTGAGACAGTACATCTTTCCATAAATGCTGTGGGCGTATAAAATCCCTTTTTACTGGTTTATTTACTTGCTTCGCCCTCATTAACAACAAACACTCCAGAACAGTGGCACTCTAATGCATGTTCGCATGAATCTCTTGATTTGTCATTTCTTTACATACGTCAGAACACAAATGAAGCAATACTGCGATACATAAAACATCTGAATTTCCAAACATCAGTTTCACGTTAGCTCACGCTACAGTCACGGCTGACGGGGCACAATTATTATTCCACGCTGGACCAAAGTTAACAAATGCTAACTTGCGACAAATATAAATAAAGAAAAAGAATGTTACACTTTTACCGCTTTGCAAAAATGGCTAAAAACATTTGCATTTTAAATCTGAAGAAGAGCTATTCACAAAGCTTATGTATAAAATATAAGAAAAGAAAAAAGGTAAAAACATAATTCAAAGGGTTAGTTCACACAAAAATTTTATTTCTGTCATTAATTAAATGGTCGCCTTGCTCTGGTAGGGTGCGTTTGTGACTCTCCTGTTTGAACTCGTTTATCAAAATGAACAAATCTTTTTTCCGTGTCATTTGGTTCATTCAACGAACGAAATGAAGGAGTTGACTCAGGAAAAGCCCTTTGAAAAGTTTGCAGTTTGCACTGAAACTGTCTTTTGGACCTTGAACCGTTTGGTTCCCATTGAAGTTCATTATATGGAGAAAAATCCTGGAATGTTTTCATCAAAAACCTTAATTTCTTTTCGACTGAAGAAAGAATGACATGGATATCTTGGATGAAAGTAATTTATCAGCAAAAGTTTTTTTAAAAGGGAACTACTCCTTTAATTTGCGTTCCGGTGATCAACAAAGGTCTAACGGGTTTGGAACGACATTAGGGTGAATAATTAATGACAGAATTGTCTTTTTTGGGTGAACTAACCCTTTAATCGAGGATTGAGAACAAAAATCTGGTGATCCAATACCAAAGACCATTGACCGCACAACACAACATCAAAGCAGTGTAAATGCCGCCTGCTGGCCAGGTCTGATACTGCAGGAGGAACCTACAACGATTTTCATTTGGTTTCCAAAAGTGACACTGGCTACACTGCAAGAGCAGAGAGGTATTACTGACATTTTGTAAACACTCCTGTAGAGTTCAGAGCTCTGGTAATAAGCCCTTTATTTGGCATACGTAAAGTGGCCGACGTGTACACAGCATTTCACACCAGAATCATCTCAAGACTGGCAAAAGAAAATAATAGTCACAATACAAGTGGAGCAGCTTAAGAATACACAAAAAGGGTCTTTTGCAGGCGTCCTCTGCCTGGTCACACTCTGTCGCACTTTGTGAACATGTGTGTGTTCGTATCTTATAGACAAATGTCAATGAAGTTTAAAAAAAAAGTATATTCCAAAAACAACAAAACTCTTTAGTAATGAATTGAAAAGTGCGAATGAGCCATCGCATCCATTAACTCTGTGGCCTGTGGTATGGATCCAGAAGAAAAAAAGTTTTTCCACTTTCCCTTCACTTAAACAGCAGTTGGTACCAGATGTGGTGCATTTCCTGGTAAACACTTGGGGAACAGTTTCAAAAATCTGTCTCATCTGTATCAACTCACAAGTGAAATAAGCATGTCTTATGAGCAACAAAACGGTTTCCTGTGCAAAAAACGATGGATGCTTAAAGACATGCGTGCAAATCTTTGTTAAAAGAGTGCAGCTACTATAGTTGAACGGGGAATGGGAGTCATTTTATAGACATGATTTACAGCACAGATTTGGGATGCTCCGTAAGCGATGGGAAATGGAAAGTGTTTAGGAGCTTTCCGAGAAAAAGCGCTGTTTAAGGCATCAGCTTTGATGGCGGTGATTCTCCTCAACAGTACTGGGAGTCAAAGGCACGAAACTGCTGAGGACTCACCCCTCACCAGCTTCAGTCCTAGAGAAAGGATATGACATCAGTTATGCTCAACAAGGCTACATTTATTTGATTACAGTAAAAAACGTAATATTGTGAAATATTATTACAATCGGTTTCTATTGTAATATATTTTCAAATTGAATTTATTCCTGTGATGACAAAGTATCATTACTTTAGTCTTCAGTGTCACATGATCCTTCAGAAATCAAGTCACATTTCTTATTATTATCAATTGTTGTGAAAACTGTGATACGGAAATAACATTCAATTATAAGTATTTACTTTTGATCAATTTGATGCATACACATTGAATAAAAGTATACATTTATTTATTTTTACTAAAGGCCTGTTTGCACCAAGAATGATAACTATAAAGATATCTATATTAGCACTCACACCTACATCTTAGTTAAAACGGGTCTTGACACTAAACTTTTAAAATGTAGTATTGTGAAACAACCTTACCTAGCTATGACTCGCTCTCAATAGAGATAGTGATGGCTTCACTTTCATCTGAAAGGCAAGATGAAGAATATTCTCAACAATTTTTCCACTTCAGCCTGCTAGAATGGAGCAAAAAAAAAAAGACGAAAAAAAAAGAAAGAAAAGAAACGTACCAGACTTTAAGACATCTATCTCTTTGTGATCTTCTTCACCGTGGTAATCGTTGCCTAACAGACGGTTTTGGGAGTCGCTGAGAGGGCTGGTTTGCTCAGCAGGTCCTTCTACAGTACTGTGGGAATGAACCACACAGAGTTACCGCTATTGTATTCATCTCTTTTTGGTTGGTTTTCCCCAAACACTGCCACTCAATGGTGAGAGAGGAAACGGCACCTCACCCTTTATCCAACACGCCAGGCTGGGGACATTCAGTCGGCTGCTCTGGATCAACAGTGACCAACCGCGTCGGAAAAGAAAGGCCGTCTCCTTGACTATAAAAGAAGAAAAACATACTTTATCTAATTTCTAAAGGTCAAAAATTGCAATATTTAACTAGATTTTAAGGACACTTTGGTAAGAAGTTTTTTGAAAGAAGTCTTATGCTCACCAAGGCTGCATTTTGATAAAAAAAAAAATACAGTAAAAATTGCAATATTGTGAAATATTATGGCAATTTAAAATAAAAATGTTCTATTTGAATGTAATTTATTTTCAGCATCATTACTCCAGTCTTCAGTGTCACATTATCCTTCAGAAATCATTCTAATATGCTGATTTGGTGCTCAAGAAAAAAATTCTTATTATTAATGTTCAAAACAGCTGTGCTGCTGAATATATTGTGGACACAGTGAATCATATTTTATTTAGGATTCTTTGATGAAAATAAAGTTCAAAAGAACAGCATTTACTTGAAATAGAAATCTTTTGGAACATACTCTCTTTAGTCATTGTTTTTACTCTCACTTTAAATCAGTTTAATATGTCATTGGTGAATAAATGTACTTTTAAAAGAAAAAACAACAACAAACAAACAAACAAATCACTGACCCCAATCTATTCAATAGTAGTGTATGACGCTAAGGTGTTGTAAGTGGTTACCAGGGCAACGCTATGTGGTTACTAATGTATTGAGAGTGGTTAGTAGTGTGTTGTTATGTGGTAGCACTGTACTGTACCCAAGTGTAAAAGAAAAACAGAAAGCACAGAAATGTAATACTTAGGGTGCTTTTCAAAACCATGAACAGTATGTATGAGCCAAAATATTGCCTTAGCAAGCAGCACAAAAAAACATTAATATTCAAATTCACCTGGTAAAGACAGGAAGTAGCCAGTACTTCTTCTGGTCCCCAAACACCTGAGCAATGTTCTTGCTGAAGCCAAGAGAAAATCCACTTTTATCAGGGCCGCTTCTGAAGACCGGGGCTCTGAACGCTTCTGAACATAAAGAAACATCCAAAAAAGGTTTAAAATATCATTAAAAAAAAAAAAAAAGAAGAAGAAATTACTACTTTTATTTAGCAAGGATGCAACAAATGTGATGGTAAAATGTTAAATTTCAAATAAAGGCTTTTCCTTAACTTTCTATTCATCAAAGAATCCTGAATAAAATGTATCACAGTTTTCACCGAAAAGGCAGCATGACTGTTTTCAACACTAATGATAAGATAGTAAGAACCAAATCATCATATTAGATCACGTGACACTGAAAACTGAAGGAATGATGCTGAAAATTCAGCTTTGTATACATATTTTAAAATATATTAAATTAGAAAACAGTTGTATTAAATTGTAATGACATTTCACGATACTACTTACTGTATTTTTGATCAAATAAATGCAGCCTTGGTGAACATATGACACTTCTTTGAAAAACCTTTAAAAAAAAAATATCTTACCGATTCCAAACTTTTGAACGCAGAGTAAATGCATTAAAACCACAACATGAAATCATTGAGATCTTGTGACTGAAGCTGACTGAGTGGATTTAATAATAATTAATTACATTTATATAGCGCTTTTCTCGACACTCAAAGCGCTTTACATAGAGAGGAGAATCTCCTCAACCACCACCAGTGTGCAGCATCCACCTGGATTTATGCTGTAAATTACAGGGGCTGATGGGAAAACAAGCAGGAAATTGCTTCAAAGACTGCTTGATTGATTTGGTCAACATGGAAATTTGAAGGACCATTTCACCGAAATAAATCTGAACAAGGTTTTGCTTGTGCACAGCAGACCTGCTGTTGTTGCTATGGTAACTACAGTGAGCAAATCGTCTACAGGGATAACAGCTTTGTTAGAAACGTGAATCTATCTACACAGTACATGAAGTGAGTATGGTCAGGTGTGTTACCTATGGTGGACCTGTTTTTTCCCACAAGCCACAAGTGGTAAGTGAAGAGTGAAAGAATGCTGATGCAGAACATGGCCGCCACAAAAAAGAGAAACAAGACATGGAATTTGGCGTGAGAATCTGGGAGGTCATTCTGAGAGAGGGGGGAAGAGAGAAAGGAGAGCTGTGAGACAAAGATCAACAATGAGCAAGACATGGGCAACATGTCACTCCGACACAACCTGACGGGCACGTTAGGGTCACAGGGATAAAACGACAAAAAAAACAGTCAACGTAACTCAATGACACGTTTACTAAACACTGTGAGGGATTACCTTTGGACAATTCTCTGCCGATTTCCTCCGGCAAAGCTTATTGCAAACAGAGACAGACTGTTAGACACAGGAAGAACACAGCAGGAGAGCAAAAGCTGACGAGAAGAAGGGTTTAAAGCAGCGAACAAGTGCTTGTCCAAACATATGGACTACTGTTCAAAAGTTTGACATTAGTATGATTTTTTTTAATGTTTATAAATTTTTCTCAACAAGGCTGCATTTACTTAAATACAGAAATATTGTGAAATTTTATTACAAGATCGAATAACTGAATTTTCAGCATCATTACTCCTGTCTTCAGTGTCACATGATCCTTCAGAAATCATTCTAATATGCTGATTTGCTGCTCAAGAAACATTTCTTATTTATAAAATGTTGAAAACTGCTGCTTAATATTTCTGTGGAAACAGTGATCAATTATTTTTAGGATTTTGATGAACAGATAGTCCAAAAGACCAACATTTATTTCAAATAGAAATCTTTTGTGACATTTTAAATGTCTTTAATGTCACTTTTGATCAATTTAAAGCATCTTTGCTTAAGATAAGTATTAATTTCTTTTAAATATTAGCAAGTAAAACAAGCAGATGAAATGGAAAGGACAGCACAACAGTTGTATGAGGGTGACAGAGTGGAGAAGGTTGGTAGATGGGAAACAAAGCACATGGAGGAAACCGCCGAGATCACATATCTATCCACACATGATGACCCACATATGACAATCAAGACATTTACGTACAAGGAAGAAAGGTACATGAATGAGTATGATGAAAGGTGAGGGATCTACTCACTGTCCAGAATTTTATGAAGTATTGGAGGACAGAGGCTGCGATGAATAAGCAGTAAACAAGCGAATAGGTCAGGAACAGGATGAAGAACTTGTAGTTGGAGAAACCCACACAGTTATTTACCCTGTGGATAATGGAGGGAAAGAGACATGTTAGCTATTATATAAAATTTTAGTGTCAGCAACTTGCATCTCACTCACCATGGACAGTGATGATCCATCTTTAGTACACACCTTTCAGAAACAAGAAAAAGCATTTAGAAGAAAGAAGTCGCTAAAACGACACAAATTGAAACTAATGAAACGAAATGCCCTCAACTGACCATGAGGGACTACAGTAACTCACATGTCACATGCAGAACAATGATGACATCTGTCTGGCTTGATGACCTGGCAGCGGTCACAGTACCGGATAGCTACAAGAAGAGGAGGAAAAAAAAAAAATCATACCAGTTTCAGTTTTTTATGGCAAAATAACAAAAATAAAAATTAATTATTAATAATAATGAATATGTAAAATAACAATAATGAATAGATTATATGGTAATAAACAATAAATAGACAAATATTAAAAGATAGACTCAGAGTCACCAACAACCAACAAACAACCCGGCACAAATATGATAAAATGTAGTGAAAAATTAGAAGATTGCCACTTTATTAACTGTATTGACATCAGCATGAATCAGCAGTGTGTGAAGCTTCAAGATTTTTTCTGAAGAACTTCTCATAACAATCTATTATGGCTGTACAGTACTGAAATAAAATGATAATAGCCCAAATAATTTAAACATAATAAAAAATTATATAATATTAAAATTACATTATATAAAAAGTATGATAATTATGGAATTTTGGGGTTTTGTGGTATTTTTTTTCAGTTTCTTATTGTATTTCTACAGAAATTAACTGCGAGAATAATCAGTTATGAGAACGGACAGATAGACAGACGGACAGAAAGACAAGTTTACAATAAAGTAAAACCAGACAATTCAATTTGAAATTTGACAGTAATTAAAGAAAATAAATTCCTGGTAAAACTTTAAAGAGTTCCAGAATTAAATACAGATTATTTACACTTAACTAGGGTGGTAATCCTGAATGGCAATGGCTATATAAAATTGATTGGCAGCTAAACTAAAAACTTACACATGCTGTTTGTGCAGATAGTTTAAAATTAACCATTGTTGACAATTACATAATTAAAGTTTCACTCAAAAAAAAAAAAAAAAAGACTAAGAGGCTAAGCCTGTGTTTGACAAAATCTAGTACTCATGCCCTTGAAGTAGTGGGTCATGTGTTTGAGGGTGTAAAGTCAGTCTGCTATCCACTAACCTCCTGCCCCGGTGCGGGTGTAGAGGGGCAGGCTAGTGGCCACTCTCTTCAGTATCTCCTGTTGAGTTTCTGGACGCTGTTCCTTCTCATACTGTTCCTTCTCAGATTTAGGTAGACAGAACTAAGACACAATACAATACAATCAGCTCATTGTGTGATATATCAGCAGCATATTCCATTTTGAACAACAACTGTGTAAAAAATGATACTTAAAAAGCACACTCCATAGAAACAAATAGATATTTTGTGCATTTATTTATAATCCCTGAACTAACATTAACATGATGTTAACATGTGGCACATTACCATGGACTGATGGTTCAAAACAAATACACAACTGTTTGTACCTCTTTGGAAGGGTTTGCTGGTCTTGTAAAGATGGTTTTCCAGTACGACCACACAAACATGACGAATGACAGGTGAAACACAACCAGGTAGATTACTGAAAGGAACAAACAGTATACAGTTATTAAGAAGACTGCATGAGCCTGCAGAAAAGCCTGCCAGAAACAGTCGGAGTATAAATCAGTCACTTTAAAGGCGTTTGTGATTACTAATGCAGTCTGACTTTGCTGAAGGGCCCGCAGTCAGCACAAGCATGGACTAAATGAAGCCATAATAGCCTGACAACTGGGCTTTGTACTTTTATAAACATACATACATAGATAGTAAATAGTATAAATAGTTTATTGGTGTGTGAATTTAAGAAGATTTTTACCAGGCTCTTTTTAATACATTCTGATTTACTCACCCCCATGTCATTCAAGATGTCCATGTCTTTCTTTCTTCAGTCAAAAAGAAATTAAGGTTTTTGATGAAAACATTCCAGGATTTTTCTCCATATTATGGACTTCAATTGCAACCAAATGGTTCAAGGTCCAAAAGACAGTTTCAGTGCAAACTGTTCAAAGGGCTTTAAACGATTCCAGGCGATGAATAAGGGTCTTATCGAGCGAAACGATTGCTCATTTAATAAATAAATAACAAAGTTTAAGTTTTATAAGCTCAAATGGTCACCTTGCTCTGTTCTGTGATGCGCGTTCGTGACTCTCCTGTTCAAACTCGTTTATCAAAATGAACAAATCTTTTTTCTTGTCATTTGGTTCATTCAACGAACGAAATGAACGAATTGACTCAGAAAAATATTCGTTCATTTTGATGAACGAGTTCGAACAGGAGTCACGAACGCTCATCACAGAACAGAGAAAGGCGACCATTTCAGCTTATAAAGCTTAAACTTTGTCATTTTTTTTAAGCGAGCGATCGTTTAGCTTATATGACCCATCGTCTGGAATCGTTTAAAGCCCTTTGAAAAGTTTGCAGTTTGCACTGAAACTGTCTTTTGGACCATGAACCGTTTGGTTACCAATAAAGTGCATTATATGGAGAAAAATGCTGGAATGTTTTCATCAAAAACCTTAATTTCTTTTCGACTGAAGAAAGAATGACATGGACATCTTGGATGACATGGGGGTGAGTAAATTATCAGCAAAAGTTTTTTTTAAAAGTGAACTACTCCTTTAAAAGGGATGAAACATCATGATTGTACATTATTCCTCGAGTAAAAGTTTTACTCACATTTTTCGCCCGTGCTGGGAATAGTTACTGCAGAGAAAATAAAAACAGACAGAAAGAGACTGTTTAGCAGAATTGTGACTCATGTCATGTTACATCTGCCTTCTCAATCAAACTTCTGCTTCTATGAAAATTGTCGAGATATGGATTTGTGACATCCTTCACTTGGCCATGTGAACTTGAGGATTGACTCTGATTGACTCAGATTGACTTCTGAAAATGTCTGCTTAAACTTATAATAAGTAGCTTGTCCATATTGAAAATAGAATTTGTGCTACTATTTCATTACCTATGAAACTCAACAATCTGGTGTCTGCTCTGGACACTGAATAAACAGGGGCCCGTGAATAAATATTTATGGTTTTCCAACTGTAACACTGGGGAAAAAATATGCTGTACTAATGGCGTTTGGCTATTTAACTTACATTAAAATTAACTGTAAATTAAACAATAAGGTAACTTGGTCATCTTAGTGTCCACAAACACTACCGAATGCTACACCGCACAGTATGCTCTAAAAACACATTAAAACCATAGGTCTTGTTGTTTTCCTTCCAGTTTAAAGTCAATACGCCAGTAAACAAAACATTCATTGAGGTTTCAGTTCAGTGACTTCCGGTAGGCGTGTGCCCGTCTGTTGGGAAAAATAAAGCGCACTTACATATACACAGCTCCACCACGTATGCGTAATACGACCAGCACACAACTAAGGCAATAAATATCACCGGTATCCACGCCAGACCCCTCTGGCAGCATCTCAGTACATGTGTAGGCGCCATCTTTCTTCTTCCTTGACTACAAAAGACGGGAAAGGGAGGGATGTTATCCGTCCGTCCGTCCGTCCGTCCGTCCGTCCGTGCCCCACCAACCAACCTCGGTGGTTCGGCTCCGCCTTTGCACAGCCTCTAATTTGCAGTACTACGGTAACGACTGAGTTATGAATATTCATTACGTTGAACGAAATTAACCCAGTAGACCTATTTGATTGGATGAGAAGCAGACGTTGGTAAGCGCGTGCCAGTCTCCTAGCGAATTAAATGGCTCGCTGATTAATATTAATTAGGTTACGTACCTCGACGCCCGGGAAGTTTACCAAGCAACATCCGCACGACTATTTATTATCTGAATCCAAAATTAGATTACAAACCTCATTCACGATTCCCTAGGTTAGTCCACTAACATTGTTCACTTGAAGGAGTCAACGAGTAAGCGAATTCGGACAGCCGTTGAGTGTACATCAGCTGTACACACTTTAATGTGGTGCAATGTGGGATTAAACTAACGTTATGGTTTCGGACACCACTAACGTTAACGTTACTAAAGCGCCCGATTTGAGGGTATGGGGGTGATTTCGGATTCAGCCTCAGATTTCTATATCACACGTAATGTTTTGTAAATGTCACGCCAGTCTGGCGTGGACAGGGTGTTTTTGCGTGTATGTGTGCATTTAAGCTAGGTTTAAACCAGGACAGTCAAAACAGAAGCTGGAATATTGTCTTTTCAAATATACATGTACTTAATTATTAGTAAATTGAATAAGAATACATTTTGTACAAAATACACATTTTGTTTATATATCTTAAACAAAATGTGTAATTATATATATATATATATATATATATAATATGCTTACATTCTTGGATACAAAATTCTGATGCATACAAAAAGAAACTCAAAACAATATAATTGTAGCTTCTTTTAATAACACAAACTTGTCGAAAAATACATGTTTGCACAAAGTCTGCTTAAGTATAGAAATTTGTTTCACTATTTGGTAACAAAGACAAAAACAAAAATGGGGTATACAAACGTAACATTCTTATACAGGTTGACATCTATTTGGTACAAATAACCAGGAAACCGATTACATAGGTCATCTTAATAGAATGGGCTGACATTTACAATCACAGCATGTGGTTTAAAATAAAGCCACGGACACAGGTAAACTTGGTTCAAAAGTATCTTCAATACCAAGAGCATCTACATCAAAATTCCTTCACGGATGTTTTGTGCATCTGTTAGCTCTTATGCAATTCATCGGAAAACAGTAAACGAGAACACGGCACAGTCACAAGAGTAAAAGGGAGAGCTGAACAAATCCTTTAATGGCATTCAACAGAGAAAACATGTATGCGCACACGCATATAGAAAAATAAAGATCTGAGAGACACATCATCTTTACCTCGTGACAATTCCCTTTACCCCACAACAACTTGCTCTTTTATCTCTTGCCCCTCTTGTTTCCCGCTGGTGGTTTTTTAAGCTGTAGCAGTGGCCCACCTGTCCCAAATCCAGGAGTTTGTGTGTTGGAAACGCCAAAGGTTAACCCAGCCGACGCATTGATGCCTGGGTTACTGAAGTTGAAGCCCGAGGTGTTAGATGTTCCAAACCCTGATAAAGAAATAGAGTTTAAAATGAGAGTGGTGAAAATGATCAACGTTTACTGCTAACGACAAGCATTTAAGTAAGCCACATTACAGCAGTTAAATGAACCATGCAAATTTCACATTTCAGTTTCTCTGATATGCAGTGCTTGCCCTTAAGCAGCATGATGTTAATGCATTCTGGGGGAAAGGGGAGATTAGATTTAAGGGGCAGCTGTTAGTAATGGTTAGTGTTGATGAAAGCGGAGAAGAGGGAGGAGGGTGCTAACAAACACACCTGCGCTCAGGCTCCCTCCAGATGGCTTGCTAGAGGAAAACCCGAACGACAAACCTCCTGTTGCGCCCCCAAACCCAGGGCCGCTACCAAACGCTGCCGAGAGACACAGGGGGGGGCATTTAGGCGTTACGACTACAAATACACCAGAGATAACCACGCAGTCATAGGGCAGGGGAATGGGGGCTAGGAATGAATGATGGGTTATATTTGAAAAAAAAAATAAAAAATCATGACGGAAAAACATGGTGGAGGAAATGTGAAAAATACAAGTTTCTATATATAACCTAATCATCTTAGAGTCCCAATTTGTTCCACATCCTTGAAGGAATTATCCACTTGGTAACATTGTTTTATTATTCAAAGTAAATGAAAACCCGTTTTTGCACTAAAACACTATAGATATCATGCTTGCATCTCAAGAATTGTCTAAATGACTTATGCACTATAATAATCAACAATTTCAGAAGTTGTTTTGAAAAAGACTAAAATTTAACAATCTTTCCCTTAAGTGATTTTATAGTTTACTACAATTTGTGAACTGGACACACCATCTCTCATTAAAAGAACTAGCTCTAAAGACTGATTTGTTCATAATTCAGACTCATGCATTGCCTCAATAATGACCCAGTCAGCAATTCTTGAGATTACACAAAGTTCTTGTACAACTTCAGTAGACTTAAGGTCCTTGCAAACCGAGTCAGAAAAAGTTTTTTGCACTTTAAAAAAAAAATTAACACCTCACGTTGTGTCAGTCAGGTTTACACATTGCTTCCGAAATTTTGTCCATCATAAAAAAATTTGGACGCATTTTTCGTATCCATAGCAAGCATTTTGAAAGGCATTTAGTCAATTATGAGCCACCGAATGATGAATACGAAAAAATGCATTTTGGACTGAGTGCAAGGACCTTAAACACAGTGCATGGACCACATTTATGTTTGGTATTTTGTATTATTTTGGAGTAATGCTCAATATGATGAACTGTCATTTTATGAAGATTTCACAAAATATCTATTTTTTTTTTTAAACATTTGTATTCAGTGTAGTATGAGGGTGAATAAATAAGGATTTTCATTTTGAGGTGAATTATCCCTTTAAGACTGAATGAGAGTGAAAGACTTGAAGAGTGTAGAGATAGAAAGGGAGAGGAGAGGTATATTACAGGAAGTACCTCCGAGGCTTGATGAGCCCATGCTAGTGCCAATACCCGAGGAAAATGGAGTACCAAAACTGGCCCCCAAGGGCGCCTGAGGTCCTGGGACAAAGAAAGAGAGCAGAGAAACTTACTCTCATGCACCCTCATATATCAGATCAATATTATCAATGAGCAAAAAAATTGTAATCACAGCCTAGTGAGAGAAGCACATGCTTTGAAAGCATCTTTTGGACACAGTCCTTATTGAAAGGAAGTGGCACAGTGTGGTTTTTAATTAACAATTAGGAGCTACACAAAAGCATCATCTGAATTACTGCACATTATGATGGAGCAAACGCAAAGTACAATATAAAAAAAACAGGCGCTACAGGTCGCAATTTAAATCTTTTTTTCAATTTACGCACTAATTCGCTTCTAGTTTTGTTTTTACTTACCTTGGAGCAACACTTGTGTTATTTTGATGGATTAACTAAATCACTAAATTACTCCTAAACTACATCTGCTGAACCTGCTGCTACTTAATGCATAAAATGTGCTCCTGTCTCGTTTCCTTTTAGCTGGTTTAAATTTGATTCAATATTTAATTAAGAGATGTGATAAATCAGCATCTCAAATGCAGTCTTTTTATCCAATTCATTGACAAATATCAATGATTTATCAGTCAAAAAGAAACAGACAAGGGCTTTTTATTTATAAAAAAACTGATTTATTGTCAATTCAAATTACATTAAACATGACAAACAATTGAGGACAAACTGATTCCTAGTAGTAGCTATGGCATTAACACTGTTCAAAACGATTAAAGCCAAAAATGCTGTGCCAAAAATGCATTTCAAACAATGGTTAGGACTAAATGCTGTATCCAAAAGGCACACAAATTTATATGCAACAACAAGCATAATCAAAACAAAAAAAATAAAGGAAAAATTATAAATTAGATTATAGAATTCATTCACTATGATACTATTTGTAAACAACCAAAATAATAAGCCCCATATTTGTTCCAAGGAATGGAAACGTATACCGAGATTCAGACATGTCTATAAACAGACATCCTGTTTAAGAGCTTTGATAAAGTACCAACACACAAAAGCCACAACTTCCTAAAAGCGTTTTTTAAAACCATGGCATGCATTAAGATCATTTGTTTGTATAGTAGATTGGCGACTAAAAGCAAAAGAAAGTCTGTAAGATTCACAATAGCCTGTAGATGACATATAGGCGGACTATCTGATCTGATTCTCACATCTTTCCCACAAAGCAGAAAGTGTGTTGCTTTAGTAAGAAAAGTTATTCGAAACGGTGTTAGTATAGGCATTGCGCCCTCTACTATTACTCAGACCTTCAAGTTATGACAGCCATGGTAGAGAAAGATGGATTGCATGAAATAGCAGCTTTGAGCTACCAAAAGGCTAAGAATCACAAAAACGGCAGTTCTGAATACTGAAGTTTGGCACAATCCTTCACTGTGGACCCTCAACAGTCCCATAAAGCAGCAAGTTCACTCAAACTGAAGGCTTGAACGTTGTAGCCCTTAAATAAAGTGAGACCATGCACTGTAAAGTGATCAGTTGACTTAACTAAGTGAGGAAAACTGTTTTTGCAAACAAATCTCATGCGTAATTGAAAACATTGTCAAGTTCACATACTGTAACGTAGGCTAGTTTGCTTAATCACTCATGAAGTTGATTATTTACTTGATTTTAAGGTAACTAGTTTCCTTGCTTTTTTAAGTCAAGTCAACTGATCACTCTTTACAGTTTGAAAAACAACTAGTGTTTGTGTATGATTTTCATCTTTATCAGACTTTACTGCATTGTCTTATTATTATAGCCATTTATGATTGGGCTGATTCTATAAGGAAATGCTAATAATTATCTCACAACTGGTGCTGTGTGTATATATACACTGTGCAACTAAATAAGCCATGCCATTGGTTTAGCACACTACATATTTACAGTTAATATAATATGCAAAATCACCCACAACAGCCTAGATCCTTAGGCACAAAGGTAACGTCTTGTAAGAAACAAAACATTTGTATAACTGTAAAAAAAAAAAAAAAATAGATATATTGGGAAACTGACAAAATGTGAATGAGGAACAGTCAAGTTTTCAGTCAAATAATTTTAGTTAATGTATCACACTGATAAAGCCCTTTTAATCGCCTTATTTCTAGTAATATCACAAATCAAAAATGTCTGTAACTTGATTCTTCTCTATAGACTGAGAGAACCCAGATCTGTGACATCCAACACTATTCTCTTACACCTCCAGCCTGCTATTATTGCCAGCAAGTCTCCATGGGAACCACAAATGCAACCATGGTTACAGGCGGGTGGAGGGTGTCACCAAAGCAAAGGAAACTTCAATCAAGAATAAAATACGAACACAAATTGTGTCATTCACTGAGCTGTCGAATGAAATACAGTAAATGACATTAATGCACCTCCGAGTCAGTAGCTTACACACTCCCTTCATACATATCTACACATGCATATGCAAAGCAAACCACACTGAAATCCAGTTAATTAAAATCACCACAACCACAAAAAGAAAGCGAATGTATATATTTGGGAATAAAACAGCCTGACATCATCACTAAACCAAACAAGAACCTTATGTCTGGTCTGACAGATCAAGATGCACGTTTTCTGTATTTAAACTTATCGATCGCAGATGAGATGTGGAAGCTCGTGCAAAAAGCTTTCCTTTAAAACTATTAATTATGAACATTATTCAAGAAGAGTTTTGTATGCAGCTAACAAAATGTATGTTAGCGGTAGAATGCCACCAAATGAGAATATGGAAAGAACTAAATGTGTTCCTGTCCTGAGGTACGACTATCTCTTTCCTGCATAGCATGTTCATTTTTAACAGAATTACACCTGTATATCGCCATCTACAAACAACATATTGCTTAGAAAGCGTCAGCCACAGCTGTTGTGTTGGCAGAAAAGTGTATGTCGGCACTTCAAAATATCAATGGAATATAGGTTTAGTTGATTATTATTATAAAAGCGTTTCAATCCGTGTGTAGCGGGTGTGAGTCTACTCTACAAAGAGTTTGGCTACTTTGTGTAGTGGGGCTACATTAGTGCTGTTGGAATATTAGATAGCAAATCCGATGACTTTCTGTGCCACTCGTCCCTCCAAAACACAAACATACCACCTAAAGATGGCAAACCTTCTAAACCTTGATTTGCTTGATTTGGAATGTGCCCATTTAACCATCGTTACAACTTAATAGCATTTGATGCTACTGGTTTACATTTAGTTTTTTCTTGATAAGAGGAAAAGAGATTAAAAGAAAACAGTGGGCAAGACAGTCAGCATCTAAATTCTCACAACACTAGTTGGCACACGTAGAGTCACATGACGTATGTTAAAAGAACCCTGTTGCTCCATATCTCCAAGAGAGACCGTTTAAAAATATATAAAATAAAAACAGACATGGCACTGACTGAATTTACGGTTTATTCTTGAATTCTTTTGTCTGCTCTGCCTTCCTCCGACATTTCCCCCCTCCCTCATCTTTCTATTCATCCCTTCCCTTGTCATTCTATCAGTCTAGAGGTCAAGATGTCTAGAACTTGAAGGCGGTCAGACCTTGAGCCGGCTGCTGCTGCTGAGTGAGAGTGGCAGCCATGGCAACGGCTGCTGCGTTGGGAACGCTGCCGAAGGGGGCGGGGCCTGTGGTGACGTGCGGAGAGCTCTGCCATTTCTTGCCGGCAACACGCTTCGACTCGAACACGTCAGAGGAGTCATCGAGGAAGGCTCGTCTATAGCCCAGGTACTGATGTTTGAGAGTCTACAGAGAACAAGAGAAAAGACTTTTAACACAATAATTCTGCGTTAATTGCATCATGAAATCTATATGTATTGATAAATTACAGTCCTTGATTTATCCGTGCATTTTATTCTAAAGAACATAGACACTACCATTCAAAAGTTTGGAGTCAAAGATGTTTTTGAAAAGAAGAATACCTTTTTAGCATTAAAATGATCAAAAATGACAGTAAAAATGTATGATATAAAATATTTATATTTCAAATAAGTTATGTACTCCCTATTCACCAAAGACACCTCAAATTTTTTTATCACTAACTATGTTTACATGCAAACCTTTTGTTTCAACTGGAATCAATTCATTTTGATTTAGGAATCTGAACATAGTTTTTAAATGATTGTTAAAGTGAAGCAATTACGATAGACTTTCCTCAATGCTCAAAACATTTTGTTGACTTTTTGTTCAGTGATGAATTCTGTATGCTGGCAAATCCTCAAATTCTAACAAACAAAGTGTAAATATTCTGAAAGATTAATTGATGATAACAGAGATGTGTGAGACTGCGATAAACTGATTTTTTTTTAGCTTTTTAGGAATTATTATGAGAGTCCACTTTGCACACAGTCATGCCAAACCATCCATGACCGTAAGTTAGCCTGGTTGTTTTTGTGTAATAACAGTGTGGTTTGTGTGTTAATGCTTTAATAAATCATTTATCAGGAGCATTTATGCTGATGTGTATGGTGGCGACACGTAGGCTAACTTGAAAGTTTCTGGAGGTATAGAAAAAAAGTATTTTTGCAGGCAGGAGAAAGTAACATAGAAAGTAGTTGAGGACGTCAGTCATAATAATGACCCACGTATTAAAAAATGGTCGGGTTTAAATTGTGCTCGGGCTCATAATTTGTTAATGCGTCGGGCCGGGCAGGGCTCAGACACAACGTGCTCGGGTAGGGTCGTGCTTGCATACCCGAGATCTACCTCTACATTCCGTGCCTTGTATGCTAACACAGGCACGAATCAGTCGTTTGTCCTCAAGGTAAATCATGGAGCCTCTCCCCCGTTTTTGATGTATTCGTTCATCCCGCACAAACACAATAGTTAACCATTTTTGCTAGCTAGATCTCCAATATAACTGCTAGCCTACTTGCCGATCCGACAAACGGTAACTCTAGGCTTGGAGCATAGACCAGGCATAGACAGTAAAAGCTTGGAGTCCCTTTTATGACGTCACGCCCAGCCTAGTGGAAGGAGGGGGCGTACTTAAAACCACAATAAAACGTACCAACTTTTCATATTATTTGCAGCATTTTTGGTATAAAAAACAATTGTGGGCGGTTCTTATCTTTATGTTTAGTAAACACGGTACATTAACTTTGTGAAAATTCTAACCTGCAATTTACACTTTAATCAACAAATGCAGCCTTGGTGAACAGACTTTCAAAAACATTAAACAAATCTTAGTGACCTCAAACTTTTGAACAGTACTGTGTGTGCGTGTATATTTAAACTAAATATATATATTAAATATGAAATTGTCCCATATAAGAAACGTACCTTAACATTCTCATGAACTGCATGCAACTGTGCAGCAAGTGCAACAAACGTCTGGTAGAGTCTCTGCATGGCCAAGGACAAATCTACATGATAGATGACATCACAAAGTCACTAGGATACAAGATCTACGTTTCTATCATGTGAATCAGGGCAGTGTTTTATTTAGTTGAGAGATAGCATAGTGCAGATTAAGACCTTGTGGTGTGATGTGGGAGCCACTGCTCTGGGTGGTCAGATGATTCTCGAGTTCTTCGATCTGCTGACGGTACTGCTGTAACTGGACCTCAAACTGCTCCACCAGAGACCGGAAATAACTGGAGGGAGAGATGGACAGCACATTGGTGGACAGTTAATAGTAAGCTACTTTTACTGCAATCAATGGTCTTCAGTAGTAGAAGCACACTAATTCACTCACTCAGACGGTGCTGTGTTTTCATGTTGGAGTCCAGGAGGGGTCTTCTGGGTGCGAAGTGCGATATCAGCATTCTTCAATTCCTGGATGAAGAAAAAGATGGATTACAAGATTGAACAATGCTTAGCGAAACTGTTTACAATGGTCTAAAGGATATTTGTCTAACCTGAGAAGTTTCCAACTTCAGTTTGTCTATGGACAACGAATTTCTCTGCAGCCCGCTGGCACAGACAGAGAGGAGCTGTCTGAGCGTCTTGATGTCCTCCTGAACTTTGAGAATGGCTTTAGAGGACATTCTGCTGATCTCTTCCTGGACTTGCTTCTGTTCCTTGACAAATTTCCTGAGAAACATCAGATATTAAAGTTTGCATTAAACAGAAGTTGGGATTAGGGCTGCACATTATTGGAAAAAACTAACATTGCGATATTTTGTTTTTCTGTGATATATTGTGATATGAAAACGGGTTCACCAAATGAACTGTTCTCTTTGAAAATAATTAATCATTCTAGATTGATTTGAATTGTTTTTGTTGGGGAGTCAATCAGCATAGAAAATAATAAACAAATTACAAGCAGAGATAAATACAAAGGAGACCCCAAATGAATAATCAAATGGAAATTACACTACATAGTCTTCACTGCATAAATTAAATATAATCAGTTAGGGCTGCTCGATTATGACAAATGATAATGACGATTATTTTTGGCCAATATTGAAATGACAATTATTTAACACTATTATTGTTGGGCGATATGATCAAAGTCTTATTCCATGAGTTCATTTTAAATATCAGTGAAATTTCACCTTCAGCAAAAACTAATACTAGGTTAACTAATGTCAAAAACGTCACCAGAGAAGAGAAGTCACCAGGTAGGAAGGAGTCATTTTGATTTAAGACTAGGGGGCATATGAATTAAAAAAAAATGATTGTGCATGGATAAATTTAAAATAAACACACAAATATTTCATAAAATATGAGTTAATAATAAGCACCAAATCAACTTGCAATCAGCCCAAAAGTGGTGAACTCACTGAAAGTTATCCACATCTTGACAGATCGGACCAGGGAGGTTTTCCTCTTTGAGGGCTTTACTGTCCCTGTTGACATAAACATAAACCAGGGTATGGACAATAATATAATAACCTATGATGGGTCAAAAGGTTATTGTGGTGGTGTGGTTCTTACTCCGGTCTGGTGCTGGATAACTTGTCAGTATTCTTTTCAGAGGAAGTGCTGAAGTCCACTCCACCCAGGCCGAGACTGGGTGCTGGGACAGAGGTGGCTGTGGCAGAGGAGACTAAACCACCCAGACTCAGACCTCCACCTAATGTAGACTGTCCCAACCCTGAAACACACAATGAATAAGTAAAAGAGCAAAAATACTAGTTTAAACTGAATGCAACATGATCACAGAGCGAAAAAAGACTGACCTGTCAAGGTAGGGTTGGAAAAGAGACTGGAACTAAAGGAAAAACCCGGGGCAGGTGCAGATGAAGTGGTGGTTCCTCCTCCCAAGTTAAGGGAGAAGCCAGTGGAGCTGGTCTGAGGCGCTGTGGAGGTGAGGACGGAGCCCAGAGTCAGGCCTGTGCCTGGAGGTGCAGAGGTGGTGGTGGTCAGTGAGAAGGGTGCAGCAGAGGCCGCTGGCTTTCCAAACCCCAGGCTGAACCCAGTGGATCCAGCAGTCGAGGTGGTAAGACTCCCTAAGGACAGGCAAATACAAAGTGGAGATGAGTAAAGCACGACTGACACACTAAACTGGTGGTTCTCAAACAGGGGGCATCAGCAAATGGGCTTTAAGATTTAAAATCTGACAAAAGTAGAAATAAAATAAGTTAATACAACTACATTTTTTTCCTATTTTTTTCTATTTTTAAAGTGCCCCATTATGCATTTTTGAATATTGAAGGCGTCCTATTATGCTTTTTGACTTTTTCAACTTTAGTTAGTGTGTAACGTTGCTGTTTGAGCATAAAAAGATCTGCAAGGTTCCAAAGCTCAAAGTCCACTACAAAGGGAGATGTTTTAGTGAACAGAATTCCCCTTTCAGTACATGACAAATAAAGTTATTGTCTCACAGAAAAAAATAATCGATTCTAAACTGCATCAATGAGTCATCAGCAATTCCAGTCTCACTTCCTATAACAAAACTATCTACAAGGTATGCGAAGCTCTACAAAATTTTATCAGGTAGAAATAGTGAGTTTGTTTGTTTTTTAACGTCATGCCAGCTTCTTTCATGGTGAGAAAATTCAATTTTTGCTAAAAACAAACTATTTGGTTTAAATGTCAAAACTTTCTTCAAAAGAGTTAACTGAATAAAAAAGGTTTATCATAGGGTTAAAACTACTAATCTAATAAAACATGCTTTTAGAAATAGTGAATAAATGTTTTTTGTTTTGTTTGAAATATTAATGATTAAATTTTATAAAAAAAATAATATTGCTGTTGACAATTGGGGGGGGCAGCATTGAAGTCAAAAAGTTTGAGATCCACTGGAATAAAGTGATATATAAATGATTAAATCTTTTCTAGTTCTGTTCTTGAAGAACTGCTTACCTAAAGTAAGACCGGTAGACGAAGGAGCAGCCCCTAAAAGTGTTAAAACGACAAAGAATTAACCATGATAATGGTACTTATAATTAAGCTACCAAATTAGAACAATGTCAAGTAAATCAGTGTTTATGTCATAAGAGCAGCCAGGAACCTGAGGCAGGTGTGTTAAATGAGAATCCAGTAGTTGGTTTCTGTGCAAATACACTGGACCCAAATCCCAGTGTTGAGGTTGTACTAGTTGCGGCCGGTGCGGAGGACGGCGTGCCAAAACCTCCGAGTGTGAATCCACCCGTGCCTGCAGCAGGTGTGCTGGAAAAGGATACATCAGACATTTCAAATATTTGTATTACAAATATTATCTAACTATATTAAAAATATACCCGAGAGAGAGAGAGAGAGTCTATATATTATTCTAAATTGTTGATGAACACAAAAGGAGACAGACTAAATAACTCAAGTTGACATTATATGCTATATATAGATTGTTTTACTATAGAGGTTGACAATTACAGAATTTGATTACAGAACTAAAGATTACATTTAGGGGGATAATTTAGGAAATACACTTTTTTGTACACCAGTGAAACCAATTCTTAGTTGTGAGCTTGAATTGTATTCAGTAAATTGTAATTGACCAGCCAATTCGAGTTATTATATGTACACATAACTTAGTTAGTTGAGCATAACTAATTTAAACTGAGCACAATGTTGAAAGCTGACATGATCATACCTGGTCGCAGCTCCAAATGAGAAGCCCCCGCCGGTGGTGCTGGACCCGAGGGTACTAGTGCCGAAGTTAAAGCCGGACATTCTGGACTTAAATTCCCAAAACTTGACAATCAAATTGAGCGGTTCCGACCTCGTGGAGGCCCTAAACACACTACCTAGGACATACGCAGCATAATAAAAGCAACTAGCACAACATTCTGGAGTGTGTGGAGAAAATATAAATAAAATACTCTAAACAAAGCGTTCTCTACTTTGTTGTTGTTTTAAAAACGACTAACGTTATGAATTTCTAAATATTGAAAATGTTGCTGCTCCGTGTTTCCGCGCAAAAGCGCCTCTCTTCTTCTGTTTCTTTGGCTTTGCGGTAGAGTTCAGACATGTATTGCCACCTAGTGGCTTGGAATGTCTATGCAGATGTTTTGATGCAGTGTGATGATTTGTTGAACGAACTTTCTATGATTTTTTTTTTCTTCTGTCCACCTCCAGTCTATGGTCCACCTTTACAGGCATATTGTCACTATTTAGCTCAGCAAATATTAGAATACGTATTAGCCTTGATGATATTTTAGTGGTGTTGCATTCTTGAATAAATCTTTTAAATGAACCTATTGCAATATTTATGATTACCATACACAGATAGCACAACACAACACAATTAGAAAAAAAAAAAAACATTAACAGCATCTAATACAAATAAATGAAACATTAAATCTGCTTTGTTGCTGATGGTGAGTGGAAAAAAAGATGGTTAAAGAATTATTTGAATGAATGATTCAGCGATTCACCCAAATTGTGATAGTGTCGCTAATCTTTTTAATGAAATGATTTTTTTTTTTAAAAGAATAATAATAATTTAAAAAATGGAGGAAATTCTAAATGTGATGCAAGGAAGGAATTTAAAACTGGGATCCAAGGTGGTTGGTGGAAAAGTTTAGGGAAAAAAATGTACAAATAAATAAATAAAAATAAAATAAGATTAAACGAACTAACTAGATAAAAAACTACATTTCCCAAAATGCACCTGTCTGTTTTTCACACAGACACGCCCCATGAAGGAAGTGTTGAGTAGAGCAGCAGAAACTGTTAGCTGCTAGTTGAGGAGATGTTTTGAACGTGGCTTGAAACGTAGAGGACTTATTCTTCACTCATTCATCCGATGTGTGAACCCAGCTATTTTGGATCTTGTCATCCATTCCTTGTGCTGACCAGGCGAAAAACAGCGGCATCATGGAGCACATCCGCACACCAAAGGTAGAATTGACTAAATACAAGAATTCTGCGAGATCTGTCCTGGTATGGCAGAATCAAGTCATAATTTCAAAGTCACAAACACTTGTTTAAATGTCATTTGAATGTATGTATCTATATGTATTTCACTATATAAATATGCCGCGCCGCTCTCATCAGTGTTTCTGTTATTTATATCATGTATATCCTCTGGCCTTATTTGAGACGAATGCACTTGTCTTGAATCTAGTACCTTTGATCCAAAGTGGATGTTCTTTTCCTATGTGGCCATTTTGACAGATTTCAAAAGCTGTGCAGAACTGGATTGTCCTGAAAGCTTTAGGCCTTTTAGAGGCTGATTCTGCATTTTTATGTTGTCTGTCTTATCACGTTTTCTTAATTAATTTAACACATCCTTGCTGAATAGAAGTATTAATTTCTTTCAAAAAACGACAGAAAAAAAATACTGACTCTAAATTTTTGAATGTTTATGTATTAGGACTGTCAAATGATTTATCGCGATTAATCGCATCCAAAATAAAAGTTTTTGTTTAACTTACATGATATATGTGGGTACACTGTGTATCATTATTTAAATACACACACATGCATACATTTAAGAAAAAAATATTATTTATATATAAAATATTTATATTTATACAGTATATAATATAAATCTATATACAGTATATACATGGCATATTTCTTAAATATATATACAAGCATGTGTGTGTATTTATATATATAAAATAATTATACACAGTGCACCCACATATATCATGTAAACAAAACTTTTATTTTGGATTTGACAGCCCTAGTAGGCTATGTATTGTTACAAAAAATGCTATTTTAAATAAATGATGAATAAAAAGTACAGCAAAGAATCTTTAAAAAGTACCACAGGTTATTAAAAAAAGCATATTAAGCAGCACAACTGTTTCCAACAATAATAATAATAAATCAGCATATTATAATTAATTATTTCTGGAGGACTGGAGTAATGATGCTGAAAATGAAGCTTTGCATCACAGAAATAAATGTATATTTTTAAAGTATATTATAAATTGAAAAAAATATATATTTTAAATTGTTTTACAACGTTACTGTTTTTGATCAAATAAATGCAGGCTTGATGAGCATGAGGCTTCTTTCAAAAACCATAGCAATGTTTCCAAACTTGGCTGATACTGTGTATATATCTCTGTAAATTTATCTCATGCAGAAAATGTCTGATTTTTGCATTTGTTATCTGCACTACTATATAAACAACTGTTTAAAGTTTCTACTCTGTTGCTTTTGTCAAATGAACCTCACCCGCTGTTTGTTTTGTGATGTCTGCAGATTTTATTGCAGTCACAGGAAGTGTGTTGCTTAGCTGCAGGCCAGTTGCTGGGAAACAGATTGTTATAAACAGTAGTAGTTTTAGATAATGTGAATTGATTTCTGTGATCAATTAATCTTTCACAGTTAATATCAAAGAATTCAAAAAGTGAACTGTAACTGGTGCTTTCTTCCACAGGTAGAACAAGTGAAGCTGCTGGATCGCTTTAGCAACAAGTCCGTCACAGGAACCCTGCATCTGACTGCCACACATCTGATCTTCGTGGAGAGTAATTCAGCCAGTGCCCAGGAGATATGGGTATGAACAGCCACCCTTAACCGTCTCTAAATGATCTGTCATGATGTGATGAATTCCTGTGTGACCGACCGGCAGGGTTTAGCTTGGGTACATAATACAAATAAACCACTCTTTTTGTGTACAGGATAATAGTGAATTAGATCATGGGAATGAGGTTACTAGTTCTTGACGTTGTTGCTGTGGAAACCTGTCGGCTAAACTTGCCCTTAAGGCCAAGCGAATACGAGATTGTAGGGGAGGCCAAGAGTGGACATGAATACCAATGACCCACATAGCTCAAGATGGGATCTGCCACTGAGTCTGTGCCATCTGAGTCCATTGGTCTGTCTTTCTCAGTGTGTGAGCATGTATCGCAGATGAATATCCATATCTCACCATCTTTTCCCGGAGAGGAAGCAGGTCAGAGCAGGTGCTAACACTGAAAAAGTTTATTGAGGGGTTATTGCTTTTATGCTGAACTTAGATTGAACTTGCGGATTTTTGCCTGGATGATGATAAAACTTGTGAAACAATCGCAATCTTTTGATTTGGGCCCGTAAGTACCCACCCATAGCAACCTAGTAACTGCATATCAACACAGAATACCCTAGTAATTGTTCAGGCAAGCATTACGTACTTAACTTATTTTAAAATGTGTGTGTATATACAAACCTAATGTAAATGTTTGTTTATATAATGTATGTGTGTATATATTCAATTTATATTTATATATATATATATATGGCTATGTTTGTGCATGTCTGTGTGTATATATATATATATATATATATATACTGTATATATATATAATGTAAATAAAAACTTTTATGTTAGATGTGATGAATTGATTTGACAGCACTAATGTGTGTGTATATTATATATATATAAACACACAGCATGTGTGGTGTCAGTAAGATTTTTTTTCTCAAATTAATCAATACTTGACACATTAAATTCTTATGTTCTTACAAAAATGTTTTAGGGTTTCAACAAAAATATTAAGCTGCACAACTGTTTATGAAAATAATAATAAGAAATGTTCCTTGAGCACCAAATCAGTACATTAGAAAGATTTCTGAAAATCATGTGATGCTGAAGACTGGAATAATGATGCTGAAAATTCAGCTTTGTCTTCACAGGAATAAATTACATAAAAAAAAATTAATTAGACTTTTAATTTTAATTTAATTTGAAATTGTAATCTTTTTATTTTGATTTATCGAATAATGTAGACTTTTTTTTGACCAGAAAACTATAGTAAATTTTTTTTTGGGGTTATTAACGCAATGCATAATTAGGTATATATTGACTTCTAATTATACTAGCAGTTTTAGCCCTTTTGACAGGGGCATCCTTGATCTAATATTAGTTTACGAGCAGACGAGATCTGGCCTGCGAAGCACATTTTTTTGAGACTTTGTTCCAGCACTTTCTAAAAACTAGCTGACTGGTTGGAGTAAAAGAAGTTTACATGACAGTCTGGAACCCGACTGAAATAAATTCTGCATCCTCACGTGTAGCTTCTTCACTCCCAGGACTAGCTCTGACAAAACGTCTCTCTGTCTGCTTGTAGTGCTGCCTTCTGGTCCTTATGCATTATGCATTACATAACACACTTCAGTGATCAATGACAACAGCACCCTGAGTCATGACGCAAATAAAAATGCAGATACATGCGCATTTTAATAACACCCAGATTTTGACCTTCCAAATCCGAACTGCTGTGTAGTTAGTTGAATATGGTAATCGTGTGTAGTGAATTCTCCTTGTCATTCACATGACATTTGTCTTAAAGATAGAGGAACAACAGAAGAGGAAGAAGAATAAAAAGGAAATTTCAACATATCTTCCAAACCACCCGATTATCACCGGATATTTGATGTTTTAAAATAATCGACATTGAACAATATCGTATATCGTAATTGTGTGTGCTCATTACTCAATTCAGATTGCCTTTGCCTTCATCTAACACACAAATTTAAAACATGATCATGATGATTGATCATGAAGTTCAAGTCCTCCTGGGAAGTTTGTAACGATTTGGGAAGTCATGTTTACGATGACAGGTGCGTTCAAAACACTTTCATTGGAGAAAGATGGCTATGTACCTTCTCTTAATTTCTCTCTGATACGCTGATAAATCCAGAGCTTCCTACTCATATTTATGACTTTCTGGTGACGTTCATGTGCGTTTAACTCATAAATACGATCGCACCGACATGACTTTATAGCACTTTATGTGTTTTGTGTGTTCAGATCCTGCATCATCACATCGCCTCCGTGGAGAAACTGTCGCTCACAACCAGTGGCTGCCCGCTCCTCATTCAGTGCCGGAACTTCCGGGTTGTCCACTTTGTGATTCCCAGAGAGCGTGACTGCCATGACATCTACAGCTCTCTGCTCAGGCTACTGAGACCAGGTGGGTGAACTCACATGTCTGCCCTCGTGAAAAATGAAAGAGTTTCCTGAAAGTCACAGAGAAGCTACCCTCTGTTCAGTGACTGGATGACAGGTATGGTGGTCACGCTCGAGGTCAGGGAGATGTGCGCATCAGCATGAACTCCAGATGGTCGCCTGAATAGTATGACTTTCTTTTTCACCTTTTGTAAAGTTATTGAATCTTTTGTTTTGTACTCCAGTGTCCTATGATGAGCTGTACGCGTTCTCCTACAACCCAAAGCAGAATGACCAACAGAGAGAGGAGGGGTGGCAACTCATAGACCTCGCAGCTGAGTTTGAACGGATGGGTGTGCCATGTGACCAGTGGCAAATGACCGATGTTAACAGGGAGTACAAGGTGTGATGTGAGGGTTCATTCGTGAAACATGCTCAACGTCACTTTCTCTTTCTTTAAAATTAGCATTGTTGAATCTAATTCGGGATGCGTTTGATTTATACTTGGTTCTCATGAGTCTGTCAAGCAACCTAAAATAGAGTGTAGTGTCCTTCAAGACTAGTATTAGAGTAGTGTAGTTGGAATAAAACTAGGATTTAGTCCGATAAACAAACCCCAGGCCCCATTTGTGAATGAATCTGATGTGCTTTGGTCGTGAATGGCTCTGTTTATTAACGAATCGTTCGAGTGAATGATTCAGTGATTTATTCATGGAAAATGCAAAAACCAAAACTGAAATAAAAAAAATAAAATAAATTAAAGCTAAACAGAAATATAACAAAAACCCAAAAAACGAATAAAATGACAACAAAGGCAAAAACAAAATACTTAAACTGAAATATACAAAATAAAAGCTTTTTTCAGAATATTCGTAAATACTGAATTAAGTATATAAATAATACTAAAATAACACTTTTGAATGAGTTCTTGTACAGTATATGCTGGGGATATAAAAAAAAAACATTAACACATAATAACTAACAGTGTTTAAAATGCAGTAATTGTTTCTTTTGTGTATTGTAAATGTGTCTGACTATAAATTCTGTGCTTAGGTGTGTAAGACATATCCAAGAGACTTATACGTACCCATTACGGCCAGTAAACCCATCATAGTGGGCAGCTCCAAGTTCAGAAGCAAAGGCCGTTTTCCTGTTCTTACGTACTTCTACCAGGAGAAGAAGGTAAGAATGGTTTATTGTGTCTCTACTAATGAGAAAAGGAAGCCAGTGGTTGATATGAAGAATATTAGGCCTTTGTTAATCATAATGAAAGTAGCCTGTGTTGACATTGTAATGACCATTAGTTGCTTCTGCTGTGTTAGATACGAGGAATGAGATGATAAACAGGTAATGGCTTGTCACCACAGAGGCTTCTGATTTAGTTAAACAGTAAATCAGTGCTGTATGTCAGTGGCTTCCCAGCATCTGCACTGGCATTGTAAACTTATTTACTCTACTTATATTGTTCTCCAGGATGAGGAACATTTATATTTGTTTGTGTCATGTCTCCAGGCGGCAGTGTGTCGGTGCAGTCAGCCTCTCTCTGGCTTCAGCGCTCGCTGTTTGGAAGACGAGCACATGCTTCAGGCCATCAGCAAGGCCAATCACAACAGCCGATGCATATACGTGATGGACACGCGGCCTAAGGTAGAACGTCATGGAGTTTTATTGTGTTCTTCAAGACAGTTCCTTGATCATAACAGGTTCCTTAAGCACTGTGTGTTTTTTGCGTAGTTAAACGCATTGGCGAATCGTGCGGCAGGGAAAGGCTATGAGAATGAAGATAACTACTCTAATATCCGCTTCCAGTTTGTGGGCATTGAGAACATCCATGTGATGAGGGGAAGTTTGCAGAAGCTTCTGGAAGGTCTGAGACGCTGAAATATGAATTTTTGGTTCGTCCTCATCTCATTTTGTGGATGGTCAACATCTCTGTTATTTGCGTCTCTCATAGTGGTGGGAACGCGCTCCCTTTCAATGCCAGATTTCCTGGTCGGACTGGAAAACAGTGGATGGTTGCGTCATATCAAAGCCATAATGGATGCAGCAATATTCCTCGCCAAGGTAAAACTCTTTGCATGTGGTATTTTGCTGCTGGTTCTCCAGTATTCATTAAGGCTGCCCTTGACTAAATATTTTTCTAACCAGTAGTCGGTAATGTATTGCATGCTTGAAAAGTTGACATTTCAAGCTTTCTGTAGAAATATTTCTCATGTCTGTGAGGCAAGTACCTTGAGTTTCTTGTGAAGTGCACCTTGTTTGTTTCCTTTATTTTACAGAAGCACTACATTTTGTTGAAATTGTGTGAGTTTAAAGAAATAAAAGTAATTGTCCTTTACTATTTCGAATGATGTATCACTCTTATGTGACCAAAAATGAAGGAGTTTCCTGTTTTAAGTTTTTTTCCATGCTCCGTACGAGTAGAGGTCTTTCTACTCCACCACTTTCAAGTTTTCGCCACTTCCTGTGGAGTTTTTTTTTTTCTGACAAACCGACTAATAAAATAATGGTCGACTAAGCCTTTTCTTGCCTACTAACGTTTAGTCGACAAGAAAACCACACAGTAATGAATTTGGCGGATTTGTCATAAATGTTTTGTTATACCAGGCTGTGACTGTGGAAGGTGCTAGTGTCCTAGTGCACTGCTCTGACGGATGGGATCGGACAGCTCAGGTCTGCGCTCTAGGCTCTCTATTGATGGATCCGAACTATCGCACCATTAAAGGTTTCATGGTAGGACGATTTTGTGTGTTCAAGCTGACATTATCGTTCGTCTCTTTCCACCTTCTAATATGCCTTCCTCTTGTCCTCAGGTACTTATTGAAAAAGACTGGATTTCCTTTGGACATAAGTTTGCAGACAGGTCAGCATGATTCTCAGTTTGGTTCTTGACTCTAGTTGCTTGAAGAGGCTGAAATAACATGCCTTCCATTTCCCAACAGGTGCGATCAATTGTACACCGAACCAAAAGAGGTGTCGCCCATATTCACGCAGTTCCTGGAGTGCGTATGGCAGCTGACTGAACAGTTTCCTCAGGCTTTCGAGTTCAGTGAATGGTTCCTCATTCAGATCCATGAGCACATCCATTCCTGCCAGTTTGGCAACTTCCTGGGCAACAGCCAACGACAGAGAGAGGACCTTCAGTGAGTCAAACAAACCTGAATTCCCTTCCTTCCCATCATCTCAAAGCCCTTAATGCATTTGTCTGTCATTACAGGGTGAAGGAGAGGACATATTCATTATGGGCTCACCTGCTGAGTGAAAAGCAGCTCTACTTGAACCCACTGTACAGCCCAAGCTTTGTAGAATCACACCCGGTTTTGGAACCATCCACCCAAGCCTACCACTTCAAGTACGAATGACTAACCACTTCTCTTTGTGAAAGACTCCTCCTTTATTTAGACTCTGCAACGGTTTAATCAGGAACCGGTTTGTTTTGCAGGTTCTGGAGAAACATGTACCATCAGTATGACCGTTCCATGCACCCTCGGCAGTCCATTCTCAAACAAGTCCTCACCTTGAAAGAAAGCAACCGAGAGCTTGAGGCCACAGTGCAAGCCCTGAAGACTGTGAGTTCACCTCAGGAATTTGGTTACCGGATAAAAATTAAGCCTTCAACGCTCGCCTCCCATGAAAAAGTAGTAGTTGTGGATTTGTGTGTTGCAATACCACTAAGTTTCCTCTAAGGGATACAATTGAGGCTGGGAAGGAGTGAAGTACAGTTATCTAAATATGTTATATTGTCTTAACATCCTACACTCTTAGAAGAAATGGCTACAAGTTTTTATTAATAATAATATATTAATATATAATATAAATAACAATGTTATTCAATTTAATTATGTTTCATTTATTATTATTTAACAATAATAATAATTTTAATATTTAATTAAATATTTTTTATTAATAACAATGTATATAACTAATTATTTGTATTACATATTACAATGAGTAATATAATATTTTATATTACCCACCCCTCCACCCAACTACCAAATTAACAAAAATCATCAAAGCTGTTGTCTTTACATTTTAGAGCGACTCATTTTGCTTTTGTTATGAACAAGATTTCAGGTCAATAAGTAATCCTGCACCTTTCATTGGTTCCATCAATAGCCCCTATGTGTTTCCTTCAATCATCCTGTTTCTCTGTGTTTCCACAGAAGCTGCAGAAGTTCGGGGTGAGCACGTCTCCACTGAAGCCCAAAACACCCCCAACCGAGCGCAGTCTCCCTCCCCGGCCTCAGTCCCTTATCCTGGGAGCTCCTCTTCTCAGTCGGAAGGAAGTACAGCAGGAGGAAGACGAGGAGTTGTTTGGAGAGGAGGCTCTGGAGGATCCCCTGGCCAGTACTGGAGGAGAACGGACTGTAGAGGGCAGCAGTGCCACAGAGAATGGTTATGGAGATCTGCCAGGGTCGTTCGGTCCCAAGAATGAGCCAACCGTTGTCACTTTGGAGTTTGGAGTGGCCAGAATGACCTGCTAAGAACACTCGAGGACTTGATTTTTGAGAATTAAGGAATTAAGCAGGATAATATAATATTTGTATATTCAGTACTGAGAAAGATTAAGTATGTTTGCTGATGTGCGTGCTTGTGTGTGTGTGAGCGCACATGTGCGCATTTGTTTACTCTACGTGATGGCACTGCACTCATGTACGATAGACAAAGAGATAAATGGAAGGAAATCAGAGGTGGATCCCATACTAAATTCATTGTTATTATCTGTCAATTTAAATGTAAGTTCTGTCATCTACATTTTAAAAAAATATTTTTTTGGTTTTTGATTTTTTAAAGGATAGCACTAAGAAGAAACGATTAAATAAAGAGCTGATAGACTTGTGACCTTTTTTTTCATGTGTTCAGACTCAAAATTTCATTCGTTCCATGTCACTTGTTATCTTGAAGGGTGAAAAGATGGATGCTGTCCAGAATGAAGGATGACTAGAGATTCCCTGCACACAAGAGTCCCATGTGTGGTCTGGTCGATTGTGGGGGGGTTAGTTAGGTACTCAAAAGGTTAATGTGATGTCACAAAGCAGGTCAAAGGTCAAATTTACTTATAAGTGATTATATGAGAATACAATAAATCATTACGGCTACTAATCTAAATGAATCTACAGCAATCTGTCATTGTCACATACAAAATAAGCAATTGCAGGTTATAAACTACCTCGCAAATTCTTGTACATGTAATAATTGTTGTTAATACCTGTCACCTAAATGTATATCAAATTAATATTTAGGATAATTATTTTTTAGATTTGTTATTTGGGATGGTTATTTTTCTAGGTCAATCAAGACTGAGCTCATTCCAATTTAAAAAAAAAAATCTATCCGCATATTATGATTTAGGACATACTAATTCTAATCTGATATACTATTTTGAACAGATAGTAGCCTACAGTATGTGAATTTGGTATAGAGAGCTCAAGTTAAGCTGATTACAAAAGTGTCTTATTTTTCATATGTAGTCAAATGAGGGCCAATTGAGCAATAGAGAACCATCTCAAAATGATTAAGAGGCTGTCTGTATCTTACACTGCTAGATGTAAGTAGCCTACCCGTCTGTCATCCTTCTTGCGTTTGGAAGCACATCATAAAAGTGATTATTGGGCCCAAACCCTCCGGGGGACTATACTGGAAGAGGATCACTAGACGGAATGGGAATTGTCACTAATCCCTGCAAAGTGGCCCTAGATGATAGCCTGCTGTATGTCTGTAAAGATCTACGCACACAAAAGCCAGTGTGAGCGTGAAATATGTGTACACTCAAGTCCTTTGTCTTCCATCTAAGCTTGATTTGTTAAGTACATCTAATAAAAATCAATACAGCAAGTAGGCTAACAACGATTTGTGCATAATAAGTGAAATGTGTCCTGCCCATGTGATGAGCACTCAGATTCATCCAAACAACCCATAGAATGATGTAATCACTTATTATTTCTTTATTATTGGCCACAATGGTGGTTTTGGACCTGTGATACTGTGGTCTGTGGATGTAAACAAACAGGCCACTTACCAAGATGTCCCCCCTCAATATCCAATGTTCATGTTCATTTTGAATGGTTTAGCATATGACATAGACAAGTTTTTATTTTTTTTGCTCACATTCAGGTATTAATTTTAAGCTTATTGAAAATTCTCACCTTCTACCAGAGGTCACATTCACAATGGAGTGTAAAGCTGTCACGTGACTCCGTAAGACGTGATTTGTAAATCTGAAAACCGGTGACGGGACGCACATGAAATGTATCCGCGACCGCGGGTCAGGATGTATTAATAAGACAAAGCCTCTCAGCAAGCGCTAAGTACAGGAATAAGGGATTTCTATTGAGTGACTGGTCTGGGGCCGTTTAAAAATGTAGCCTACCGTAGTTTGCGATATTTCCGAACCTCATGGTCCGAACCTTAATTTCTTATATGCTTTTAGAATGGTGATGTTGGATTTTTGTCAGATTTATTCATTTTGTAAAACAAAGAGTGAACATCTCTTCAAGCAATGTGATGAAACGAGGTTTGATTGCATTGTCCTTAATTGCGACTTTATATTTACCATTTGTTTTAAGGATTTAGTCAAAAATACCACACACTTTATCTTAATCTCATAATTGTTAATTTATATCTAAATATGTTGCTTTATATCTCCATTATGACATTATGAAAATCATTTGCTTTCAGTATTTAATTTCTTGTTCTGAATTCCCAATCCTTGGTAAACAAAGTGTTTTCTCAGTTCACCCTGATATGTTTCTGTGCCTCTCCCTCCTCATAAGCAAATAAAGATTCTACCTGATCTATCTGTTAACACAATAAACAGCTGTGGATTCAGATGATGATATGACATAACAATGTTTGAACAATCTCTTTTTCAATTGCACATTAAACTTGTCTGTGGGAAGGTTAAACACAGTTTGAGGCTAAAATAGTTTAGCACTCTTTGTCCTCTATTTCAGTGGCAACTGCATTATGCCTCCGTTCATTTGTCTTTGGTTTAATACACTGCCATTATTGATGTCTCTGATCCAGTTTGGCCTCGACAAACTCCACAATAAAAGTGCTTTGAAGAATCTGTGTAAACTTTTGTCCTTTTCAGATAAAGATAATGCAGGGGAAAGCAGAATTGTAAAATCTGGCCAACACACCCTTATTAGCAAACAGTCTCGCATTCTCTTCCAAATGTTCTAGCTTGTTTCTCATGAGAGTTTTGTCCTTGGCAGTGACAGGGCTGTTAGTGATGTGAGCACTGTGTTTATCCACCAAGGTGGAACCTAAAAATGGACTGCAAACTGAAGTGGTTTCAGATTGTTTATGGTCTTTTTCTTTTTTTCTGTCTGTTTCTTCGTGTTGGTCTCTTAACTTGTGGTTCTGGTTAATTTTTCTCCCTCTGTACCCTCAAGCAGACAGGCCTCCCGTGGCCCACGAGATTGGAGAATGAGTATACAGACCCAAACTGACCCGAAGAAACAAGGGGCGTGGTGGCACATTCCAGCCGCCATGCCTCAGGGGCTGCTGACAGAAATGACAAACACAGGTGGGGAGTTTTGGTTTAGCGCAGCAGACCTGGAACCAAAGCTGAACCAGAGGCCAGGAAGACTTGACCTCGCTAAAACTGCTGCACGGTGGCTTCCCTTCACACATACACACACTGTTGCTCTGACCCCCCTGTAAATTGTGTGAATGTAGACATTGTTTCATAGCAGTGAGGTGGAAAAGGAGGCCTGTATACAGATAGGGGTGGATGGGTGGGCACATTAGTTTCATGGGGATTTATTCAAATAAAAATAAGGGAAGAAGAGGCCAATGTGAGGATGAAGGTATCATTATTCAGCCCTGATGTGTTTGTTTCAGAGTCACTTGCATTCCATTCAGGCTTCTCACAATCATAGAAAAACTGGAAATGAAAATAGTTAATGAGATTTCTAGGCCTGGAAAATACATAGAAATTAATACAATCTTAAACGAAGTCAAAGATAATTTTGATAGTAGATATTTTTAGCATTTTGGTGAATAAATTAACATTAACCTAGATTAATAAATGTAAAAATGTTGCTGGTTCATGATAGTTTGCTCATGATACACTCTTAATGCAACAAGTCTTATGTTAGTGTTACATTTTTTTCTATTTGTTCAGATACAATTTAGTTGCAAGTGCAATCTCCATAAAATTACTAATATTATTTTTTAAATACAGATTGTAGACCTTATCAGCTTGGTTCATGAATATTAATTAGTTGATGTAAGGTCCACCTAGTAGTCCCAACTGAAAGGCGAGTAACTTAAGTGAGGGCTACCCATAGCAGATTACCACTTACTGATTGCATGATCATTTCAGCCCAAAGCGACTGATTAAGACTTATATCTTGGTCTTAAAGACCATATGGCCAGGTATAATGTTTTATTTCTCTGGTGATTATTTCACAAGAAGTAGGGGAGACATGTCCCTAGTATGAAAGACTAGAAAAGTCTTGGGAAAGTCATGGTCTAAAAGTGTGGGAACCTTGTCTATTAGTTCTGCCACAACATTTATAAAGTATAATGTTTCTCACCAAATGTCTCAATGTATATATTTCAACCACTAAAAAAAGAAAACCCAAAAGCTTTCAGTTGTTAACCACTTTTGCACACAATTGGACTAACTAATTGCTCTTGTGTAACATTGGAGGAGTGTGGTAACAGGAGTCCCTCCGGGCCCATATGCTGGGGGCAGATGGACTACGGGTTATTGAAGGATACGTTGAATATGATCAACCACTCCAGACGGCCAAGAACAGGTGAGGACCACCAGCGTGAGCTGATCTAATCTCATTTAAATTTCATCAGCCATTTCTCTAAACCATTTCAAGTGTGTTGTGCATGCATTCATTATAAGTGACTGAAATGTTTATCTAAATCTGCCTCATGTCTTCATACTTGTAATTTCTCAAATCAGCAGCTTTTGCTTAAATCCTAAGTACAGACTCTACAGCAACCAGACAACTCAAATTTATTCCTGAGCCTTTTCATCTGAGGGGGATTTTCAGTGGCTTATTTTCATTTACACTGAGAGGTTTGTACTCACTCCCATTTATTTCCTCTAACACTCCTAATCATTATAGCATTTCTGGAAACGTTCCAGATGTGATTGTATTTAAATGTGACCCTCAACACAAATACCATCATAACCCCTATTAAAACACGAGTAAAGAATGCAAAAACTTTGTCTATTATGTATACACGCACACACATATTTTTACACAGTTGCGGTCACATGTACATTAGGCTTGCCGCGATAGACGGTGTTGACGGTGTTACCGGTTTTAAAGTCCCCGTGAAATCAAAATTGAACATATTTACTTTGTTAGCGCATATTACTAGTCTTGTGGTGAACAATTAATCCGTGCAAGTAAAAATATATTTAAAAAATGTTTTACCTTGGTAATCTTTAATCAAAATCTGAAAAGTTACTTCCGGTCTGGAACGGTTTCTTTTTCTGATGACGTAGGTTTCACAGTTTGGGTGGGGAAACGCTTAACCACTCCCCTCAAACCGTTAGTTTGCTATGAGCGAGAGATGGAGAGGAGGAGCGCTAGAGTAAAACCCTGCCCTCTGTTCAATATTCCGTTTCACTTGGAAATACGTCACAGCACTGGAAAAAAATCGTTTGTAACTTCCGGTTCACGGGGACTTTAAGCCCCATCACCGGTGACATCACTTTCCCACCGTGACACCGCGATGTCTTGACTTTTTTTTTTTTTAAAGTATTCGTTTTTGCTAAAATATTTATTTGAATTAATTAAAAATAATAATTTTCAATTATTTAGTTCTGAAGAGAGCATTATAATTAAAAATGAACTGCGCAACGCGTGCCGTCACGTCACACATCAGCAAGCATCAGGATTCCATTTAGCACGTGTAGAGACGAGAACAGTCAAATTACAGAAAAGCAAGATAATGGCGGAAGATTTGGTGTCAAAACGCAATGCAAAAGTGCCTGTTTGGCAATATTTTGGCCAATATATATTAATGTTAATAAATGCCAATTTATAGTGTTTTACTTTTTTTTAGAGTGCTGTCATTTATGTAGGCTAAGGTCCTTTTTAAAGTTTTTATTTTATATTCGTCTCTTTTTATTTGGTTTTATCTTATTTAAACTTTGTTTAATTTATTTAGGCCTATTTTGTTTTCTTATTCGTTAATAAACGTTTTATTTTTTTTTTGGGCCCACAGTTTGCCGATTTTCACCTTTTTCAGCCTATGCATGGGGTTATTTTTATTCGTTCGTTATGCTAATAAAAGTTCTGTCTATATTTTATTCGTTTATTATTCTAATAAAAGTGCTGTCTAAATAAAAGTTTATTGTCAGCGAGTTGTTTTTTTTTTTTTTTTTTTTTTTTTGTCCATTCCAGCAATTGACGCTGAATTGCAATTGACGCTTATTTCGAAAGTGAAAGTATGTCATTTATGTAGGCTATAAGGTCCGTTTTGAAGTTTTTATTTTATATTCGTCTCTTTTTAATTGGTTTTATCTCATTTAAACTTTGTGTAATTTATTTAGGCCTATTTTATTTTCTTATTCGTTAATAAACGTTTTATGGTTCTTATTTGTTTGGGCCCACATTTTGCCGATTTTCACTTTTTTCAGCCTATGCATGGGGTTATTTTTATTCGTTCGTTATGCTAATAAAAGTCTATAAATAAAAGTTTTATTATCAGCGAGTTGTTTTTTTTTTTGTCCATTCAAGCAATTGACGCTTATTTCGAAAGTGAAAGTATAACGCGCACGCATTTAAAAGCTATTTAACCCCCCCCGCCCTGCCCTCCACGGTGACACCGGGATTACCGGTGTTGTCACACGTCGATTAACCGGTGGGAAATTTTCCTCACCGCGGCAACCCTAATGTACATGACGGCAATCATGATTTTTAAAAGCAACACACCCATTCTTTACAACCCGCACATAGATGCATATCATGCGTCTTCAGTGAGATAATAAGAGAATAATTGAGGCAAGAAAGAGGAGAAGGATATCTGATGTTTGCAGTGTGGGGGATGAGGGTGTGTTTTGTGTGTACGGAGGGGGCGAGCTGTGGGGGCGGAGAAAAAAGTGCTGGCTCGCCTCCAGCGCTGACGAAAGCTGCTTAACCCTCCCAGTTACCATAGAGACTGTCAGGCGCAGCCACCAGTGAGAGAGAAAGGGAGCGAGGCAGGGAGAACACCAACAAGCAAAGGCAGCAGATAGAAGTGGAGAGGAAAAGGACAGAAGCAGTTAGAGACAAGGTAAAATAAAACGAGAAGAAGAAAGAAAGAAGAACAGAGGGTGCAGTAGACATAGTGGCAGAGATGGAGGTTCAAAACGAATGCAGTGAACCGCCTCCATGTGACCCTCAGCCACCAGGAAAGCTCAACAAAGCCGCCTTCAAGCTGTTCGGCAAGCGCAAGTCCGGCAGCAGCATGCCGAGTATTTTCTCTGTCAGGAACAAAGGGGAGTCCACCGGTAAAGCCGCTGGCAAGACACTGGAGCTTGTTAGGAGCAAAACCCATGATGGCTTAATAACGGACACTCCGTCAGAGCTTGACGGCCACCGGAAAGAGGAATCTGCCAGTAGCGACCAGCTCCACGCCGGCACGCCAGATGGTGTATCCAACGCCCCCCTCCGCAGCTCCATCACTAAGTCTTTCAGCTTCTTCTCTTTACTGCGTCGGAGCAGCAGCCGTGCAGGGGATGGAACTACTACTGCGGGACGAAGAGGACGAGGGCTTAAGGGGCTGTTTAGCAGCATGCGTTGGCGGCGGAAGCCCCAGGCTCAAGAGGACTCCTTGGAGGTAGCTAAAGAGGTGAAGGAGGGAGACCTAATACTTTCCTTTAGCTCTGGCAGCGTGGAAACAGAGAAGGACATGACACTGACTCTTGAGCCCCTGCCGCAAGTATTTGAGAAGACTCCTCTCCCAGGGGATGCTGAGAAATGGAAGGTAACGTCTATGCAAGAATTACAGGGTACTAATGAAGTGGAGTGTGGTTACTCTAGTCCTCCTCTTTCCCGACAACACACAGTTACTGAAGAGTCTCCTACTCCTTCTCCAGTCCGAGTCCAGACAGGAGGGCTTCAACATGATAAACACAGCGCTTCAGAACTTTTGTCCTCCATTCCGACCTGTGCTTTGACCCCTCCAATGGAGCACAGCACAGCTGACCCACAATCCGAACAATCTGTGGATCGCTTATGCTCCATGTTCACAGATGTTACTTCACTAAAAAGCTTTGATTCTTTAACAGGCTGTGGTGACATCATCGCTGACCCAGAAGAGGATTCTGGGAATGGGGGAAGTGCCACGAGCAGTGGAACTGGTAGCAGTAGCGGGGGCTGTATGGGTCGCAGATTAAGTGGAGCCGGGACGAACTCTGAGAGATGCTCTCCTTCAAAGCCCCCACTTCCTCCCCAGGTCAGTAGTCTTACATCTATCCATGCTTCTTGCTACATTCCAGCCCACCAAAGACCACGTGCAGCCCCCAAAAAGCCACAGGGTAGTGGAGTTGTTGCCTACATGGGAGGAGGGGAGGAGATGGCTAGTCCTGAGGGTGTCGATGATGCTGACATGCAGGGTCTATGGCATATGTTGCCCCAGAAGGTTGAAGACTCACCAGCATTACGACGTACAGAGCCTGTTCTGCATCATGCACCAACCCGTCTTGAGAAGAGGCCACCTCAAGTGAAGGCACTTGGGCTCAGTAAGATCCCTGTGAGCGGAGTTTGCAAGATAGGAAAGCAGCAAGCCTCTCGTCCCTCACCTCCCCCTGTCGATAAAGAACTCCAGGATGCCCCACCAAGTGATGAAGGCTACTGGGACTCTCCCACACCTGGCCCAGAGGATGAGGACAGCACCTTTCTCCGTCGGGACGGCCTGCT
Source organism: Pimephales promelas (assembly GCF_988280905.1). Lineage (NCBI taxonomy): Eukaryota > Metazoa > Chordata > Actinopteri > Cypriniformes > Leuciscidae > Pimephales > Pimephales promelas. The sequence continues at coordinate 21,601,359 of NC_142790.1, forward strand.
GAAGGACAGCTGCTCTGGAGATGCGCTCTACGACCTCTATGATCCCGACAGCCCTAGTGCTGCTGGCTCAGACGACGATGTGAGTTCACCAACAAAATCAGCAGGTGACCTAAAAACTAACTTGCCTTCCCCAAAATTTTCATCTTCTGTCACTTCCTCATTCCGATCCATGAAAGGCAGCACAAGCTTACCTCGAGATTCCAAGATCCCTATTAGTGTGAGGCAAACACCTCCATCCCACTCTTCCAGCCAAGGAGCGTTGTCTTCTAATCTTAGCCCCACTTCAACCACCCCGCCTAAAAAGACAGATGCCCCACCACGCACTCGAATCCCTGTCTCGAAGGTTCCTGTCCGTCGTTCTGGCAACAAGAGCACCCCCACCTCACAAAGCAGGAAGTAGAAAGCTTGGAGGCCCATCAGACATTTCTGACAATAGAAATCTATCACAAGCTTTAGGCCAAAACGTTGTTTTTTAGTTTTTTTTTTTAATATGAAGCAATCAACCTCGACTTTTTTTAATTTCACCCATCTACTGAGGACAATATCTGTTACTATAACTGTTTTTACGTTTTTTAAATGAATTGTGATGTTGCATATTACACCCTAATATAATTAAGATTTTTGTAGAATGCTCTGCAATATGTAACACATGACATTCATAATAATGTAAGTTTGGGTTTTTGGTTTTTTTGAGGGGGGGTTACCTTACCAGCCTTTTAAAAAAGAATAATACAGTGAGAATGCTGATCTTAAGAAGAATGTTTAATATCAAAAAGCTTCTCATTCCCTTCCACTGGAATAAGTGAAACTGTGATAATTTCTTGTTCTGTCATCCTATTAGCACTGTGTAAAACGCAGCTGCGATCTTCATCTCTCCAGTATTTTACATGTAATGCATTTTTGAACTGTGTGAGATGAAACCAAGCACTTCTGACACTCCTAAATAAAGCTGCATGGAGTCTTGTACACTCAAACTGGATCAGGGAACACAGCCTTTTGTTCAAGACACTCTTTCGTATCACACAACGTGACTTCCTATTGATATTGATGAAAAGAAAATCGTACTTTTTATTGAATCTCCACTTTTGTAACTCTTTTATATTGGACATGGACCTCCCGGTGACCTCACTGTGGATATATGTGCACTGCTTGTTTAGTCTTTTGGAAAACACGACTTGCAAAAAATAAATCTCCGGATCACGAGTATCCTCCTTTTTTCACAGTGATTTGTACTACTCTCGCTAACCTGGACATACTGAGCTGGATCATTTTGAATGTAGCATGACATCACTCTACACACAGGTCTGTTTTTTTTGCCTGCTTACTGCTCAATGAATTAAGGATAGAGATGTACAAAGAAGCCCATACTGTATGTATCAAGAGTTAAATGTCTTCCGTCATGTGGTCGTTCTCCTGGAGATGTCATCAGCCTTTGGCTCTCAGATTTGTGAGCAATCGCTGCAGAAATCATTTGCTTAATCAGTGTTTTTTTCTGTTTTAACAGTATATAAATATCAAAGTATCCTTTAAATGGATAAAATTGTCATTTTTAAAGTATTTTACAAGACAAAAATAGTGATTAAGAAAATTATTTTTGCAGTATTTGGCTGTTTATTTTTTACTGTTTTTTAAAAGCTCTTCGCCACTGGGACATTTTATTTGTAAGCTGTAAAACATTTTCTCTTCAGAAGGTCCATGACATGCCTTCTTTCTTTTATGATATGCTCTCTTTCTTTTATGATAATGTTCCCTTTCTTTAAATTGTGGATTATTTAATAAATAAAACAACTCTCTGTGTACATCCAGGAAGTGGACATCTATCTATCAAGTGCGAATGCATGCATCATTTTCCACACACATAACAGGGCCATGTGGGCAGCTTGGATGTTATCTGTTTTAATCGCAGAGACGTAAAGAGCATCGAGGTTGTCTTTTTTCCAGCTAGCCACAGTCTGCTGGGATTTAAATCCCACCCGTTAGGAAGGAAGAAGAAAGTTGGTCTGGGTTCAGCTGTCGGTGTGAATCCGGTTGACAAAGGGAGGTGTTTACTGTGGGTTATGGGGGGGAATTATGGGCTTCCATTGTCATGGATCTGTTATTGATGTGGTTTTGGGAGAGTGAGGTGAAAGAAGGAAGTGCGTGTGGAGTGAGTACAGATAAGAAAGAGCTATGCTGGATTTAGTGCTTGTTCATTAAAGCCAAGTGGATGGAGACATGGATGTGTGTTTCTGAAGGGGGGATTTGGTGCAGTCCCAACAGTAATAGTGCAGCGAAAAACATTCACTCCTGAGCAGCTCTCACTGCAGTGTGGCTTCTTATGTAAAAGTCTTATGTAACACCATAACCCTCTGATATCATCCATACATATGAGGAAACAGCTGGAGTGGGTGTATGTTTATGTATGCAAAGCTATTAACTCCCATGGTCTAAAGAATTAGTTAGCATTTGGCATGAATGCGCTGTAATTGGGTCATCTGGATTTACCCTTTGAAATGTGTTTTATCTGTGTGTGTAAGAGAGAGAGTGTGTGTGTGTGTATGGTAGCAGAAAATTACACATTACTGCTGTATGCATAAGCAGAGCTGGCTGTGAATGTGTTTGTGTGACTAATGGTTGGATGGCCTAGTTTTCAAAGACCTGATTCTGTGAATGAGAGAGAGAGAACAGGGTCAAGTGGAGAGAAACGTGGTTTATTTACAAAAAAAAAAGGACTAGCATTAGCATTACTATGCTTCAGTGATGGTAATTTGGTATATGTTATATTCATATGATATTTTATATTCATATATCATAATGTTTAAACTACTTGTTTTTTTGTTTTTGTGTACTTAAAATATACCATAACAACATGTCTGAAAAAATGCTAATAAACAGTGTTCACAGTGAAATAAATGCACTGTAACCATCGTATGTCTTCGAATTAGACAGCAGATCTAGACTACTGGCAGTTAGGGCACGATGTGTTGGTGTATCAACGAATGTGGCTGACGGAAGGGGGTGGCTTAACCTGATGATCCCTGAGCTCATATTCTCATTAGCTCTCATCGCACCTGAGAGCCGGATGGGATATACCCCAGGGCTCTATCCTCAGTTTGACACCCGAAGGGGCTTTGGGTCTCTTTAATAAGCTCAGAATCAGTTCCAAAACCAGGACCAGAGGCAGAATCATTAGTGTGGTATTTTGGTAGCATGCTCATGGTGTACTCTGGCTGTTTAGAAATCGATTGTGCTCACCAATTTGCATTAAAATAACTTATTTCTATTGTGATATTTGAAAATGTAATTTATTCCAAACTTTATTTTCAGCTACTTCAGTATTGAGTGTAACACGATTCTTCAGATATAATTCTAAAATGCTGATTTGATGCTTAAGAAACTTTTCTTATTGGTACGTTCATGTCCTCCTGGGAAGTCTGTATTTAAGAGTAATCATAATTATCATGTCAGATGTGTTCAAGTCACTTTGGTCGAAGCAAAACAAATCAAGTTAGAAAATGCTGAATAAAGAATGCGCATGCATGTTTTTGCTTTATGGTATTATTCAAGGTATGAAGGCACTGTAAATTGAATCATTAGGCTATATATATGCATGGTGTTGTGTTCATCTCCTTTCTGACAACACACCATTATTACTATCAAAATTGTAAACAGTTGTGCTACTTAATATTTTTGATATATTTTCGTGATTTTTAAGCAGAAGTGTACACTGTAAAAAAATGTTTTAACTTAAAAAAGTGTTAACTGAAGCTTTATGTTATTTTTGTAATTTTGCTCTCGGGGTCCCCCTACAGTTGGAAAACAGCATTGTCTTCTACTACTGTCGTAAAATCTGTCATGGTTACACTAGGCATACTGATTACTGAGTTTGGTAGGGGCTACATTCTTGCAAGTAAATAATACATGGTTAGACAGACAAAATAATCGGTCAGGAAAACTATCCTATGTCTGCAGGCTGATAGTCATCATGTTTGTTACTTATTTTTCTGGTGAAAGTGTCTTGCCTCGGGCTAAAATGCAAATCGATTTTGCAAATTTGCAACAAACATTGAATTGAATTAGCATATCCATTATGTAAAACGGTAGACGCTGGCTTTTAAACATGAGCGACGCGATCTTTTGACGTTTGAAATCGTCATGACACTATATTCATAAGACATGCTGAAATATGTGCCGGTGATGAAGACATTTCACATGCAACACTGGAGTCTGCCCAAGATGTGAGAAGTTCCTTCTGCAGAGTTTGTGGGGTATCGCTTGTCAAATGCACGCATGTATTGCCATACTTTCACGTCTCGGGCTGGCGCGAGCTGCCCGCCCCGGCTCTACAGGGGTGCTTGATTGTGTTAAGTGCCCTCAAAAGGAAGCAATGCAGTCTACATTGAAGCTACACAATGCATTACCAACAGTAATCGCCCACGCGCTCTGTTTCTGATGCACTTCATGTTTGGTTTTAATTGCTGCTTCAGCCATGACAACATACAGAGGTAAAAAAAAAAAAACGCTCGTTGGGCTCTCGCGTCGGAATTTGAGCAAGTGGGGTCAGTGACGTATGCCGTAAAGCAGTCGGATTTTGTATTTTGTTTTGTGCTGGGGTTCCTACCCGCTCCCCGAAGTTACAAGAGTGCCAGTAAGCGATACAGACAACTTCAGGCTACGGCAGACCTCTCATTCAACCTATTGTAAATCGATGTACCATCTCAAGGGTTTGGAAAAATATTATAAAAGGTTGAAAAAACTACAGAGTGCTGCATTAAATATCCAAGTTGTCAATTATTACAATGTCACATTTCGAGTTGACTTACTTTTTTAGTAGATAGTAAAAACATGTACATTTCACATTTTTAACAGCCATACATTTGGCAAATTGTCTTAAAAAATCTATAATATAATGAATATCTGTGAATCACTGTACATGTTGCTATTTGCCCACATAAAATTGTAGTTTCTGCATCTCCTTGTTCTGTGCTTGCATCCTGTATCCTGCGGCTTTTCACGAGTTCACACTTACATCAATTAAACAGAGAAAAGATTATGCGTATTTGGCGTGCTGTCCGGGGGGAGGGCTCCGAGCTCGGATTTCTGCCCGAACCCAGAGTGCTCCCCCCGTTGTTGTAAGAGTATTTAGGACAAGAAGTGAGGAGATGGGGTGGTGGAGGGATGCTGTTAAACTGTCAATGAATTGAGGTAAGTTTGTTGTGTATATATACACCTCTAACTTGTTGATTGGGTTGATTAACAGAGTGTGCTCCACTCATGTCTAATTAGGCTTGATAACCTGAATGTGCTCCACATGTGTTTAATTATCTGAACGTGCTCCTCCCGAACTTTGTTAATAAAACATCATTTGTTTAGCTTGTGCTAGGGTGAGAGAGGAGAAGAGAGAAAGCAGGAACAAAAAAACTGTGTTATGGAGTGAGTGTGAGCAAGGGGGTCTATTTAGAAGGGGCTTTGCTTGGGTGGAATCAAATTAAGTTTGATTACAATGAACAGAGAGAAAATACACAAGAGTGCATTTACACAAACAAGTGAAAGAAAGGCAGAGAAAGAGTGCTGTATATTCGAGACTGAGTGGAGGATTGTCTGAAGTAAACCCCAAATGCCAAATGGCAAAAAAGCCATCTGACTAAACTACATTTGTGGGCTGATATGATCCTAAAAGCTAAACAATTCAGAAACACACAGGACAAATAAGGCAGCATTTCTCTGAAAAACTTGTGTTAAAAATCCATGGACAGTTTCCCTCACGCCCCTTTTTTCTCAGAAACGCTCTTTCCTTCATCTCCAGGGGAAACTGGAAACGGTTGCTTAAAACTTCTCAAGGGTTTGCCTGCTATCCAAGACTAAACTTTTGTTTTGTACTCGAAGTACTGTGAGTGAAACACTCCCTGTTTTTCCTGTTTGTCTGCTTTTAGTTGACATGTAACCTGATACAGAGTAATATCTTTTACTTTCTCTGCTTCCTCTCTTTCTCCTCTTTTCCGTCCTATTTCCTTGCTAAAAGCCTGTCAAACAGAGAAAATTCCTGATTTTTGAGGCAAGTGGATTCTGAATACAGCTTCCAAAGAAAATTATTTATATCCTCAAGCTGAATGATTACTATAGGTCAATATGTTAATATAAAACGCTATTGCTGAAATTGGTCACATGTCTAAATTTGACCCATCTGGGCACGCTTAAACAACAATCATGTACTAAAAATTTGAAAGTTTTTCCTTTGTGTTTTTCAGGATAACTTATGGGTAGGGTTATGAGCCATGACGTCACCGTTTTCACAAATTCGCATTGTTGTAGTTTACAGTATCATTTTCCAAAAATGTGCACTTTGAAACCCATTTTACAGCTAATTTATAATTGTATAATGTCTGATTATTCAAATGATTAATAATGCATATAACTTTTATACAGCCTAACTATCTATCTATATTTTTTTCTTGATCATGATGCCTTGGGCACGAAGTGAGCGCCAAAATCACCCTCTCAGAAAACAGGAGATGACACCACCGGGCCTCCTGGAATGGATAAAGACTAAGATTTGGTTTGTTGGTTTGTCTGCATCACGATTGCGTGATCAGAAAACTGTGTTTTGGTGTATATGAAATTATATCACACACAGGGGGGTTTGGCCATTCAGAATCTGCACCCTTCATTTCACACGCTTGCCCTACTACACAAATCTCCATGGCAACCTCAGTAGGTCATCCAATGAGAGGTGGAGGTGGGGCCAGGGAGTGGGGGGTACGCGCGACTGACGGAGAGTTTTGAGGACACTGATTGGAGTGAGAATGGTGCAGTGTGAGTTTGTGCAAATTCACACACTTGGGAAACTTAAATTTCATTTCTCACCCTCGAACTCTTTCATTTGCCGCAACCTCATGAGAATAACACACCCTTTGGTCCCTCTTCAGTTTCATGCTGTGAAAACAATACTTTGTTTCTTCATATTCTTCATATTTCTTCATCATTTTTACACCAACTCTGACATTCTCTACCCAGTGGATGATGTCATTTCCTTTCCTTACATTCGTTGTTTATTCCCAAGCTTCTATCAGCATCAATAATAAATCCACTTCACAAACTTTACATGTATAATTCATTCAATCTGAGCTGTGGAAACAGTGTCTTCCATCTCTGAAACAGCAAGAACAAAATGACGTTTTCCATGAGTTTGCAACTTGCAAGTGAAAAGTCTTGTGAATTATGCCTTGTCTGTGGTTTGAGCCGCAAATATACACCACAGTCAGTCAAGCGCAGTCTGAACTCAAGCATGAAGTTGAGGAGGAAAGCCTCCTGAGATGGATGCATTTAAAAAAATCTATCTAATCAATACGCTATCAATTAGACTCATATGATATGTCAACGTAACATCGTTACATCCCTCACTCTGGAAAGAGAGAGAGAGATAGGGCATGGGAATGATGAAAGGGCAAACAATTCATCTCTAACCTGATTTTGCGGCACCGTCAATTTACAGGCACCATCGCAGACATTAATGTGATGTTCCCGACAAAAGAACCTTCAGTAGAGTGTCACTCATGGATCCCTGTCATGGTTCAATGAATATAAATGAACCATGGAACAGTAATTCACTCATGATTGGTCAGCATTGTGTTGTCTATCACTGCCACTGATATGGAGGCTCAAGGTCACATGATCTCAAGAAATAAAAGTTAGAAGGGATCATAAATCTATGCTTATATTCACACACAGCATTATTTATTTAACCCCCCGACTAAACAAAATACATATATAAGTATATATAATATAGATCCACAATTATCAGATGTTGTGACAATTGATTTGAGCAGTGAAAATAGAAGTTTACAAGGTTTAAGCCCCAGACTAAAATGCATGGTTGAGCTGTTTTAACTGAAAGCAACTCATTGATATATCTTAAAATATGTCAGTGCCATTGTTTTGTCTCAAAATGCACACCAGTAATGTTTTTTTGTTTTGTTCCTAAGGCACATTTATAAAAGCTACTTAAATGCCATAATTGAACAAAAGCCTAATCCTGGCTTAATCTAAGTCCTGTCTGTGAAACCAGGCCTTAATTATTCATTGTAATCTTCATAGATTTAAGGTTGGAAGTCCAACTATATACTTTCAATATTAACTTTATGATTAGAAATGATATTATGAAATGTGTTTAGCATGTTATCATATAAATGGTTCTATTTAGAACCAGAAATGGTTCCATCCCCTACTTCATATATGGAACTCCAAAATGGTTCTATATAGAACCTTTTTTTTTTTGGTAAAAGGTTCTATTGGCCAAGTAGGAACCCCAGGGTTCTATATAGAACCCAGAGGAACCCTTTTTTAAGTGTGTATAGAAACTTTTAGGGGTTCCAAATACGTAGCGCTGATAGAACCTTTTAAGGTTCTATATAGAACATTTTATTCTAAGAGGGTAGTTTAAACTGGCAAATCAGTTTAGCTTCCTGTTTAGCTGACCAGTGTCCAATACGGGCCATATTTAAAAGGTCATGTGAACAAACTCACAAAAAACAGGATTTGAGGAGAAAATCTAAATTTTGTACTTTGACTTGTGCAGTGAATGTAGCTTTTGTGCGTGTTTGAGGGAACAGCGCTGCTCGTCTGCTGGTGTCGTATGTGCTTAATCACTGTCTCATAGAGAAAAGACCCACTCAGCACACTCCAATCAAACAAAATCATGATCCCACACAGGACAGGACAGGGAAAGGTTTATCTGACTCTGCAGCTGGACACCAGCTGGGCCCCCCACCATATACGTGGACCACCACGAAAAAAAAAAAAAAAAAAAAAACAAGGGTGGGGCTAAATTACACTCCTTACACAGATACGTTTACTAACCGTGGACCCTCCCCCACGTAGCCAACCCCTCAAAAAAACGGCTGCCACACGCACGCACACAAAGGCTGACCTGAAGTTAGTAGACACGATAGTGCAAAGAACACAAAACAGCAGCTGTGACACCTTTGACATTGAGACATTACCAAGTGCATGTCTCTGACCTGTAATTTCATCAGCTAAAGCGTAATGTGACTTCTCCCATTAACTAAAAAAAGCCAGATTAAATATTCATGATTTCTGTGAAAGTCACTCAAGGCTCATTCAAGAGCTCACAAAGTCAATCGCCTCATCCAAAATGAAACACTCACTCGAGTAATACTCAAAAAGTACTTCACGACCTCTAAAAAGTACGTTTAATGGAATTACTGAATTACTAATTGAATTCTGACACATTTCGTAACTCAATGACGCATTTTACTAGCATAGCTAGAATCGTTTGAGTCCAGTCTTGTGTTTGAATATGCATACTTCCCCACTATACAGTAGGCAAAAATAGTAGAAGAATTTGTAGTATTCATGAAAAAGTACTTAATACTGATTGGTAGTGAAGCGACCCAATGACACTGCAGCCAGGTCACATGGCGATTTCAGATACAGCTCATGTACTTGTGTATGCTTTCGGCCTAATGCCATCCCAAAACCTGCAGATGGGGGTCTAAAATGCATGTGGAAACTCTCTCGGGATCAACCCTGCAGGTTGAAATGACATGTCCGTGTATTCTCTGAGGACAGATGTAAGTGGGTTTGAGTCAAAATCTCTCCAGCATCAATTATCTTTAAACAGACAGGATGACGCTTGACACCATTAGGCCCAATTGCTCCTTCTCCTGCTAATATATGAGGATGCGTTCAATACATCAGGCTCGTTTAGATGCCTTGCTTGAAAGTGAGGGGAGGAACGAAATAAGTGCAGTCAAGCTGAACAGTTGTGAAGAAATGAAAGAGTGAGATGATGGACTAAGGACGTAGATGGAAACAGGATGTTTTATTGGGAACACGGCAGCCCAAACACCAAAGTACACTTTTAAAGGAAACTGACATATGATTTGCTTGCCTCGAGTTTGCACCCCTTCTGGGAGAATCCTGTGCACGCAGTTTTCTCTCTAAAAGAAGGACAAGTAAAGGACAGTATTCCCACAAAAGAAAACCAAATATAGGACATTAATCATAGCACGGATGATGTCAGACAATCTAAACCCAACATTCACATCCTAACAAGGCTGTGCATGAAAAAATGAGAGCAGGCCTGCAGGGCTCAACACTCACGCACATGCCTGCTTGGAGGATGTTTAAATTATAATGAACATGTAAGTATTCTAATTGCAGAACATCTGTTTATCTGTCGTGTTTTGGAGTAACATCGAGAAGAGAGTTTAATAATCAGACCTGGAAGAACTCAGTCTATGCAATAATCCTAAACAACCTGACTAATCTACTCTCCACCCTGTTATTGCTCAAATCCTTCATTTGATTTCAGTCCAGGATGTCTTGTCTGCAAGGGGCCACATACAAACACATTGCCTAGCCGACTCACAAAACATAAGGTCTTACCATGTACACAGAGATCATAAACAATATATATATATGCTTCATGTTGCTGTATGCAAAAAATAAAGGTGCATTCATGGTAAACAAAAGTAAAAAAGCTTTTGAGGGACAGTGCTTATTAAATATAGCGAAGTCAGATTTGGCTAAGTCGTTTAGAAGGTAATTGCCATTTTTTCAATGAATGTCTGGTGAATATCAAAAACAAAACTAACTTTACCCCGCTTAGAAGCTGCGCGGAGTGTACACAACACACACAACACAATATAACTATATTGTACATGCTACAGAAAACATAACAGCAAACATTATTAATATTACTCACAGATTGTGATTCGGAGGAAGACGAACCTGATCCACTGGATTGCAAATGTTTGTTGCAAATATGAACTCTGACCAATGATTCTTCACATGCTCGTCCCTGGACAATGGAAACAAGTGGCTGAACTGTCTTTGCAATGTAGAACACAGCGTCTTCTCGACATGATGCGATTCAGTTGAAGTTTTTGAAGGTGTTCTACGTAGACGTCACTTCAAGTTTACACTTCCATATGCGCGCAGTTGTTGGGAGCGGCCAATTTCCTCTCTACGTCACGATGTAACAGCTAACTCGTTTCAAAAACAATTCATTTCATAGACTCAGAGTCGACTCTCACTTTTGAAAGACAATAACTTTTTTTATACGGTGCACTTTCAGATATAAATCTTTGCAGGATGTTTTCATTCCCTTACAGTCATTTTCAAAAAATCCATGATGACAGACTGCTTACCGCTAACATGTGTAACATGTGCTCAGCACATGTGAATGTGTCGCCTCCTGCTGGTGGTAGTGAGATTACACTTCAAATTCAGTCTGATTGGTACTAATAAAACTGCACAAACCAAAATCCTGTTGTGTTGTAGCACTGCCTGAACCTTAAGCTAAATTCTAGATAAAAAATCTCTCTCTCTCTCTTTATTTTTTTCGTTTTCTGATGATTTTTATTTGTAGCCCTGCTGTTTTTCCAAACCAAATATTAGTAATCATATAGGCTGCAAATGGGCAAAAAGCATTGAATACATGCAGTCCAGAAAAACGCAAATTTAACAAGAGTTAAAATAAGCAAGTATTATAAAACATACTGAACGCCTAGTTTCTAGGGCATAATTCATAAAAGGAAAAAGTTTTACCCTTTAGAATCGATGTAATACCTGGTAAGCAGTGTTATTGTTTTGGAAGTTGTGAGACTTTTATGAATAACTGTAGTGTTAAAATAGCTTTTGAGTACAAATACATGTCTTATAGCACCTTCGGTTAATCTGAATGTTCAGTAAAGGAATATCAGTATAATATAGAACCCTATGGCAAACACCAACACACACATCTATACATAAACTCTATAGTGGTAAGTGTGAATATCATCTCTGGCAGAACAACCCCAGACAGCAACATTGTGTCGGCCCAGATCCGGCCCACATCTAGTAAGCTAGGAATTCACATGTGCCAGATGTGGCCCGGATCTGGGCCGACACTATGTTACGTCTGGGACTGATGAGAGGCTGCTGCAGAGCCAATGGGTGGAGCTTGAAGTCAAGCTCCCCCTCTCTGGATGTAGCTACTGGTTGGAGCTCGAAGGTCCCGTCATTCATAAGTCCAGAGAGGGGGTTCTAGTTATTTGGCTCAGCAGTGCAGTGCAGTGAGCACCACTTGCCGCTGTCAGCTGCTTCATAATGTGTGTGTCCCCGGGGCCGAGCACACAAAATAGCAAACAGACCACACACAATGTGGCACATTCGCACAAAAAAATCAGACAGACAGACAAAATACCAAAAGACACAAGCACAAACATACACACACAACCAGGGCTTGACATTGACTTTTTTGCTCACCAGCCACGGTTTCCTAGAGTTATAGCCACTTAGCATTTTCACAGGCCACAATTTTGTTTTTGTGAAATTTTGTTTTATTTGGGGTATGCAAAACATATAGCTTATGATGCGACGAGTCTAAGAAAACTACCCCTGAGAGCAACTTGCACTGACAGATCTTAATCTTTGTCTCAAAATGCACACCAATAATGTTTTTGAGGCACTTTTTATGAAAGCTACTTAAATATCCTAATTGAAGGCCTAATCCTGGCTTAGTCTAAGCCCTGTCTGTGAAACCAGGTCAAATTTTAAGAATTTGTATATGACTGGAAAGATAGCCTTTTATACGACTAAACGTCAAACAATGCAAAACAATGAGAGTGGATTTTGAAATGTTTTAACGATTATTTTGGTTATGGAGTAATCAGTCAATTATTTTTGATGAGCATTGACATTTAAAGATATCAATGTCAGTTCAAGTTTATTTCAGTTAAAACAGCTCAAACATGCATTTTAGTCTGGGACTAGTTTGAAATTTGTCTGTGGAACTGGGCACAAGTGTGTTTAATTTAATATTAAAATAATGTATGCTTAAATGTATCTTTTAAGGAAAATTTGATCATTTAAGCTATTTGTTGATTTAAAAGGCTTGTTTCTGCATATGTACTAATGATCATATCTAGATGGTTCATTCATCAAAGACCACCCAGACACATTCATACTTTCATCTGTCCATTTTTAACAGCATTACTACTCTCCATCCTGTTATTGCTCAAGACTTTAATTTAATATCAGTCTAGCCTGTTTTGTTTGACTGCAAAGAGCAAGGTAAGACGTCTAGATGGATGAAAACAAATGACATAAGTTAGCACGGTTATAAAGTACACAGAGATCTTAAACAATATACATCTGCTTTATTTTGCTGTATGCAAAATTAAAGGTGCATGCATGGTAAACAAAAGTATAAATATTCATCTCAAATGAGAATAACAATATTCAAAACATACTACTGGCTAATTCACAGATGCAAGATTATGGTTAACATGTTCAGCGCATGTGAATGTGTCATCTCCTGCAAGTCAGTGATATTGAAATTACACTTCAAATTCAGTCTGATTGGAATTGTACTAACAAAGCTACACAATCTGTATGAAATTAAGCACATTTTATGTTGTAACACTGGCTGAACCTGAAACGAAGGAATCAAGGAAACCACATTTGTAATCACAAGCCTGAAAATGGGCCGAAAGCATTGAATACAGACCGTAAAAATGCAAAAGTTACATATGATGCCTTAAGATAAAATGATCAAGTGTTATAAAACATACTAAAAAACTAGTTTCTATGTGGCATATTCAAAACATGGCATGTTTTATTCATTTGAATCGGTGTAATACCTGAAGAGTAAGCAGCTTTAATGTTTTGGAACTTGTGAGACTTTTATAATGGATAGTTGTAGTGTTAAAATAGCTTTAATTTGTGCTATTACAAATAGCTAGCACAAATACATGTCTTATAGCACCTTCGATTAATCTGAATGTTGAGTATAAAGGCATATCAGTATAATATAGAGCTAAAGGCACTGTGGCAAACACCAACACACGCATATATACATAAACTCTATAGCGTGTGAATTTCATCTTTGGCAGAACAGCTGTTTATACCATAATGTGTGTGTCCCTGAGGCCCTGCACACAGAGTAGCAAACAGACCACACACAACTTGGCACATTGGCACTGAATATCATTTAACACGTCTTTCTCTCTTTACTCAAACGGACGGAAAAAATACCTAAACACACAAGCACAAACATACACACAAAATTATAGGATATGTGCTCCATTCCATTATCTGGACCGCCAAGTAAAAGTTCATGTTGCATTAAAAAAAAAAAAAAATATGAATGCAGCTTTCAATACTGAAACCAGTATGTGAAAGGAAGGGTCCAGTGGTTTTTAAATCCACACACTGCATATTATTATTCCCCTGGAGACAGACAGCATCTAAATCATGAACTGAGTGTATCCCTCCGCCCCTGTTACGATAACATCCATCCATATTCTCATGGCTTCAGGAGACGGTGCCACCATGAAGTAGACACGATCGTGAGTCTTCACACTGAATGTTAGGGAAGGGTTTGGACTCTGAGAAAGAGAGAGAGACAGATTACAGTTTGGCCTCAAGGGGGCAGCATTGCAACATGCAATTGTCTTATAGCAGAAGTTATTAATCAAAATCAAAGTAAATTATTAATATTTTAAGCATAAATACAAAACTCATTATATTCATAAGTATTAGCAGCAGAGGAAAAGTACCTTGTGGGCACTCTTTAAGTGGTCGTAATACACTTCCTCTATGGCCTGGAAATAAATCACTCCTTTCAGTTTGGCCTCGTGTTTATCTGAAACCATAAAAAGTACAAAAAGTCAATATTGATGTCACGTGAATCGATCGACTTCATGCGAGGAATCATCTGACCTGCAAAGTAGCTCAGGGTCCTGCGGTTACGGTCGAAGACAAACCAGCGTTTCTTCCAGGTTTTGATTTTGCCGCCCATCTTAATGAGGAAGCCCCTGCAGGTTTTCTCTGTGATTGAGACGTGGTAACAAGTTTCTGTGTTGTGGCCGGCCGAGTCTATGTGGCCACGAAGGTCAAAGTCGTCCTTCCTTACAGGTAGGTAGCGTGTCAATGGACGAGACTGCGACGGGGACATGTAGGACGTTACAGGGGAAGCCATTTTTATTGTGCATAAATCAATCTAAAACTAGATTTCGACATTTTTTATTGTGTGTTCTGAGTGTTTTAGCATGTGCAATAGCTACAGTGTTATGTAGTAGCTAATGCGTTATTACTAGTGTTCCAGCATGTTGCTATGAGGTTACTAGGGTGTTCTTATGTGTTTGCGAATGTGTTTTGAGTGTTTTTAGCATTCTTAAGTAGTTGACAATGTGTTCTGAGAGTTTAGCATGTTTCTCTGTAGTTGCTAGAGGTTTCTTATGCGTTTTGTTATGTCGTTGTTAGGGTATTTTTATGTGGTTTTGGAGTCAAAATTTTTTAAACTTGTTGTTACAAATCAGCAACACGTTTGTTCATCTTCAGAACACAAATTAAGATCTTGTTAATGAAATCTGAGAGATTTCTGTCCCTTCATTGACAGCCGCAACTACTACTATTAAAGTCTTACGGGTTTGTAGCAACATAAGGATGAGTAATTAATGACAGAATTGTAATTTTTGGATAAACTAACTCTTTAATATTTCAGGTAAGGTGTTCGTTTGATCTCTAACCCTAAATATGAGCACTACACTGTAAAAAAATATTGATGGTTTAACTTAAAGTAAGTAACCTGGTTGCCTTAAAATTTTAAGTTCATTGAACTGGAAAAAGTGAGTTAATACAATGAAGGAGATTAATTTAACCATCAGAAACTCAAAATTATATGTTATCTGAACTAAATAAATTATTTAAGTTGATTTGACAAAAGAAAAAATGTTGTGATTACTACACTGTAAAAAAATATTGTTGGTTTAACTTAAAAAAGTAAGTAATCTGGGTTGCCTTAAAATTTTAAGTTGATTTGAACTGGAAAAAGTGAGTTAATACAATGAAGTAGATTAATTTAACCATCAGAAACTCAAAATAATAAGTTATCTTAACTAAATAAATTATTATAAAGTTGATTTGACAAAAGAAAATATGTTGTGATAACAAATCTTGAAAATATTTAATAGCGATGCATGTCTTATCACAGCGCTCACCTGTACTCTCTGTTTCTCTCGCAGTTTCACTTCTCTCTCAATGAGTTTCTGCCTCCTGGTGGTTTCTTCTTGCAGCCGTTTCTCTAGCTCTTCTCGTCGTCTCCTCTCCTCTTCAAGGGCCCTGCTCTTGCTCTCCATCTCTCTCTCCTAATACACAAAAGACACCGTACTGTCCAGATATGCTCCCAAACGAGTTTCTTTTTAAAGCTGCACACAATTAGTACTCTCCTTTCCTGCATAAACTCCCATGAACAACATCAGAAACAGGAAGAATGACTTGATTCCCACAGTGTTCCTGCATTTCAAGCCAAATTAGTTGCCGTTCATGGCTGACCGGAAAACTTCTAACAGAGCAAACAAGCTCACGGTTTAATATCCATGAAGCCAAATTGGGTTCATGTGGGTTTATGGCGTGCTGAAAGACTGGACTGTGAACCTGATGTCAGCAGGTTTGTGTGGCCGTTTCATTACCCTGTATTCCATGAGCTGGTGCTTCTCCGCCTGAGCCTCCCGGAGAAGACGCTCCATCTCCTCCATCTTCAAAACATTGGAGGTGCTGGCGCTGTCGAAAAATATGAGACGAGTGAACGCCACAACAATAAATCCAAACTGGGCACTAAAACATTTCACCTATGGCGAGAACAATGCATACACTTGCAAATGTAAACATGACGTATGTGCACTGGCATGCATGTATAAATGCGGAAGAACACAGAAGGAACCAATAAACCTGGTCGGCACTGGAACGCATTAACCATCCAGGCACGGAGAGCTTGAGAGTGCGGCCCACAGTCTGACGTCTGATGCTTTCCATTTAGACTTCAAAAAGAACACGTGGAATAGATCTGACCAACCCCTCCTTCCTGTAAAACTCTAAATATCCCCTAAAAACTTCACTTCACCGCTTGGCTCCTTAATATTATCCCGAAAAGCTTCACCTGTAAAGAATATATGGAATCCTCTTCCATGTCAAACCACATATGCAACCATCCCATTTGTCATATACTGGCATCCCCCCCCCAAAAAACAATAAGTTTTCCAGTAACAGATGCCTGTGATGTTTCTAACTATATCTGCATGAAGAAAATAGGAGTGCATGCAATGCAAACCACACAAGAAAAGGGCAAAGTTTAAGCTGAATTTGTTTTGCATGAATGAAATGCACTCAGCGTACCTGATTTTCTGTTGGATGTGCATAAAGAGCAACACATAATTTAAAGGTGGCTATAAGCAGAAAATATAAGACCAATCAATATTCAGTATGCAAATGAACATAAGGATGACCAATTGCAATTCACTACATGAATACTGATGACATCACAGCTGTCAGAGACGATTTTTAATTACAGTGCCAGTCTTGTATGTACAATTATTATTTTTTTCTCAACGTTTCTGTGATCATGCTTTGCATGGTTGAGTCTAAAGCTGAATTTTAATCGGATGATGGACGGCTCTCAATCATTAGCAAAAGATAGTAGTACTTATAGTATGAAAAAAAAACTTTTAGAGTCATCTTTTAATAAATAGTACTTCTAGTAAAAGTACATAAAAGTACATAAAACAGTACATAAAATACTTTCAAAGATGATCTAAAACCCATCATGCATTTTGTAGACAACAGATTCAAAGTAAAACCTAAACACAATTATTTCTGATCACCAAGCGGTAACATCTGGCCACCTTATTTCCATTTTTTTCTATTCCCTTGCACATATTTTATTTCTCTCATGTCCTTCAAAGAGTTCTTTCATCTTTATGGTATCTTACCAGTGGTGCCGGAGATGAACGGAGGTCATTCCTGATTTAGAACCCAAAAATCGAGCAGAGAGAAGTGGAACATACAAAGACCCAAGAACAGTCCGAACCCGCGCTCTGCGTCTGATTACATTCAAACTCGGGGGGAAAAAACCCTGTTTCCTCTAACTGTTCTTGCTGTAACCTGAGTGGATCCATTCCAGGAGCAGAGGAGGGGGTACCAACGGTCCTTCTTGGGCCCCTCAGAACTCAAATTACACAAGCCTCCAGTGCACACGCATATAACATAAACACACATCGCTTTGAGAAATGCCCTCATGTGGTCTCATCTGTCAAAGTCTTTTCACTAAAGTCTTTAGCTAGTCACTCTCAAACAGATTTGATGTTTATGGTAACGTACACAAGAACATCCACCTGAGCTTTCAAATACGGTTCCTGGATTTCAGTCTTTCTCTCTCTATTCTTTCTTTATACATTGCTCTTGTCCTCAGAATTTCATTCCTTGTACCCCTAACCCCTGACAGACAACTCTTGGCTTGAACTACAATAGAAACTGCATGGATGTTTTCAATTACAAAGACATGGTTTGTGTCATGAGTTTATATGATCCGTCTGTAGGTCTGGAAACACACAATAGAATCTAAATGCGCACATTGAATAGACTTCTGTTGTTTTCATATGAATAGTCTATATTTTTATCTTTATTATTCCATCTACAACTATACACACTAAATTTCTAAAGTTTGTGGTCGGTACGATTTAAAAAATTTTTTTGTTCTTTTGCTCACCAACATCAAAACTACATGCATCTTTATGGTCACACTCCAAATATTTAAAGGAAAAAAAGTGGCGTAGACATTTTTGTTCACTCAGCAAGTCAATTTGAAACAATTACAAAGAAATGGTAAGAAACACATTGAATTAAACAATTTTGAGGTAGTGAAATGTATTCCAATAATCGGTTTTATTTACAATTTTTTTTTTTTACAGTATTTAGCATATGAATAATTTTTCCAAAAATCCCTAGATGCCACCAAACAAAGGTTTTGTCCGATTTATCTAACTTTCGAGGACGAAGATACAGTGGTGTGAATAAGTTTTGACCCCCATGCTAAAGTTGCCTAAAAAGAGGAATAAAAAAATCATCTTTTGGATATTGATCTTAATTAGAAAAATGAGGAAAACTCCAACCTTTAAGGACACAAATTTTCTTTGTGAATGAATAATGTATCATAAATAAAATACATTTTCCTTAAAATACAGCGTGCATAAGTCAAGGCACCCCTATGGTAAATTCCCATAGAGTCAGGAGGATTTTTATTTTTAAAAGCCAGTTATTTCATGGATCCAGGATAATATGCATCCTGATAAAGTTCCCTTGGCCTTTGGAATTAAAATATCCCCACATCACCACACACCTTCCACCATGCCTAGAGATTGGCATGGTTTTACTTCAGTTAGCCTAATGGCTGGTTTGATTTGCATTGAAAGATGATCTTATGGAAAGTACCCCATGCCAATCTCAAGGCATGGTGGAAGGTGTGTGATGATGTGGGGATATTTTAATTCCAAAGGCCAAGGGAACTTTATCAGGATGCATATTATCCTGGATCCATGAAATAACTGGCTTTTAAAAAAAAAAATCTTCCTGACTCTATGGAAATTTAACATAGGGGTGCCCTGACTTATGCACGCTGTATTTTAAGGAAAAACATTTATTTATTTATGATACATTATTCAGTCACAAAGAAAATTTGTGTCCTTAAAGGTTGGAGTTTTCCTCATTTTTCTAATTAAGGCATTAAGATCAACATCCAAAAGATGATTTTTTATTCCTCTTTTTAAGCAACTTTAGCATGGGGGTCAAAACTTATTCACACCACTGTAGAATCAGTAACCAAAATCTGTGAATTACTCTCTCACCTGGAGACGTTGTCAGGCGAGCAGGCAGAGATGCTGGTTTCCATGCTGTCCGAGCTGTCCATACTCAGCGTGTCGAAGGCGCGGCCGTTGTCTTGGTAACCAAAGGAGTCTAGGTAGACGTTGTTCTGAGAGGACGCGCGGCCACCGATATCACTCAACCTCGTTCGGTGCTCCTCGCCAATGTGCTGCTGACTGTGCCCTATAGACACAAACCAACCAATGAAACAAGAATTTATTCAGCAGTAATGAACAATGTGAAGTAGCACTATTTAATATCAAGCTTCTCCGGAGTCCTCCTGCCTGTTTTCAGGGCTAACTCTGCTTTACCTGAGAGTGCAGCATCACTCCCAGGAGCAGATTCTCCATCCCTGCTGCCCAGCTCAGTGTCCTCTGGCCGGGCAATGCCTAGCCCACTCTTCTCACAAAGGCCAGCCACCGTGCAATAATATCCTGACACCCTACACTACTGTTCAAAAGTTTGGGGTAAGATTTTAAAAAATAAAATACTTTTTTCAGCAAGCATGCATTAAATTGATCAAAAGTGAAAGCGAAGACATTTATAACACTACAAAAGATTTAGAGTTCAAATAAATGCTGTTCTGTTGAACTTTGTATTCGTCAAAGAATCCTGAAAAATATGAATCATGGTTTCTATAGAAATCTTAAGAAGCAACTGTTTTCAATATTGATAATAAGAAATGTTTCTTGAGCACCAAGATTTCTGAAGGATCACGTGACACTGAAAACTGGAGTAATAATGCTAAAAATGTGGATTTGCCATCACAGGAATGAATTACGTTTTAAAATATGTTCAAATAGAAGATTTTTTTTAATTAGAATATTTCACTATATTCCTGTTTTTTTCTGTATTTTTGATCAAATAAATGCACCGTTGTTGAGCATAAGAGACTTCTTTCAAAAACTGACCCCAAATTTTTGAGCGTTAGTGTATGCGAGAGGACACCTTACTCTGATTCACAGATTGGATCCCAAGCCCCTAAAGACGTCCTTGTTCAGCAATAAATCCAGAATAAAAAGATGGATTAATATATTTGCACTTGATATCCATTTAGTTGCTGTCTCCTGAAACTTTTAAGTAGGACATCTAGTAGTGCTAGAAGCGGATGAGACTCAACTCCACTACAACTTGATAACATCAAACACAGCGAGAAAGAGCAGAGACCCGCCTCTGATGATCCTACCCAGGGGACCTTCAGATAAACCATCCAAAAACACAAAAAAGCTTTTACACCTACATTTGTAAAGTCATAATTCTCACATATGATCAAATAGCTTTAGCTTGTATTAACATTATCAAATTAAAAAGAAAAGGGTCACATTTGTTCTTGTCAGGTTGAAAGGGAATGCAGATATTTGACTTAAAATAAAATGGAAGCATTTCCTGTTTTTCATCTTCCCAACATTCTTTCACTATCTTCACAAATCAAAAATAAACACAAAAATTTTCCACCCAGTTGCAATAAAAATCTTCTATTTGAGAACATCAATGCCTTATAAGGCAGACTCACTTTAATTAAAGTATTGATTTGCTTGTTTTGATGGTTCAGAATTAATTTGGGGTTACTACCAGAGGTGGGAGACTCGAGTCATATGACTTGGCTCGAGTCGCAAATTTCTGGATGTGACTTGTGCCTGCCTATTTACTTGTGGAAAAAAGAAATTCTCAATAATTGTGATTTTTTTATGTGATTTTTTATGTGTGTGGGGCTTGAGGAGGAATAAAGCGTTAAGCGATGTAGCCAATCACAGACATATGTGTTGATTTCTTGAACGCAATGGCCAATCAGAAGCAAAAAAATTGTCAAAATGTCTAAATAAAGTAATAAAAGTCCCAGAGTTAAAAAATGTGTAAAACCAAGTTGTGACTTGACTTGACTTGACAAAGTTGAGTATGACTTGACCCTTACAACATAATGACTTGACTTTGACTTGCAATGTTAAGACTTGAACTTGATTTGAGACTTGCATTTAGTGACTTACTCCCACCTCTGGTTACTACACAACTCTATGAGTTGATGCATGCTGGATTTTTGATGAAGCCCAAAGTTATTTATTTCAGAAATGTAACAGTACGTTTACAGAAAACAATGTACTAAAAACAGAAAAGTTTTTCCTTTGCGTTTACGTGTACAGGTGACAAAGTTCACATGAATTCGTGATTTAGCACAATGCTAATTTCCATCTGTTGTCCCCTAACATAGACAAATATAAGCCAAAAAATCTCCACAGTGAAATCAATAATGAGTCATAATAGTCAATAATGTGAACCGATTGAAACCGGTTTTCAAACGTGCGTTTTCGGGACCCCAAAATGCTGTTAAATGAAATGCACTAAAAATGTTTACTAGACAATTTTTTATAATTCTATAATATATAAATCCAGTAATTTGATTGCATACGATGGGAAATTTCGTGTGAGGGCGGAAGATTTCACAACAGGATTTCCTGCCTTGACTAAAAGAAATCTGCTTGGTTTGAAAGTGAATTTTGTGTGAGCTGTGCTTCATACAATGCTACACATTAGACAAAATTTCACTAATGTGAATGTGGCAATTTGTGCAAACCTCATTCCTGCCAAAATACCCATAAGCACCCACCATCAGCCCTGTAGTAGTCCATAAACGGCAGGGTGACATAACAATTAGAGTCTATGAATAGAAATAAAATGAAAACAAAATGACTACACCCAATCATGCAGAACTGAATTACTAAAATAACACAATACCATTGTATGAAATAAATCATTTCATGCCTTAGTAATATGTACAAAATTGCAGCTTTATTTCATACAAGAGCCAACCTCATTCGATAAGACCCATAAAAGGCGCTGGTTAACAAAAGTGAAGAAATGCTAACGGTTTCTCCATTTCAGTAAGACCAGACTTGTTAAAAAGCATTGAGTCAGGGGCTGACATCAGCCAATGACCCAAAAGAGGACATTCTTCACCAGAGAGGACATGCTATTTATTTGAATGCAAATCCAAACAGGCACATCTAGTAGACAGACTACTGTACCTTTCTTAGATTTGCCTGCAGGATAGAGAAAGTAATCCAAGATTAGGCAACATTTTACTAAAGCACCACTTTTGATGAGCATGATGTAATGCTACATAATAACACTCGTTGTGTATGAGGTGGAGAGCCCTACCCTTGTGCAGGCGGTGTGAATCCACTTGTGTCTCTTTAGGGGAGATGGCAAGGGCTCGATTCAACACGCTCCCACAGCTAGAGCTTTGAGCTAAAGGTGGATGAGACTAAACACAGAGAGTGATGTTAGAGCGGACTTTTACTTTTACATGCATACATAACCATTCAAAAGTTTGAGGTGGGTACAATTTTTACATTATTGTACTATATGATATTAGTAAAATGTTTAAAGTAAGAAGTAAAACATAAAACTACACAGCATATTTCCCACTTCCCAAACAAAATACTGAATATATAGTCACCCACCCCTTTTATAAATATTTATTTAGTTTGTTATGATGAATTTTATTTATTTCAGGGGTCAAACTCAGTTACTGGAGGGCAACAGCCCTACAGAGTTTAGTTCCAACCCTGCTTCAACACACACACACACACACTTGCAGTTTTCAAATGAGCCTGAACGACTTGATTAGCTGATCAGGTGTGTTTAATTAGGACTGAAGCTGTGGCCCTCCAGGAACTGAGTTTAACACCCCTGATTTATTTGATCTTTGGGTTGATTTTGGCAACTTTACCTTAAAGAATAATTAGAGACTTCTATGTATGTATGTAAATGTATAACATATTCTTACTTTAGAGGGTATGTTACGACCCAGGGTGGCACAGGTGAACTGTGGGGTTATGGTGGGCTGGGTCTTCTTCCGAGGAAGAGTGCCACTCATATGAGCTCCGCCTTCCTTACCGTACCGTTTTCTTTCCTCTAGCGTGCGGAAATGCTGAGGAACAGAAGGTTTAAGATAAGGAATGTCATTGTATAATTGCACTCATTTGTACATTCACACTCGCCAGGTTTACCTGCCTGTGGCGGCGGTGTTTTTTGGCAGGTAGAGGAGGAGGTGGAGGAGAAGGGTTGAGAAAGGTGACCATGTCTTCAGGCCAGTGCACAGAGGGAGGTTTAGGGTTGGGACGAGAGCATGCAGTGAAAGAGGAAGAAGGGATGGTGGAGGACAGTGGACAGGAAGAGGGTGAGAGCTTTGACAAAGAGAGAAAAAGAAAAAAAATCAGAAAATAAGGATGCCAGAAGAAGGTAGACTAATAGGATAGTTAGTTTAAAGAGGTCATATAATGGAAAAAATTATCTGACTAATGTTTTGGAAAAAAAGCAAAAATATAGTCATTAAAACTAAGATGGAAAAACAGCTCATCCTGAAATCTGGACAAATTCTTATATTATATAGTTATAAGAATTATAGTAGTATGATATGACCTCTTTAATATAAAAAAGTCAAAGAGAAAGGGAGTCAAATTGTATATATATATATATATATATATATATATATATATATGCACACACTCTCACATATGTTTATACACACACACACACACACACACCCATAGTGGCCATTATACTCAATGTTTCCAGTACTTGGCATGTGCAACTAAATCCTGGATATGCTCAATTTCGAACACAAATAAACCATCCTGGTCACACACCTCAGCCTCTCCTGGTGGGGCAGAGCTCTCTGAAGGACTGGGGTCAGGGCTGGGGTCAGTCCCTGTTGCAGGGCCGTCAGAGGACTGGGTTTTGGTGGGGAGGGGGGCTGGGGTAGGGTCTACCCCCAGCTGAGAGTACAGTTCATTGATCTCAGTGACTGTAACATAGCCCTGTGGAACAAACCATTCGGAAAATGGGGGGAGAGGTAAGGGGGTGAAAAGAAAGACATTCAAGGAGGTTAAATTGATTAATAAGCAAATGAATAACTAATGAATCCCTAAAATAAAATAAAAATGTTTTTATGTTAATTTAAATTAAAATGTAAATAAATAAATAAATATAGTTAATGTTAATGATAGTTCACCCTAAAGATGAAAATTATGTCAGTATTAACCCACATGTTGGTCCAAAATATACTTTCTACTGTGGAACAAAAAAGAAGATATTTTGAGAAAAAGTTTTGGTAACACTTTTAATTTAAAGTCACGCAGTTACACATTACTACATGTACTTACTATAGTAATAACAGTATATTATGCATAATTAAGTAACTAACCCTAAACCAAACCCTAACTCTATAGTAAGTTAAATTACTTATAAGTTAAATAACTCTACATGTAGTTAATTAATATTACTCAGTACTTATCCAAGTACAATGCAACTACGTCACCTTAAAATAAAGATTAACCAAAGTTTTTTATGTCCATCCAATGGAAGTCTATGGTAACCAAAATTGTTTTTTCAAAATATCTTCTCAAAATAACTTCTTTAAATGTTCCACAGTAGACGAAAGTCATTCAGTTAATGATTTGGGTAAACCACCTCTTTAAAGGATCCAAACAAGTGGAATTTATAGGAATTTATTGATAAAACAGTAAAAGAGGAAATAATTAGGATGTTATTTTCAATATCAAGAGCGTTATTAAATCTTAACTACCCAGAGAAGTGGCATGTTAGGAGGTATTTTGGAAATCAGGAAATGAGCTACAAACATTATCTTGCATGCACATTGCAAGTGCGTTACCTCAGCGTTTTTGATAGAAAGAGAGGAAAGAAGAGAAGAAAACATCAGCAGGTCAGCAGGAAGTGGAGACAGGGTTTTGTGGGCATGGCAGAATTTACTATGAGGCGGACACACGTCAGCCAACTGGAAGCAGTCCTGGAATACAGGGGGAGAAAGACCCCGTTTCCACAGCGAGGAAACACAAACAACTCTCTGCAACTAAAGATTTCCAGGTTGCAAGGGTTGTGATAAGGGCATGGGCGAAACAGCAGTCAAAGTGAAGACTTCCTTATTTACTATAGTTCATTGTGTTATAGTAACCTTTTGGGGAAGCCACACATGGTTGAAGTGCTCAGGCCCATAACACATGTGTAGTCCAAGAGAGGATGCCATAGTCCATGTTGTCAAGACAAAGAAGATTTGCCTTTAATACACAGAGAGGACACAATCCTATCAGGCTTACCTCTTTCATACTGATGGGACTGACAGGGAAACCCAATGCCCCAGTGAGCTCGGAATATTTCTTCTCCAAGTTGATAAGATTCTCCTTTTCCTGGAAAAATAGCAAGAAAATTATTTTCAATTAAGGGTACAAAAAAGGAAACAAAAATACTGTAGCATGGCTATATGGTGATATTACAAAGACAGACCTGCTGTAGCATCATCTGAAGATTGTTCTTTTCCTTCACAAAGCTGTCCTTGTCCCTCTGAGCCTGCTGGGAAATCTGGGTACACTGTTTCTTCAAGGCCAGGAGCCTTTCCTAAAGGTGTCACACATGTGTTGGACATGTTGGAAATGAATGATCATATTTAAAACGCAGATTTCGTTTCAATTTTTTTTTTCAAGTCTCAATTTTAAAGATGAGTCAAATGGTAGAAGCTAAATGATATCAGTTAATTTAGTCTTACATTCATTTTGTGAATGTTGACTGCAATATACAGTAGTTTGTACTCAGTTTGTGTATAGTTGATAGATAACTATTAATCTGGACAGAAAATATTACTCATTTGCCACTTTAAGAGACAGGCTTGTGATAAAACTGCATTTCCCATCATTCTCTGTGGTAAAACTACAACTACTGTAATGTAACTACAGTAACTAAATAATGTAATGAATAGGAAAAGATTGATAGTTAAGACATTTGTAATGTTTCAAAAAAATGAAGTTAAATTGTTATTGTGAACTTTCTATTCAAAGAATCCTGAAACTGTTCCACAAAAATATAAAGCAGCACAACTGTGAACTGTTAACATAAGAAATGTTTCTTGAGCATATTAGAATCAGCATATTAGAATGATTTCAGAAGGATCACGTGACACCGAAGACTGCTAAAATGGACATAAATAGATAACAGTTACTATAAATGGTAATAATAACTCACAATATTACTGTTTTTACTGTATTGATCAAAACAAAAGCTGTCTAGCATAAGAGAAATGCTAAAATGCTAAAAATGCTAAAAGAGCTAAAATGCAATTACACACCTAATGCACGTATTTTGCTCTTAATTGTGCTGGATTAAATCTTCCAGTGTTTGTCAATAAGAGAAAAAGTCCCAAATCTCATCATCTTTTTAAACACATTCATAAGTAAATCACAAGTAAGAACTTCTCAGGCACCAATAGGGTGATGAATGCATTTCTAGGAAACTCACCTTGCGTGTGACGGTGCTCCGCTGGTATTCTGCGATCTCCCTGAGAATGTGTTGAGTCTGAGTCTCTTTCTCCTCATCTTGACGACTCTCTCGTTCTAGCTGTTGAAACTCTAGGTCTTCAAAACGCTTGGCCTCCACCTCTAGCGTCTCTGCATCCTGATAGACAAAAAATATGACCGTCTACATTTATGCTAGATCCATATCTTCAAAGTGGAAAGGAATTGAAGTAGTAAAACACCCACAGTTCAACCAGCCTCAAAGAAACCAACAACAGTTCACACCAAATCCCCTCTGCTCCACCACCTTCCCCAGGGATGGAGAGACAGGGGTTAAAGTTTCACTCTGCTGGAACCAGGCCAAACAAGCCTTCAGCCACCACATGCCAGTGAACAGAGGACCAGCAACAACATTCACCCGTGACTACTGACCTTTAGAGTCAGTGGTCCTATCAATCACGTCAACACTCACATAACATGACTTTCTGCGACAGAGAAACTCAGCAGCCATTCCACTCTGTTACAGAAACAGCTACTGTACTTTACACTTTCATTCAAGACCCACCGGCTTTAAATAACCTTGTTCCTTCCCTATAACTTAATTAACAGCTCATGTGGTCACTAACAGAGAATGTGCATCAGCCTGTCAGGGTGAATCTAATGAAACTTGTCAATAACATATCTGGGACAAACATGATATTGTATTTGTAGATTTTTAGCATTGTTACATTATCTTCATGACAATTAAGCACCCACTACCATCTCTCAATATTGAAATTTAACAATTTAGTTTATTTGGATAGCAATTTATGTATATCACTCTTATCAGTGAATTCAAATAATCTTTAAATGTAATGTTTTTCTGCATTACAATATTGTATATATGAAAAAACACCATCAAATATACACGTTTTTTCTTTAAATGATTTTCAATTTTTTTTTTGCAATATGAGATATGTATATTGTAAGGCAAAAAATATTACATTACAAATATGTTTTTGATCCTATGCATTACAATATGCAAATTAGATTTTAGATTACAGTAATGTGAATTTTTGCTTAATATTGTCACATGCACATAAAATTAATTTATTAAATAAATATAATATAACCCTGACTTTACCCATTGGTGCCAGAACAACATTTTAGATTATATAAAATAAAACTTACATTCAAATATATGCGATACATTCAATTATTATATACAGGAAGCGCATGCAAGACAGCCCAAATGTCTTTCATGGAAGTGAAACACAAGCAAGCATTAGTGATGAAGAGGAGATAGACTCGGGTATGAGGAAGAGGATGATGAAGGCCGTGCGTAAGTACTGACCCTGCAGAGCTGCAGCTGAAGTTGCTCTTTCAAGGCTTCAGGGCAGGTGTCCAACTGAGTCTTCTGCTCTGCAAGCAGATGCACCAGTCGCTCTAACTTTACACGCTCCGCATCTAGCTTGGCTTTGTCCTGCACGTACGCGCAAAGGATGCAGGGAAGAGAGGAGAGAAGGGTTAGTGCTGGGGCAGGGGGGTTGGGTAGGGTTAGTTACTACATAAAGTCAGCAACAGCACAAGTGGTGTATGATGGATATGGAGGTGTTGAATTAAATGGAGAACAAGAAAAAGCAGGAAAATAAACTGCATGATGCTGATGTAATCAACATAAATATTCAAACAACTGGGAAAAACACCTCAGCAATCAGTTCAAACTAAACTGCAATTGAAAAAATATTAAAGTTCTCTGAAAAATGAAAAAATTCTGTCATCATTTTCTCACCCTCATGTTGTTCCAAACCAATCATCTTCGGAAGCTTTAAATGAAATCTGAGAGATTTCTATCCCTCCATTGACAGTATTCGCAACTAGCACTTTGACGCTTCAAAAAAGTCATTAAGAAAGTGTAAAACTAATCCATATGAACTGATTGGTTTAGTCCTAATTTTCTGAAGAAGCACGATCGCTTTATATGTGAATAAAAGCCTAAATTCAATCTGTTCATATAAAGCGATCGTGTCATCTTTGCAACACACGGAAGCTCAGGCATGTTCGTTTAAGCTCAAGAACCGATGAGGTTAATTCTCATGTGTTGCGTTAAATCTTGATTTGTTTTACGAAGATGTTGTTATAAGTTCGGAACGACATGAGAGTGAGTAAATGATGACAGAATTTTTTATTTTTGGGTGAACTAAACATTTAATGAAAATGGCCACTTTGCATGCAAGCAACACTCACTGCAAAGAATGGCCCCAAGTGGCAGCAACAGCAATATAATAACAGACACCAATGTTCAATAAATGACTTGCACCAAGTGATATTGTCCATCTGCAGGCCACTTATGTTTGCCAAGCAACAAAACAGAAAACACAATATAGTATTCACTTGATAGTTGTTACAAAACCTTGTTACAGTAGCTCCATTGCCAACACAGCAGCATCCTAGACAGAATGGAACTTGATCAGTGAACAAATCAACCATGAAACGGCCCTCCAGTTAAAGGGTTTGTAGGCTATATCGAGTTTCTCTGCAGCTGCCAGGCTAAATGGAATGAGCCGGAAGTCAGGCTGAACTTGAGACGCAGGTGCCAGGGTTTCTTAGCTCAGAAATCCCTCACATCAACAGTGTGGGGTGTCACTCAGTTTAGCAGAGGTGTATTTAGAGCAGGCCTGGGATTACCAACTGTGACACCAACTGAGAGATTGCCAGGAAATGCAAGTGTGTGTGAGACTCTAGAATTGATATTTCAGAAGTAATATGGAAAGGAAACTTTGAAACCGCATCTTCGCAAAACTTTGAATTAAACTTTGATTGTAAAAAAATGCCATAAGCAACACTAGTAGCAGCCAACTTGCCCCACTCAAACTTCATCACTCAAATAATACAGATAATATTCCATCAGATAATACAAATTAACAGCATTTATCTGGCACACAACCAGTGAGAAATTCAATAAGGGTGACATTAATAAACTTGAAAAGATAAACCTGCATAAAAACTATTAAATATTCAAAATTTTAGATAAAATTTGGTCTAAAATAGTGAAGAACTACAGAATTTGACTGCAAAATGCCTCACAGGGACTTCCACATTTAAGGCCTCAAATGAATCAGTGATTCATTTTGGTAAATTGTACATTAGGATGGTTCATATACACTATTGTGCAGAAGTTTGGGTCAGTTTTGGTTTCTAAAGTTGTTTTTGAGTCTTACTCTCACCAAAGCTGAATTTATTTTAGGGTGACCATATTTCAGTTTTCAGAATAGAGGATGCATGTAGGGGGGTGCATCAACAAATACTTGTGCATTAACAACCTTGTAAATATGGAATTGTACTTCAATACATAAAGTCAAATATCATTTCCATTGAATTTTGGCCCACATCAATAGAATAATAACAAATAAATAAAAAAATACATGACACTGTTTCTATTCATGGCCATAGGTTAAAAACAAATCGACTACAATATGGTTACAGTAAGGTTCTCTTGTACCTTATGTGGACTTCTAGGTCACTAGCACCTTCATTTGACCCTGACACATAGGCCACGGGCCAGCTTTGCAGGTCATGCATTCTTTTTCACGCAGATCCCGACCGTGACGAAAACACCACATTTTTCTCTGTAAATCATCTGTGAATTTACAGTTGGGCTTTTTTTTACGCTGTGCATTTGCCACTGTTGACAAGCAATCTCTGTTCTGTCTCTTGGCTGCTGTTGCCGTGGTGCTGAGGGTAAAGATTGAGATGTAGTTTGACTAATGTTTGCGTTACGACCAGTGGTGGCATGTGAGAAGGCGGGACCTAAAGCAATGCAAAAACAGCGACTGTGGAAAGCCGAAGGTCCAAAAAGAGGACATGTCCAGGAAAAAGAGGACGTATGGTCACCCTAATTTATTTGATCAAAAAGTAAAATAAACCCGCATTTAGAAATCTTAGGCCTGGATTCACAGACAGCTCAGACTAAGCCAGGATTAGGCAATAGTTCACTTAGGACATTTAAGTAGCTTTTATAAACATTCCTTAGAAAAAAACGTTACTGGTGTGCATCTTGAGGCAAAACTATTGCACTGACATATTTTAAGTGTAAATTGCTTTTAGTTAAAACAGCTCAAACATGCATTATAGTCTGAGACTATAGGATTAAGCCTTGTCAGTGGATCAAAGTGGAAATGTCTTAACTACCACTTTTATTCAGCAAAGATGGATTAAATTGATCAAATTGATTTCAATTGATAATCTTGCTGACCCCAAACTTTTGACCAGTAGCATAAATCAAGTGGCACACTTTTGACATTTATATTATGAACCATCTGAATGAACTGATTTCCTAAAATGAATCTGATTTGCCAATACTGCACACTAAAAGAAAGGATAGTTTAGTAGAGCACATTTGAGTAAAATGAGTAGTGTCTCTATAGTTAGAGAACTACCCCTCAACACTGATGAAGACTTCATCATGGCCACATACCTGAGATTTTTCCGTCTGCGCTTTGTTTTCGATGTCAGACATCTTTTCTTTAAGTTGCTCCAGAGCGTCTTTCTCCTGCTGTAGCTGAGCCATCTCAGAATCCTGCTCGCCTTCCAACAGAGCCCGCTCCATTTCCAACTACACACACACACACACACACACACACACACACACACTTAATTTGAACTCAATCTAGTTATACATTTAATAAAAAACATCAAAACAATTGAAGTCGCTGACATTAACTACAGCAATGTATTCAATGATTTTGTGGTCAACTCTGATGTCATGTCACCACGTTCAGGACCACCTAGAAGGTGCCTCATTTCACACAAATAAAAAGAGGCCCGCATTCTGAGCTCATAAAACCCAACATAATAAAACTATATCACCATACTGACATTATGGGTTTGTTGAATGGAAGTCTAATGGACCAGTCTGACTTCCAGAAGACCAACCAAATAATAATGCTTTTTGAAGTATCAATAAATGACACTTTAAATATATTTAAATAGAACACAGTTCTTTTAAATAGTGATCATTTACAATATTAGTGTTTTTACTCTGTTTGTGATCAAATAAACTCATCCTTGGTGAGCATTATTCTTGGTGACAATCATTCTTTCAAATACATTTTATATTTCATACTTATTTCAAACTTTTGATAGGTAGTATAGGGGTCTCAAGATGTCAAAGTAGGCTAATAAGGTAGAAATGCTGTTAGCCACCACAACAATTTTCTACACTACTTTGAAGAGACTTATCTAGTTATTGTTCACTTCATTGCATGATTGTAACGTCCATTCAAGTTGCTTGTCCCACCAAATTTCTTCACATTGGTCCATTGCTTTTAGACTGACTGCAACAGCCAAACAAATGCAGTAACAGAAAGAGTTAACAGTAAGAGTTTGTCTGGGCCTTCAAACCTCACCAGATCCTCACAAAGAGAAAGGAGTAAATAGCAGAAATGAGGATGACAGGAAGGGACAGTGCATTACAGTGGGGGGCAGAATAGAGGAGCATTAAAATATTGAAATCGAAACACGATGAAATGTGCAAGTGAGAGAAAGTAAAACAGGTTTAGGCTTGGCAAGTCAGACCTCCTTGTCTAACTGCGGTCCTCATCACAGCTCCTGATTACTTTGCCACATGCACAACTCTCCCACATAGACACTCTTCTTCCATTACTCCCACCATACCTGATCTCTCCCACTCCTTATACGACCTACAGATGTGTCAACTGTACCTCTCTGATGGACTCCTCCATTTGGTTATCCAGGTCTTTGATCTTCAGCTCTAACTCTTCCATATTATTCAGAACCTGGATCCTCTCCTCCTCTATACGTCTTACGTCCAGCTTCAGCCGTGTGTCGTCCTCAGACACCTGTTGAAGACATGATACTGTAGGCAACCACATAACTACACTGTACAATGCAGTAAGAATTAAAATATATTATAAAAAGACTTTAGCTCAGTTCCAAACTGTTGTTTTTGTTAAATAAAACTGATTTGTTTAATAAATATGATAAATATGTATTTATTTATTAATAAATATGATTTAATAAAAATGACCAGCACATAACAAAATTACTAAAACTAAAATTAAAATATAACTAAAAATACTATAATACTCTGCAAATAATGCTAAAGTCTAGGTAGGCATTTTAGGCAACTCATGATGGTTTGTTTTTAAGTGTTAAGGTATTAATCATTTACTATTATTTTTAAGGTCACATGTTCAAGACGAGCAACTTTGGATAATAATCTTACAAATTATTGTGTCAAAAGTTTATTAAAGTGCTAACGACAACCAGTGTTGTTATATAATTAACTATTCAAAATTGTTTGCATTAATTGAAATAAAGACAAAATAAAAATGTTGTCTTGGCAATTAACTGAAGATTTAAGTTGAAGGTCAAATTTAAGTTAATTACCAACAAAAAAAAACTAATAAAAATCACACAACAAAATTACTGAAACTAGTAATTCAAAGCGGCACTGGACCATTTCAAAGCAGTCACTCAGGGCTGTCACTGCAATTAGTGTAAAGCCCTTTAATGCAATCCATAGCATGGACATGCCCCCTTCTGGCATCTGAGAAACAGGATTCACTGAATGAACACCAACGATGAATGGGTCCAACGGAAACTTTGAGGAACAGAGGGGTGGGGAGATACATACTTGATTTCCTAAACCGATTATTTATCTAGGTTTTCAATATCCGTGAAAGGCAATCTGCTCGTTTTGAGTTTTATAAGCAACAAGTTGACCTGTGACCTGGAAGAATCCACATGCGCGTGCATGTATGATTAGGTATGGGTGAAGAGACTGCCATTTTTCCATTGTGTGAGGCAGAGATCAACCAAACACAATGCGCATGACCCTGCTATATTTGGACAGTGATGTTTATATCTTCTCATCACAGTTTATACTACCGAGGGCCTGTCTCTGTGCTGCTTCGGCTCTATCTGTGCGGTCTAACTAGTTTCTATAGTCATATTGTCTTCTAACTATAGCATATATCTTTAGATGATTAAATAACAGAACCAACGCATGACTCCTGTGCGGAAGACTAATTAGATTAGTCTATATGGGAGTTGAAGGGGAGACACACGCACATTCCTTCACGAATTAAAGTGTGCATGAGGTTAAGTGCATGCCAAGGAAGGGTGGGAAACTCATATAACCTCTCCAAAAGGTCACAGGAATTAGCAGAAAGGAAACAGCCTAGATTTACAAATGGTTCAATTTCCTAATGAAATTAAAACACACACTGCATGCAGAAAAGATTTGGATAAAGCCATAGCGGAAAACAATCTGTCAGAGTAAAGCCGACCGGGACAGACCAATCAAACAAACACATGACTTCAGGTCCTCTCAGAGTATGCTTGTAGAGACCTGATATGACAACACCAAAGTCCATGGTTTATATAATATAATTCATTGTTTAATACATTTAAATATCTACATTTTAATTTAAATATAGCAATTATATTATATTGTATATTGCATGCCCCCAAAAAATATATTTGGACATTTATATCATCTTGATGGAATGCAAATGCAATGACCGCCAAATGGTTCCAATTAAGGCGATTTTTAATAGATGCATGAAGTCAGTTCCTCTCATTTATTCATTTTCCCTAAGTGGCTTTACCAATTACCTTGTTTATCCGTGTCAGTCGAGGAGACGGGGTGGGGGCGGAGCCAAGGACAGCTGTCGTCTCCACCCTAAGTTCTCTGTGTCCACTGTTCTTGAACTGCCGTGCCCGTCTCTCCTCGCTGCCCTGGGTCTCCCGGGCTTTAAGCCCGTAGTCGTTTTCAGCAGAAATGCTGGCTGACAAACTTGCAGAGTCTGAGAACGTTGACTCATCATCTGACACCTGTAATTTCTCCAGCTCCTTGTTGATCTTCTGCAAGTCTGCGACGGCCAAGCCGGTTTTGTCCTGCTCTGCGCGACCCAGCCCAGAACACAGATTGAGGATAGTCTCCAGACGCTGACGTTCCTATAGATCAGACAGAAAAAAAATGCATTCATACACATGCAGCATCAAACTTACATGCAGCATCAAACTTAAAAGAAAAAAGAAAAAAAAAATCAACTAGACAGCTGGAGGGAATAAGTTTTGGAAATATTTCTCACCTTTGAGATGCACACAGATTTACCTGCAGCAGTTGTAAACATGTCAGCATGAGATTTTTCTCCAAATAACAAACATTTCACTTTAACAGCCCATGTAAAATATAAAGAAGAGCATTACTTCTATTCCTTCAAACGTATTCAAGAAGGTCCAATATCCAATCGCCTTTGATTCAAACGTTTAAATGAAAAAAATGCGGAAAAGCACATTTGACAGCCCAAAACTGTGGTCAGAGAAAGACCAGATGGAGACAACCAGTTACCAGGCATATACATCCAAATACAATCCTGGCTTATGAGGGAGTGCACTTGGCTTAAACAAACCCCTGTGTTTATCGACTGATATGGAAATACAAACAGCAAGTTCAGGCGAGCATTTCCAGAGCCAAGAAAACCGATCACACAGGTTCATATAACTGTGAATGAACAACCCGACCTGCATCATAGGCACATTAACAGTTATTAAATTCATAAAGAAGACGTTTCCTTGTAAACTGAAACCTGGCCACAAAACAAGTCCAGCATTTTTATGCATTGCCATGGTATTTATCAGAGAGCTCTACTTACCTTGTCAACATATTCAGAGGTCAGAGGGCACATGCGGACCTCCTCATCACAGGAGGAGATCATGCCATCATCAAAAAGATGCTAGGTTCAGTAAAGTTCCTCAGCACAGTATGCATAAATGACAGAGAGACATGAACTCAACAACTTCAGCGCCACACCAAACCAGTGTCAGAAACACAAACCCTCTGACGGAGAGAGGGAGATGATGGTCCTCTCAGGAACTGGGCTCAGAGTGAAACTGGACCCAATAAAAACTGCTGGCACTAGATGGGAAAGGATACACAAACCGTGCATATAAATAGTCATGAGTAATAAACAAATATTACTCATGACACGCCATCAGCCCCAATGCATGAGCGAAGGGCAAAACTTCACTGGATCCTTTACCAAGGACATGAAAGTCAATGTAAATAATCTAGGGCTGTGCAAAAATTAATTGCGATTAATCGCATCCAAAATAAAAGTCTGTGTTTACATAATATATTTGTGTGTGCTGTATATAATTATTGTGTATATATAAATACCTATGCATGCATGTATATATTTACGAATTATTTGCGCTTAAATTCTGTATATATATATATAAATACATAATCTATATTATATAAATATAAATATTTTATATATGAATAACACATTTTCTTAAATATATACATGCATGTGTGTGTATTTATATATACAAAATAATTATATACAGCACACACAAATATATTATGTAAACACAGACTTTTATTTTAGATGCGATTAATCGCAATTAATTTTTGCACAGCCCTAAAATAATCCTAAACTAAATAATTCCTGCAAATTTTTTGCAAGCAACATATTAATATTAATAAATATAAAAATAGATCTCAAATGCATGAAATTAAATTGTTGCTATAGTTTTTTCCCAATACTTTAGATCTCATTGGGGTCTGAAAACAAAACAAAAAAACCCGCACATGCTATGCTTAAATGAATGGGTTTTTTTTAAATCATGTACGACCAGGGTTAAAGTCTGTAATGTTACATTCCTCTGAGAGAGTATGTTTTTCTAAGAAATCCTGTGAAAGTCTGTTTGGATATACATCTCCACCTGTAGCAGCCTTGTTTTCGCTCAGTTGTGGCCTTGTAAATATCACCAGCCTGTAGTTGTGGTGCTAGCTAATGAGTGGGCGGCCTACGCTGATGGTTTGGCCTCTGCCCAGCAGGGCGGCGCCACAGGTGGCCTCCCTTAACCACAGCGTACAAAAACTCTGATGCCTTTCATTTGAACCCCACAGAGAGCAGCTGAAAAGCAAGAATGGAGCATGTTAGCGTAGGCAATTTGCCAGCATCTTCTGCCGCTGTGGGCGCCCTCCCAGAGAGAGTGTGTTCAGGAGGCCGGGTTCAATGAAAGTGGATGTGGTTCTGGGCTGTCAAGCTGTCTATTAATAGGAGGTTTATACAGCCACACCTCTGCTTGGGTCTTCCACCGCATCCACTACAGAGAACGAGAGGGGCCTTCCTGCACATGGTCTGTTTCTTATAACTGTGTGGAATGCCAGAGAACAGGTTTAGTGATTAATTATACTTCTGGTGGGATCCCCTGTATCTGAGCTCCCTCAAGATGCCTTATTGCAAGAAGAATTGAAATATCACCAGCTTTTCACTTGATACCCCTCACAATGAGGAAAGAAAACAGGGTCATGGAGCAGGAATGTTAAAAATTTTAGAAAAAATCACATGTTCTTTGTATTGGGTGAGTTTTAAGAAGAATGATACGCTTATAAAGAATAAAAATAAAAAGGAAACATGCAAATTGGTTGGAACTGCAAATGTTTTAATTCTTCTAAAATTATATGCGCATTTTGTGTTAAAGTCAACATGAAACAGAATTTAAAACCGATACGTAATGTGACATTAAGACAAAAGGGTGGGATTTGAGTCAAAGGTGGTCGTTCTATCACAGATTGAAGTCAGTACTTAAGTGTTAATCGGCATTGAAATACGGTCAACTGTCGTCAGGAATGAACGTAGTATGCTGTAGTAAGTACAAATAGTAATTTTGATTCAATTATTGATTCATTAGTCATTCACTGATTCGAGGTTTAAGCCAATACGTACACATAAGTCCTGCATATGTCACCAAAGTGAAGTCAATTGTATCAGTCAAAGGTTTGTTATGATATTGGTTAAAATTATGAGCTCAACAAATAAAAACAAAAGCATCGATGAATCATTCACAATAAGATCAATAACATGCATTTAAAGCAACACATCAACAACATAAAGTGACAAAAGTCTCTCACCAGTCTTTCGACTTCCTGTTCCCGCAATCTTTCATCCCTCTGTCTCTGGTGGTAGTCTTGAAGCTCTTCCTTTCCACTAAGAGAGCTGATGCTGCCCTTTCTCTCCCTGAAGCCACTCGGCGGACCCATCCCTGCCTTTCCGAACGACTGCCTCCTTTCCCCGAGACCGATCTCCAGAGCTTGTGAGGGACCACGCATAGCTTGCCTGTCCACTTCTGAGTAGGAGCTGGTGGAAGTCAAACTCACCTTCTTGGCTTGCCGGGGACTGGTGGCTTCTTCTGATGTCATGGTGACATCCGGAGGGGCAACAGTGTGTTTGGTACCAGGTCTGGTGGACAGTGAGATGGAAACTACTTCAGTATGACCATTCTGGTGTTTGGGATCAGAGGCTCCAGTTGGGGGTGAAAGATGGCCGTCGGGGGACCGATTGCTTGGCAGAAGGGTGAGTTGGGCATCGGTGGGTCTATAGAGGCGTGGTAGGGAGCGGCTGTGCGAGCTCATTCCTGTAAGTGACCCAGCGGAGTACTTTCGTTGCCGTGGAGTGGGCTCGAGTCCACCGTTACGTCCCGCATCTGGGGTGTGGAATCGACGAGTCAGACGGGGACTGGAAGGCATGCTAGCTGCACCACTACCGGCCCCTGGTGTTGGAGGGAGGGAATCAGTCCCACTGGTGGACGAGCCGTTCCACATTGAGAGTGCTGAGCCTGAGGTTGCGGCACGGCGAGTGTCTGGCGTATTGAGGAGCAGACTATCCTGAGATTGGTTCCGGCTCATGGGTCGAGAATAAGGAAGTGATGCGTCGCGATCTCGAGGGTCGGAACTGCGAGGAGATGGGGGCATGCTGCTGGATGAATGCATTGGCACTCTGGCCACAAGCGGTGGCCGTTCGGAGCTGTACAATCGGCGGGCTTGTTCCTGATAAGATATTGGGGAGGATGAGGTGATGGGTGACAGCAAATTGGGTGTGGTGGGTGGAGACTGTGTCATGCTGAAGTAGGAGGGGCTTGAGTCCCCATTGGCTCGCAAGCTGTTCTCCAACGCCTGCTTCTTTTTTTGTAAAGTATCCATCAAATCGCGGAGCTCAGAGACTGAGCGCATCCCTCTTGAGCCAGACCCACCCAGACAGTGACTGAAATCACTGCTGAACTTCAGATAATCTAAAAATAAACACAACACAAGAAAGGTTCTTCAGAACAATAAACAAGAGTTTTCAACTAGCAGCTTCATTTTTGAAAAGGTCAGACAATTACAAGCATGAGAAAGTGGTTATGAGTTATATGACTGTCTGCTTGGCGATTGTTAACTCCTGGAATTGCTTTAATTGTTTGCAGGAGTACAGGGAGCTCTGACTGCTGTACCTGAGAATCCTGCAATGAACTGGAACAAAAAGATCATCAGTTTTCCCTTAGGGATAAAATAAAAATAAAGCTTGTCCACCTTGCTGTCAAACTATTTCACGTGGCTCTACAGCTTAAACCTACATAAACCTGGTCAGTTAAGACATTATCGAAAAATAGATACTGACCAAAGTCCAACATTTTTTAGAAACAAAGAAACTGACCAATCGACTCTTTACAAAATATTGCACAATAAGGTTATCTAGGAGTGTGAAAGTCACACAAAAAAAACTTCCTTAATAATCAATTTGTTCAAAACTATCATTTCAAATAATGTAGATGATCCAGCACAGGCTAAGAAGAGATTGGATAAAAGATAGAAATGTTTGATTTGGCCTCTAGGTTTGCTATTCTATCCTCCCTCCTTCACAGACACAATTTTCTCATCTGCTTTTTGGACGAGAGTTAAGTTTTAATCCGCCACGTGCCAAGACAACGAAGATCAAAGAAATCCCGCTTCAGATGACTGACGTGAATGCTCATAAAACACATAAACCTGCACATGCCAAGAAAATCCCTTTATCTCTTTAAGGTGCGTATGTGCGTATTTGTCTGGAGCAGAACTTTAATCATGGAAGAATCACACGCGTGAAGGTAAAGAAGGAAATAAAGCAGAAACTGAAAGATATATCTCAAGGATGAAAGGTTAAAGGAAAGGCATGCAAGATCACACAAACTTTGACCATACATGGGGAGGTTCTGGCTCACTATTTAGCAACAAGCTCACTTTTTATGGCTACCTTAAGAAACTGATGCATGCTGCTGATGTATGTATATATATATATACCACTCTGGTGAACTCTAATCTCTATAAACCAACTAGACAGTAACATAAGGTTTAAAGTTTACCTTATACCACTATAGTGAGCAAAGTCAGTCCCAGAATGTGTGTTTTTCCCAGGTTTGCTATGTACGATGCACTTTGAGTGAGTTGGTTCACTTTTGTTTATGTGAAGATTCATTCCTGCTGTCTAGCAACAAAGTGTGAGAGCGAGAGAAAGACTGAGAGGAGGTGGCAATGATTTATGTCGCTCTCTACACCTCACTCAAAATGTTCAATCAATCAACGGGGTGAATCCAAACCACATCTGTTTACAGATCACACATTCCAAGAGACAGACTGGCTCCCTAAGTGTGTCTGGGTTTGCTTAGATATACTAGAGTTAGTTAGCTAGCTAGTGTTTCATTTATGTATAAATTCTCTTTCAGGGTTTGGGCAATTGTAATTAACTTAACGGGGCACTTGGCAACTATTCAACCGTTTAGAAATAATTTGAATGGTTTAATAACCTGTTCTGGAGAGAATGGGGACTTTACCCGCTCCCCCCAGCTTTCCTAGGCGGAAAACCAACCTTGCAACATCAGGACAAATGTCCCAGTAAGTTGGAAATAGAAGTCTAAAGAAGTCTAAAAAAAATATTTAAAAAAAAAGTGATTTTTTTTAAAACTCTTTAGAATTTTTTTTTTTATCTGATACTAAGTGCTGAGGTGGGTCATATTTTATTACTGCACAGAAATTGGAGCAGAGATTGCTCCGAGCTCAGCTGTGTAAAGATACCTGTAAAATAGACGTTTAGCAACCCTAAAAGAGTTCTGCTTCATCAAAGCCTTAGAGGATCCTATTGCAGACTGTAAAAAAAAGAGACGTGACAGATAACTGAAACCATGTATTACACACACACACACACACACACACACAGAGAGAGAGAGAGAGAGAAGATCCTCCATGGATGATGAGTTGGCATGTTGTGGTATGGGATACAGGCTGTGTGTGTGCACAAAAGATCAGTGGTTTCGGTTCCTGAGGGGGTTTGGGTGCAAAAGATGGATAATTAAAGAAGAAAGATGAAGGAAAGATGATGGTAAGATAAGTTGGAACACTTGGAAGAAGGAGAGGTTACCTGTGCTGTACACAAGCGGAGAGACGGGACTCTTCTGAGGAAGCATGCTTTTCATACGGCTGGCCTCCTCGGGATGGTTAAAGCGAAAAATATAGGATTTACCAAGACAGAGTGTGTAACCTGCAGAGATGGGAAAATAAACACACACAGATCAATCTAAGAAAGACAAGTTTAGTGTTCACGTCACTCAAATCCACAGTCCACTGAGACAACACTAGAAGACACAGGGAAACTGAACTGAACACTGAAATCTTCAAAACATTGAACCATTGATAAATCTTTCAACCATATCAATCAATTATTCATGTTGTTACAAACTGACTTATACATCCTTTTTTCCTCATTTTGTCTGTACAGTACTACTTCATGAGGGTCTGGGTCTGTTCTTTCCACTAATCTGAAATCAGAGACCACAGAACAGTAGATGGATGCGAGCCCGGAAAAAAGTCATAGAAAGCGGAATAACAGCTCATGGAAAATATGTAGGACCTCTTTTTCTTCCTCAGTGAAACCCCAAAATATTTGTCTCAATGTTTTTTTTGCTGCATATGAGGATGTAAAAGCAGACAGACTTGTGTGAGCCTAAGA
This sequence comes from Pimephales promelas, assembly GCF_988280905.1. Lineage (NCBI taxonomy): Eukaryota > Metazoa > Chordata > Actinopteri > Cypriniformes > Leuciscidae > Pimephales > Pimephales promelas. Next base: position 21,643,159 of record NC_142790.1, read on the forward strand.
AGAAAACAATTCCACCAAAACAAGAACACATTGTAAATGTGGCCACATCCCCACATTGTAAAACATGATATGATCAATAGGTCATGGCGTTATGTTTTTCCCCCAATACTTTAATCAAACTAAACCTATTTGATCATTTTTAAATGTTCAAAAGTTGAAATGACTTTAATAAGTTGAATGACCAGCACTTTTACTCACTGATGCTACAGACATACAGGTTTGGGATTGATTAAATGCCAAACCCCTGACATTCCTAAATCTGCCACCATTCTGGGGTTTGGGTACACTGGCAGAACATTTCTTCAAAGCTTTCTCTGGACTTCCCTTTAATGTCTCACAGAATGGACAAATACAGCCTGAGCTGTGGGATGCACTGATTTCATAACAACAGATGGACACAATGTGCAGGAAAATAAAGCCCTGAGTCAGTCACTTCTAAAGGCATAACACGTCCAGAGCAACACACTCCACAGTCATGAAACAGAAACATAAACAGACACACGTGTGCGCACACACACATAGACACTCGTACGTGTTTAGTCTACACAGCTGCTCGATCCTAAGGCTAAATAAATACACTTTCAAAAGAACAAAGATATACAAATCTAAGCTTGGCAACCAAGGTGACTGTATTGCAGATCTGTTTCATGTACTTCCATGCAGAATACATTTGTGTAGGTTCATAAAAATGTTTCCAAGACTTTCATGAAGGTTTACACTTGAAGTTTATGGCAAGTTTTTTCCTGCCCTTCTGCCCCACAAATGAATCCACAAACACAGCTGCTTCATCTTATAAACTCTCTCTTTTAAAGTCAGGCTTGGATTAAAAATAAGATCCCTTTGATCGCATAATCAAATGTGCATGTTTCTTTATGAACAGTTCCCTGCTCAAATTATTGGATTAACTCTGCTCCACAAGGAAACAATCTTCTGGTACAATAAAACATTTAATATATCTGTGTAATGCTATAAATTAGATTGGAGAAACAGTAAATATCATAGCATGGATACTAGGTAAATGTTATTTGAGAATTACGAAGAAGGAAATCATAATTGGCCTTTTGCTCACAAAATTAAAGCATCACAGTTCATGTGCTGACATGCAAACACCACTAAGAGAAAACAACAATACAACAACACCCAACCATATGATACTCTAAAACTATGCAGTAATCAAACTTTGACTGGCATCAAAAATGTCATAAATGTTAAATAATTATACCTCCTGCATTTTCCATTTTGAATTTAAATGAAACGAGGGTGGCATAATTATTTATGTATTATTTAAAATGTATACTTTTAATTTGATTATCACAATAAATTAATCCAAAATACCACAACAACCCATCCTTACTGACGGTGCTAGCCTGTAGCAACAGCACTCTTTGTACTACTTGGCAATAATTTACATAAAGGGCCAACCTGTGGATTTCTAAACTGTATTTGTAAATGTGAGAATCATATAAAAGCTAGATACACATAGCGAAAAAAAAGCAATTTGTGTATCTTTTTTCCCGTCTATAGTTACTCCATGGTTACGCGTGCCAATAAATTAGTCTAACAGTTTAAATATTTACATTTTTTATGATGACATCGTAAAAAATAAAGACAAATATTAGTAGGCTTGCAAGCTAAATCAAAAAACAACGTTTTACTAATTAAAAAATAAGTGGCACTATGACGTGACACTACACTACGATGCCGTGAACGAGCACGCATACAGTAGGCGGCTTCGTTGATCAGCGTTTGCGTCCTTGACCTCCAGTGTAGATTTAATGTAAAAGTCTAACCACATATCTAATCAATTAGCTGGAAGAAAACGATTAATAAGAAAGAAAACAAACCTTTCAGGAAGTCACATTAAGCGAGTACCTCAAAGCATGAGCGGAGTTCTGCAGTCAATTAAGTTAGTGTTTCACGCCGAAAGCCATGACCCGCGTGCGTTTCACTGATACAAACACGCGCGCATCTCACGCGACCGTTTCACTTTCCTCCCTTCTGAGGTCACTCATTCAGTGAGAATAAAGCAAACGCTCCAAACCCAACCTAAAGGGGTGGTGCTCTTTACATACTCAAGTACAACATAGGAGGGAAGTCCAGCTATTTGAACTAGTAACTCATTTGAACTCGCATTTAAAGGTATTGTCTTTCAAAGTTGCATAACGTGGACATTGGTAGTCTCGAAAGTTGTTCTGTTTGTTTAAGCAAACACTTGTTTAGTGAAAGGGGTGACTTAACCCCACCCCCTCCATTTCCTTTGTCTACCTACTCAGATAGGCTATAAAGTTACCTGATGGAATGTTCAGAGGAGAAGAAACGCTATGGAATAGTACAAGAAATGTTTATCAAAACACTTTCTCCAAGATATTTTCCATTCCCTCTGCAGGATTTGTCTGTTGAGTAATAATTTGTGAAACTCTGACTGAAAAAGAAATCAATTGTTCCTCTTGCACAAGATTGAACATAATCTTGATTCATTTTCTGACCTCTCCACATCATCATGGGGATGTCAGCACAAAACCCCCAGCCTTCATTAATCATAATGGTAAAATGTAGTCTGGCATCTGTAGTCAGTTGCACAAAATGAAATATAAAATTATTGATAAAATAGAGTTTTTTTCTATAGTTTTCAAACTTTTCAATGACAAGAACCCCTCAAATTTGACGAACCTGTATCAATTAGCCTATATTTGAATGAACTGCATAGTGCATGCAGATCTAGCCTATTTATACTGAAAGATAACTGTAAGATCATATAAGATCATATTATTTCTGAAAATAAATGATTGTAATTATCAACATAATATTAAAGCAATTCATTTTTGTTTTACGTTTTGGTGGCCTGTTCGTATCAGAGCCATATATCTCTATATGGCTCTGGTTATCTAATTTTTTCGTAATAATCATATGTTCTCGTATTTTGATTCACATCGCCTCCTCATGAGTTACATTTTCCCAGGAAATAAGGTTGGAATTATTCATAAAAATATTATTATTAGAATAGCCTACAAGATAAACATTTTAAACATTGTAATTTGTATAGCACTTTTCACAATTAATATTGTTATTAAAAATATACCATTCAACAGTGCACAAGCTAAAGAAGATGGTGATGAAGAAAAACTAGAAAATATAAAAACTGATCTTGAGCATATTATTATGATCATTTTGAGGTAAACCACCTTTTTTATACAAAGTCTATATAGTAAGACATTAAAAACGTGCACTCAGCGGTCTGTTTTAATAATTAAAAAAATTAATATTTACATACCAGACACCTAGTTGGGATTAGATCTCTACCTTTCAGACTCACATAGTCAGGAACAGTCTAATAGATTGAGTCTGACACCAATCAAAGAATTTACCAATCAAATGAAGTTTTGCAATTGTAAGTGGCGGAGGTGGAATAGATCTCTACTGAGCTCTGCTGATTATTACCAGTCTTATAGCTTCTGTGCTCAAAGCATTTAGAGTTACGGGAGGTTAGCCTCAAATATGCTAGTTTTTTTTCTCATTGACAGCAGAGCATCCTTTTAAATAGCATGTGTCTGCTTGTTGCAATGCAGATGTATAATATGAGTCACAACTGGGTCTCTCTTCTAAAAACATTCAAAAACGAAAATAAATTTGTTTTAATTTGCATCACAGTCGTGGCTGTTGACATTCCCTCCAACAGAAACAAAGACAGAAGTTGAGGACCTATCTCACAATGCAGTCAATATTTGCATTTCGTGAATGAAGAGTGTCAGAATAAGTCTGGTAAATGTTTATCTGACTGGCTCTCACTGAGATGTGAAAGAAAATGAGCATGGAGAATGATGGATCATTTGTTGAGGAACTCGGTGAGGCTAAAGAATGCAGGAATTATGGGAAAATACAACCTTGGGTTGAAAAGCTGAGCTCGGGAGCTTGCTCAAACGCTTCTGGAAGCTCTGAGTCACAATGTCGCATTAAGAAAAGATCCAAAACCACACCAATTAAATTCTGATTTACGTCCAAAACCAAAACCCTGCTGGATAGACACGTCATGCATTTCCACTATAACGCACTTCATTCCCAGGTCATAAACCTCTTCCCTTTTTCATTTACTCAGACACTGAGTTTTCCAAAGCAAACTAACAAAAACATGCATGCAATGCATGATGGTTCTTTGTTGTAAATGCATTTTGCACTTTTTTCAAATGTGCTGAAGTGCTGCGGTCATAATTCTGTTGTGGTTACCTTGCGTGAGTTGTGTGGGTCTGATAACAGGGACTCCATCGAGCGAACACAGGTGTCCGCATGGGTCAAGGGTGATGAACCCTCCTCTGTTCTCAATCCTGCAGTGTTCTGCTTCAATGCCGGGACCCTCAATAGTGATGTCCTGAGGTACAGGGGCATCGTCACGGCCTATGCGTGTCACTCCTGCAATAAAAATCAAATAAATATGAAGTATGACGCATTTACTGCGGATTTAAATTAATCTGGAGTGTAAGAAATAAAAGACTGTAAATAAATGCATTTGTAGTTATGCTTATGTTTAAAGAATCTGTAAGACAGTTACAAGAAAAAAAAATTCTAATTATTTAGAAATATGTTTACACGAAAGCGATGTATTAAAAACAGAAACGTTTTTCGCGTATAGACGACAACATTGTCAAAATGATCCTGTTCACATGGATCAGCGGAAACAACTGCTATATTGTTCATGCCAGACCAGTAGATGGCGATGTCACTTTGTAAAAAAAACAACAACTACGCGATACAAGAGAACCTATCATAAGATAACTGTTGTAATATGTATTTTTAATTGCATTGTCATATGAAATATATGAGCAGTCAATAAATAGACTCAGACCTAATCTTAATCCTACAAACATTATCAGGGGACATTACGATAGAAAAAATATGAGATGGGAATAAAAACCGCTCACAAATTTCATGAAACTGCAAAAGTTTTGTTAGGAAATGGAAGTTTCGCAAGCTTAATCAAAAGGATTGAAATATTATTTGCAGGATATACTTGTTCGAGCTCTAAAATTGATGAATTTCATCCACCTGAAATCAATCACCTCACAAATTGATGAAAGAAAATATTCTTTTCCAATGATTAGTGTGCGTGTGTGTGTGTTTTTGTTTAACATTTTCACTCTTCTCTGACCTCTGCTGGCTCACGCACTCAACCAGTGACGCAAATCACCCTCATACAGTTTTACTTCAACACCTCACAGTCTATTACAGATGTTCAAATATTTGCTCTTTTTAAATCAAAACATAATTAGACTGCCTTAAAATAGCAAGTTTAAATAAGTCTTTGTGTGTGTCCAGCACTATGTCAGAACTGTAATACTTGTGATTTTATTACTCAGTCCCACTGGGAGGAAGTCAGACTGACTCCTTGTCCTGTCTCTATTCTGATAGGTTGCGTACTTCATTTCCTGAGCCATTCTGAGATAGCATTCCTGCGTTTACCATGGTGACAAAGATAAGAGGGGCGAGGAATGAGTGGGAGCTTTATGTTTGCAGATGTTGTGTCATCAAGACAAGCCTGCAGCTGTATGTAATCAGAGACAGGTGGACCTGTCTTCCTGCCGCCTTACGTTTCTTTAAGGTAAAGATTCAATAAGACCTATTGGGTTCCTGCTTTGGGAATATTTGCATCAGAAAATCCCCATCATTCCACCCTCTTCTCTATGATAACCTAAGTGCACTAACAATAAAAGCCACATATCCACTGTTCCATGAAGGCACACATAAACAGCGGGTCTTATTTACAGATCTATTCTTTGCAGGCCATTGTTCATGGTTATTTGGGGTTGTGTGTGAGAGAGGGAGATCAAGAGGTCAAATCAAATGGAGAGAAAAAAACAAAAACACATACCCTCCTTTAGAGGTAGCAGAGTAATAGCCACACTTAGCCTTCCGCTTCCCAGACTGACTAGGTGAGGGGTCGCTGTTTGTACCTTCAGTCCTTTTCCTGTGTCAATCAGGTCCAGTGGTGGACTCTAAAACAGAGCATTAGAGCATTAGTTCTGACCTAAAAGAAAAGCTGAACAATTGGTCCACTAACCTTAGAAGAACCAAGGCTCTGATCTGACTCCGGTTCGAGAACACTCGCTGGGCAGTTTGACTGTGTGTCCTGTACCACACAAGGAGAACAAAGTTATGATACGTTTTAAACATGCACATACTTTAAATGTAATCTTCAACGGCTTTAAAGACTTAAAGAGATAGTTCACGAAAAAATTAAAATTTTGTCATCATTTACTGACCCCCATGCTGTTCATGTTCTTTCCACTGTTGAACACAAAATAAGATATTTTAAAGAATGATCGAAGAGTCGTGAGAGAACGACGCGAGGCTGGTGGCGTGATTGATAATGTCGTGACGCACTGGTCTCGTATCTCTCACGGAGGAGCGGAAGCATAAAGTATGAGCGACAACAGTGAAGATAGAGAGAGGACCAGGCCTGAACTTGTTTTGTGTTTTATGTGACAGCAGTCATCCAGGAGGGGCTGCTGTCTTTTACTTTCATTTTGAATTTTTTTGTTTATTTATTGAAGTCTTTTTAAATATTTGCCGGTTCCAGCCTCCTTCTTCCCACAACAACGAACTTAAACAGTTGACGGTAGCCATTGACTTCCTATTATATGGCAGTCAATGGGTTCTTTTAGCTGTCTGGTTACCAACATTCTTTAAAATATATTTTATGTTAAACAGAAGAAATAAATTTGGTACGACATGTTGGTGAGTAAATTATGACACAATTTTCGTTTTTGGGTGAACTATCCCTTTAAATCCCACCTCAGAGACTTTATTTGTTACACAAATACAAGTTTAAAAGTAAAAACACACTGTCAAGCTACAAAAAATGCATAAAAGTTTTATATTCCTTCTAAAACATTCAAAGGTTTGGGGTCATGAAGATTTTTCTCATTTTTTTGAGTCTCTTATGCAAATTGACCAAAAATACAGAAAAAAAAATATATTAGTAAAATTTAAAATAACGTTTTTCTATTTGATGCTAAAGAAACGTGAAAAAATTAGTGGAAAGTCTGGTGGAAGGGAAATATTTTAAGTAAATAAGTAAAGTATTTAGTAAATATTTTTATATTGTGCTTTTGTCTTTTTTTAGAGCTCAAAAGTGCCTAAAAAAACATTTAACTTTATATGGAGAAGAGCAACATGAACATTCTTTAAAAAGTTTGCGTTCATTAGAAGGAAGACTTGTCTATGATGTTTAGAGAATTATACTTAAATAATACTGCAAAATGCTGGTTTAGATCATGTGAAGTTTACATTAGCAAACAATTGCTGGTTATATTTCAGTTGTAGTTTAAACACTATTGAGTGTATCCAGGTAAAGAAAAAGCTATTATGTTTTAATGGCAGTCCAGTAACAAGATAGATAACGCATAGACACTCACAAACAGCCCCTGAGGGCCATAAACATCAGAGTGAACACACTCACACACTCTAATCTAGCCGCCACACGTAACATAGGTTGGAATGTGTGTGAAAACAGTTCCAAAAGGGTAAAAAAGAGAGTGGGAGGAAAAGGCAGGAATTTTCCATGTCTACTATTTCCCATGAGTCACTGGGAGTGTTTGGCATACCATGCCACTGGATTTTTAGTGAGAAATGCCCTTGCCTTGGTGCTGACTGCTGACATGCAGTTGCAGTTACCATAGAGAGGAGGAGGGGCCCGCATTCAGTACATTGCAACTAACCCAACTCACCCAAACAGACACATAAACATGTATACAGATGCCCCAAAATGTACTCTTATAGACAATAGACACTTAATGTAGTAATTTCTAAACAAAATATCAAAACTAAGGGGTTGCAGATGCCATACTGGAGAACGAACCTCAGTTTTCTGAGCCATTTTTCCAAATTAGTTACATTAAGATTTTTAGGATGTACTGTATGAAATTAGTTTCCTTCATGTTTTACAATTTAAACCCTAGAAACATCTTTTTGTGAAATAGTTTGCTTCAAAAGATTGTTTGTGCTCATTTTTTTAAAATAAAAATATATGTTGATATATTTTGCAATATATTTAAGTTTCTTAAGTGCCCACATAAACTTTTTTTGGTTTCTCCAGACCTGAAAACAGCCATTTTTATACCATACTTTAATGTGCTATTCCTACTCAGCCTGAGAGGAATATTTGACCATTACCGCCTCATGCACGCTGTCCCATTTCCTCAGATACAAAAAAAACGACTTCCTGAATGAGGTCACTGCTGTTCAAACACCCTAATATCCAATCCACACGCCAGGGTCCAATCAGATTGCACCTACAACCATGCTTCTATACTATTTCTGTTTATTATATTAGTAACATGTTAGCTGTATGCTACAGTTCTGCTAGTAAGTTTACACACCCCTTGAAGAATCTATAAGATTTATGATGGGTTTTTTTTTTTTGTTAAAGTGGTCATAAAAATTCATTTTTTTTTTTTTTATAAAACAGACATTTACATTTCCGTCAATAAAATATTTAACAAACAATCATGCAGGAATGAGAAATTTGTCAAACTTTTTGGCCTGCATATAGGTACACTATACTGTTCAAAGTTAGTGGTCGGTGAGATTTTTACATTGTTTTTAAAAGAAGTCTCTTATGCTTAACAACCTTTATTTATTTATTAAAAAACACAGCAAAAATGGTTATATTGTGAAATATTACAATTTAAAATAACAGTTTTCTGTCTCATATTTCAAAATGTTGTAACTTTCTGTTTCATCTTGATCCTCCAGACATCATTTTGTGGAAACAAGATATTTTTTTCAGGATTCTTTGATGATTAGAAAGTTCAACAGTTTATTTGAAATACTGTAGAAGTTTTTAATGATTCCTTGCTGAATAATAGTATTAATTTCTTTCACAGTATAGTGAACGATAGTGTATAGGATTATTAATACTCTCTTGATTTAAAATAAACATGAAACTTTACTGCCTTCACTGCATTCAAAAAAAAAGGTCAACTTTATGTTACTTAAGCCTTTGAAGAACTTTTAGACCCTAAGTTCACGTTTGGCCACATCCCAAAGGGGGCACTTGACAATAACATGACCCATTTTATAGCTCAAAAACAACTGCACGTGAACAATAATCCTCTTCCTCAACTTTCTTTGAACCTCTTTTCCAGACAGGTAGACAAGCATGCTCCTGCAGGAATGTCCCAGTGTTTTGCTTTTGAGAACTATTTGGGTATATCACCCCGGGATGAAAATACCAGCATTCCTCTCCAGCACCTCTCCGTCCAATCAGCTCTTAGGATTATAGATGTGGGCAACTCTGGGGCGATAAGAGCAGGTTTGCTGTTTACACACAGGCGGATCTTTTGTTCGGTGACCCTGACTATGGCTTTAATCGTCAAGACCTCTTGATGCAGGTAAAATCTGCAATGTTCAGACATGTTCAGACATCCACAGCAAACAAAGAAGCCAGATCTTTCATAAAGACTACGGTGGGTTATTAACACGCAGGAAAGAAATCAAGAAAAGGGGGAGAGTGCTAATTTGAAAACAACATTTGCTTTATGAGCCACTGAGAGAGGATAAAAGATAAGACTGTGGAGAGAGAGACAGAAGTGTTACAAGAACATTGAGACGTCAGATCTATGATGAAGCAACAGAAGGAGCAGAAAAGGCCAAAATCTTACACAAAGGGCTTTTTGAATCCTTTTGCTTTACGCAAGGCCTGATATGGGAGGACATTCCTGACAACTCCATCTGCTCAGCTGTAACGCACATGGGACGATCAAAGAAGGATCCCACATTTCATAGTCTCACCCAGAGCTGCAGGACGGGTGGTGACAGCCACACACAAGTTTAGCATTTCGGCGGACGGGTGGGAGATTTAAAAAGGGAAACGGTCTGTCAACCTCCCCCTGTTTTCATTCCTTTCCCTCATCAGATCTAACAAGAACTCTGGCAGAAACATGGTGGCTTTCCAGGTCATTTCCAAATGCGTTTGACGTAGGCGGGTCTTGGTTGTGATGGCTGGGTTTTGTTTTTTTTTTGCCCTACATATAGGGGTAATGTTCAAAGTGGAATATAAACTGCCACTCTTAAAAGTTCTTTGTTGACACTGATGGATCCTTTCCATTGCAAGGTTCTTATATTACTAAATTGTTCTTCACCCTATAATGAAAAAATTCTTCCTTTAAGAGTTATTCACTGAAATGCGTTTTGGGAAACCCAAAATAGTTCTTCTATGGCAATTTAAAAATGTAGGCATTATAGCACATTCTTATAGCGTTATAGCATTACAGCATTACAAACAAAATAGCATTACAAACGGATCCTTGATTCTGATTGGTTGGGCTACGTTCAAAGCCGTTGTAAATGACACAAACCTGTCTGTGACCAATGTAATACTTTAATAGTTCAATTTACAAATTAAAGTTTATTTAATAAAATACAAATAAAAGAAAAAAAATCATATTATTTTCAATTCATGCATGGTTAAGTTAAAAATAGAGCAATGGTATTTATAAACCTTAGCCCTATAGATATTTATCTGTGTAAGTTGCATTTAAGTGTATTTTCAGACATTATTACCTACTTTTAATAAGTTTTTGCATTTGCTTATATATTTAGGCATTATTAAAGACTACTTCATTGTCAATTTGGCCTTTTCTAATCATGGATCATGGAAACGGATTGTTGATTCTGGTTGGTTGGGCTACGTTCAAAGCTGTTGTAAATGACTCGACAAACTTGGCTGTGACCTCATTAAAATAAGTATTTGATTGTATTGACTAACCCTTTTTTAAAAGCAATAAGCCCTGTGAAACCGAGTGAATTTAGAACAGCTAAGGGGGTTTTTAGGCACTCCTCTCAGTCTCAGTGCCGTGTCTAACAACTACCATTAGCTGCTCTAAATTCACTGTAAACCACGGCTTCTTGGGCCTTATTGCTATGATAAAAGTTTAAAACATGTTACATTACCACATGACCTCATCACATGTCGTCGAGGTCCAGTTATTATCTTGGAAATAAAAAAGTCAAGTAATAGATGTTAAAAGATTGTGAATGCAGGCTTTGTGCTGGCTCTGAATTGATAGTGTCATGTTAAAGAGATGCCATGACATGCATTACCTTTTATCAGGGGTCATTATCTTTTGATTACAGTTTACACACTCGCATCATTAACAATTCAGCTCTCAACTCAAAGGTGACAAAGCAGCGCTGCTTATTTAGTCCAGTTTGTCACATCATGTGACAATGATCTCCTTGTGCCTGGACCTCAGCTTAATATGGGATTCCCTTCAAGGCATGCAGCTCATAAACCAAGGGTTGAAGCTTCCCCTGGACACACTCAATGATGCGAGATCTTTTCGGTAGACAAACCACTCTCTGTTCTGAGTTCCCTCTCTTTCTATAGTCTTTCACTGACTATCAGACCACTGAAAATCATTATGTTGCATAAGGAGGGTGATATTATAATGCTGTTATGTTTAAAAATAACAATAGTTAGCTATAAAGACTGTAATTATGGCAGCAATTTGGAACAGTTTGTAGCGGTAAAGGGCAAATGTGACTCAGATATTTTGCTTATTAATAAATGACTTGAGTCAGAATAATAATTCGCCTGCTCCATTACAATGCAAGATTTTTTTAAATTGCCTGAAAAAACATATTAAGACCTTTTAAGTCATTAGTCCCAAATTCCAAAGTTAACCAATGAAATAGTGTGGAATGTTGTTTCAGCTGGATCTGGCTGATGGGATAAGAACCGTAAGGATATCCACATTAGGCTGCAAAACCTTACGTAATATTATTTTAGCAGTATTCCTCTCAAGCTAAGATTTCTTTGAGGAAGCCAGCATCATATAGCTTTTTACACGTAAAGCCACTTTAATAGTTCAGTTTACAAATTAAAGTTTATTTAATAAAATACAAATAAAATCATTTTATTTTCAATTCATGCAGTGGTTAAGTTAAAAATGGAGCATTGGTATTTAAAAACCTTAGCCCTTATATATTTAGATGTGTAAGTTGCATTTAAGAGTATTTCCTGACATAATTACTTAGGCCTACTTTTAATATGTTTTTGGATTTGCATATATTTAGATATAATCAAAGACTACTTCATTGTCAATTCAGCCTTTTCTAATCATGTCCAAAATTGTATGAGTAAAGCAATTGCCGTAAAAGCCACCAAGTTTTATACCATTTAGACGAAGTAAAAAATTGACAATTTAAAACTTTTAAACTGATTTTTTTTATGTCATAGGGTTAAGAAAAATATAGGTTCTTTATGGTTTCATAAAAACATGTTGCATGAGACATTTTCACTGTACAAAAGGTTTTTTAATTATTAAAATTCTCTTCGCAGATCTTATGTAGTTGTTTTTTTCTTGTCGCAACACATGCAATTACTGTCTTTGTAACATCTGCACCATATCAACAATGATTTCACACCTGTCCGCCACTGAAAGCTCTGTAAGTCAGCTGGATCACAGGTGAACACACCTGAGCCGATTGTAAAAGTGTTGAGTGACGGGTCCAGTGTTTTCACAACCATAGCATCTGGTTCACTAATAGCATCTGCATCCCTCTCGTCTACCTGCATGTTTAAATCTTTTCATCATCTCGAAGTGACTCATGAAATAATTGCTGCTCTTATGCATATAACTCATGTGCTGAGTGTCATAGACAATGTTTTTACAACCGTAACATCTGGCTTGAGGGTTCTATTGCTATTGTTTTTGCACAGTGAATAGGTCATGTAAGTCAAACAAACAAAACAATGCACAAAGACAACTATAAACCTTCAGTTGTTTGTTCGGTTCAATTTGATTGATTCTTTTTTTTTTTTTTTTTTTTTTTTTTTTTGTCAGACACAATGAAATCCCACCTCATGGCACAAGTTCTTTACCTTTTTTCTTTCAGGTTGGTTTAAAACAAGGCTATCATTGTCTCTGATGTTTATATGATGCCAATCTCTCAGTTCAGAGTCATGATTCAGTGCCATATCAACTCATATCAAATGTGCCAAGAGTCAATCATAGAATAAGTTAAGACTGCAGCCAAAATAAACATTATCAGACGTACTTAGTAGTTTATTTAACCATTAGGCATCACCAAACATGTAGGCTACTGAGTGATTCAGTTGGGACACTTAAAAATTCATTTGATATTTACATATTATTTATAGAGAAGACCAAGTCACAATACTGCTATCATTACCACCACAACAAGCAATTTTTCAGACATTTTTTTTTAAAGGTTAGAAATGAAAGTGATGAAATAGATCATAAGTGAACACATCTGCCAGGACAGCAGAGAGACTTTTTATTTTATTTTATTTACATTCATGATATGAAAATACACTGTAAAATGGTAACTCAAAGAGCTGTTTTTACTTAATTTAACACAAAAATAATTTAATTGCTATTATTGTATTTAGGTTGATTCAGCAATATTTTTTAATTTAAATTATTATTGACTATATATGTCATTAATTATTATTATCATTATCACTGCCATAACAACAATCCATCACACATCACACATGTAGGCTATGAGATGTATAATATAGTTTAATCTTCCAATATTATAGGTAAATGTCCCTAAGGATCACCCTCATTATAGACAGAGACAGTGTGCACTTATTTTGAGAAGGCTAAACAGACTTTTACTTCAAAGTTTATTTGTGTAAATGATAAAAAGTCTCACCATTGCCGAAACGACGTCTGTCATCTTGAATAGCAACTCCAAAGACACTTATTATTACTACTGAAGGTGCGAAGCGCTCTTCGCCAAATATCCTGCGCGCTCTCAATGACAGAAAGAAAAGCCTATTCAATATTTCCTTTTCTTTGAAACTCAAACTTTCTGCCGACAGTTGATGATAAAAATGAAAACAGCTGAATCAATCAGACCAAAATAATTAATTTCCAAAGCAGTCTTGTCGCACTTTGAGGACTGAAAGGCGCTGTCCTGTCGCTCTTGGCCAGCGGCGACTCCGCTGTGTTGTGGAATGCGCTTTGGAACAGCTGGAACTCGACCGTTCGCTGATGTGCGCGTGCGCATCGGAGCCCCCGGCGCGTGCAGATCAGCCAGCACTGACAGTGCACTGTTTGTTGACACAAAGGGTTAAAACATTCATCTGTCATGAAAAAAAGCAGCAGTTTGAAATTAACCAGAGATTATTGATAGAATACATTGCTTTGACTCATCAAAATAAGTTATTTTCAAATTTTTTCAAACGATTCAACTAGTTAGTTAGCCTTATTTAAGTTGAAATAACTTAAACATTTAACTTAAGTACAAGTTGATTGATTATGTTTTATGCTGCTAAACCTTCACATCACAGAAAACCTTTCTGCATTTAAAAAAAAACACTGTTATATCAAGAAAGTGTGCTCATAAACCATGTTTACGTGATAATACCCAAGTCAGTATACACATTTGTGTCCTCATAGAGCACATTTCATGCAGCTTCCTCCGCTCACAATTATCTAAAAGTTAATTACAGCTGTCAACTCAAAATATCCACAGAAAAACTATTTGTTTAATTAACATACAGAGTCTACAATGCGTGTCATTCATTCTCACCCACCGTCGTTCACACCCAACATCCAATTTGTGATTAGAGGTCACATGTGGCTGAATTCCTCAGTAAACAGGATGCTACACAATCTCATGCTTTTCTTATCTCAAAAACGAGACCAATGCCTTTTAATAAATAAATAAGTAAGCTCTCCATGTGAAGGTTGTCTGCAAGCTCTCTCTGTTTTATAAAACTCCAAATGCTGTTATTTTAAAATGAAGTGCTTGGAATCACCTGCTCTCTGCATATTTTCCTAAAACCCCATCAAAACAATCTGTCATTACTCTTTACAGTCCCCGAATGAGCTGGACAAACAGAGGGAATGGAGAACTGGAAGTGTTGCCCATGTAGCCTCGCTTCACCCTGGAGCCCAGGAGGACCCTCAAACAAAAAGGTAGAAGCTACGAGTGTAAAGTGAGATGGAGAAAACATTGCAGCATGTCCACTGTAGCAGTCGTTACCCATAAGGCCACAGTGGCGTGTAATTACACAGTAGTTAGCGTCCCTTTTTTTAAGTTACTGCATTCTGCCGACAAGAAGGAAAAAAAACAACCCCTGACATTCTTTCATGATCTGGAATGAAATAATGAGGGAGTGAAGAAAGGGAGAGCCCAGAGTGTGAAACAAAGGATGGAGAGAAAGAATTTTGTTTGTCAAGGTCTTAAAAAGACCACTGGTGCACTCTTTCATGGAAGGAACAAAGAATCTCATAGTTTGGAAATGTAGCTGGCCAGGTCACCATGTCTTGAGCTCCTCAAAAATCTGGCATAATGTTTTTAAGGCTTGGATTTACATATCAAATCATTGATATAGAAGGGTCCAAAAGTCTGACCACTAAAATCCACATTTTCAAAATCAAAGTTTTGGAACATTTAAAACAAAGAAATTCTTAAAATAAAGCTTCCAAATGGGGGGTTTCACCTTAGAAGAATCATTTTTGGTACCTCAAATATCCTTTCAGTGAACAGTTCTCCAAAAGGACCATTTTTCTTAATTTGAAGTATACACTCTTTAAAAAATGATGGGCTGTTTCAATCCATACTTGGGTAAAATATGGACAAACCCAAATGTTGGGTCAAAAAATTTAATTAAAATTTCAAACCAACTTCAACTTTCACTTTCAACTGTAAAATTTTTAATTACATTTTTAAACCAACATTTGGGTTTGTCCCAAATTTGGGTTGAAACAACCCAGCATTTTTTAGAGAGTAATAATCTTAAGAACCTTTCCCCACTGCTGAACGTTTTATGGAATGGAATGTTTCCATGGATGTTCTTCAAGGTTCTTCAAGGAACCATAAAGAAACTTTGTTTTCAAGAGTGTATGACGTAAAATAACGATGAAATATGGAGTATTCTGCACTATTTCTAGAAAATTAAAAATTGATCTTGACTTCTTTGCACAGAAAGTCAGATGTTTTGCTTCAATAAGCTTAATATGCTCTTTGGGTCATCTCAAATCATCCTGGATAAAATGATCATCAGATGTTTCTCAAACGTATGTGTTATTTCAGTTCAGAGACATTGAATGTAACTCTAACGTTTGTTACATTGATAATATATATTGTGATGAAATTACAAAGTAAATGCATAGAAGTATTTGCACTTGTAGATGTTTGGACCATGGTGTGTCTTCTGATTCAAAACTGGACTGCATTTTTTTTTCACGTAAAATTCATTATGAATATCCAAACTAAAAAACTCTAGGAAAAACATTCCCTTTGTGATAACGGTGCCGGAAAAAAAACAGATTTTCAAGCCAAAGAGAATGAGAGCAGATGTGCTGATTAGATCTGTCTCCGCTTTCTTTCTCTCTTTCCTAAATACCTCCATGCTTTGAGCACATAATTGTTCCTTCATTGGATTCAAATGCTCTGTGTGGACTTGTTCACATGGTCCTGATCATTATCTGATGTCCTTCCCATCCCAGAGTCCACAGAAAACAGTCACTTGAATGTGGACATGGTCACAGGGAAGCGCAGGTGTGGAAGAACCTCTTGCGCTCTGCAGGGCGTTTTATGTGGAGCCGCGAATAATACATCAGATTATTATCCATCTCGGCAGTATTTGTGACAGTTACAAATTTCTGAGCATATCGAGGCAATTATAAAATATATTTTTTTGTACAAACAAGAATTTATTGCAATTCAACAAGAATTCGAAATGGTTATTCATCATAGCCATATTCATAGTGCCGAATTTCTGAGAAAATTGAGGCAACAGAAAATTCAAAACTTTGTTCTTCACTGGCTGTAAAAGAAAAGTGGTTCCTATCTTGAGCATGGTCCACATTTTCCACTGTCTAAGTGCTGAGATACAGAACTTTCTTTTTCATGATACAACATAAGATTCAATGAGCCTGCTTATTCTCGCCCTGATATTGTGATATCATATACTTTTAAATGACAGAATAAACATTTAATATTCATTAAAATGCATTCTTAAATATTAATCATAATTACACACATTTCTTTTCAATGCATTAAGTACGTAAACGTGCTGCGTTAAAATGATCAGACTAATGGCACTTAAAGCTCTGTTGAATAAAATATAAAAAACGGCCAGGTTAGAGCGTATTTGGTATCCATCCCATCTTGATATTGCAGTGACCTCCATGTGATCAAAGTTCTTCGTGGTCAGCACAACTTCAGTCTTTGCGGTGGTCAAAGAAAATGTCATGTGCCTGACCGATCTGGAAGGAGGAGGTTATTTAAACTAATGACAGTGCTTGCGAAGTCCACGAGTTCTACGAAGTCTGAAGTGATGATATTCACCCCATCTATGCCTGGCTTTTGGGCCCCCACCCATGTCATTATGGTTGGAAGGTTCCTGTGAGAGAAACAACAGAAGTGCATGTAAGAACAGACGGGTAGGAGTAATGCATATTCTAATAACATGCTGATTTTTAGTACTCAAACACAAACTCATTTTTCACTTTATCTCTTTAATGAAAGATGGTATTACACTACCTGTCAAAGGTTTGGAGTCAGGAAGATGTTTTTGTTGTTGTTGAAAAAATTAATACTTTTAATTAATACTGCATTTAATTAAAAGGTGAAAAAGATATTTATAAGATTACAATGTATTTCTCTTTCAAATAAATGCTGTTCTTTTGAAATTTCTTCGTCAAATAGCTAATTAATAAAAAAAAAATTCCACAAAGCAGCACGACTGTTTTTAACGATGATACAAATAAATACAAATGTTTTTTGAGCAACAAATCAGTAATTATGCAGAAAATGCAGCTTTGCCATCATAAATTATTTTAAATAGTAAAAAAATTTCGCAACATTACCATTTTTACTGCATTTTTGATCAAATAAATTCGACCCTGGTGAGCATTAGATTCTTGCAAAACAGACTTTCAAGGTTGTATAGATTTGCATAAATACTACATGCAATGTTTAATGAACATGACAAAACCGCACTCGTCTACACACTGTAAAAACATATATATATTAAAGATTTGTTATTACAACATTTTTTCAATTGTCAAATCAACTTAAATAATTTATTTAGCTCAGATAACTTATTATTTTGAGTTTCTGATGATTAAATCAATCTCCTTCATTGTATTAACTCACTTTTTCCAGTTCAATCAACTTAAAATTTTAAGGCAACCAGGTTACTTCATTTTTTAAGTTAAACCAACAATATTTTTTTTACAGTGAGGGAAATTGAATTAGTTTTAGCAATCATAGAGTTAGTTCTGTACTTCAGGTCAGCTCAGGCTAGAAATAAACTTCCCAAGCACCACAGCCAGCCATCTACAGCAGCAGCCAGGACAAAACCAGGAAATGGGAAGCTCAGGCTGTGTTTTTCCTGGAATAATAAACAATCCAACATCCACACTCAGGCAGAGTTAAACAGCTTCCTCCGAGACGGCTGTCTCAGGATGTCCGCTAAGACACAGTACGAGTTCTATACTTTTGTGTTGGTCAGTATATGTGCCACTATGTCATATTAAGTCAGACAGCCTCTGACTCATTTAGGAAGTTCATGTAGGACATGTTCAAAATAGTCTACAAAATGTAGTCTGAATACTACATGTACTGCATAATGTGCAAATATTAGGTATGCATTGCTCAAAAGGGGCCTTGGATGTTATTTTGAAGAGGGTCCCCCTTCAGCCTGGGTCCAATAAGTTGGCTGGGACCTTAGCGGACCCATCATTGTGATGACAGATTATGTTTATGCTAAGAAGGGTTCCTCACTGGTCCTCCTGACACTTACCAAATATGGGGCTGCCACCTAGTGGATCATTTTAAAATTATTGCAACATTTACAGGTTATTCCACTGTGTGTGTGTGTGTGTGTGTGTGTGTGTCATATTATACAATTATAATTTTAATATTTAAAAAAAAAGTTAATTGTGTTTCATGTTTTGTCATTTTTATTAGTTTTTGTTTTTAAACATGTTTGAAATATATAGGTTTCATTAAGTTGTAGTTTATTTAGTTTTAGTTATTTGAGGTTGTGTTCACACTTGGCATGTTTCCATTAAAACGAACCCATGGTGCAATTCCTCGGTTCATTTGAATAAACAAACTCTGGTGCGTTTCGATTTAAATATTAACATGACACGGTGATCTGACGATTAGTGCTGCCTTGTCGAAAAATGCTACCGTAGCGCGAACCGATCACAGATTGTCGATTAATATTATATTAAATCGATTAGCCTAATATGTTGATATTATATCCAATTCTGCTATGATTAGCTACTTGATACTGTACACTACTGTTTTTATTTTTAAAACCGTGTGAAAAGTAAAAATTATCATCAAATATTCATCTTTGTCAAAGCACACCTTTCCTTAGTAGGCCCTAACTGAAACTTTCAGTTATTCTTGCTCAACTGCTGACCGTACAAATATTTATAATTTCATATGGTAGCAGTTAGCTTTTTTTTTAAAAAAAAAAGGGAAATTACTTTATAACACATGAAAATTGTTTAAAAAAAAAACTGTGAGTCTGCACATGAGCATAACCAGTAAGAAGCAAATCTCAAAAGGACTAAAGACATCCAAATAACCAAAGACAGGAAGTGATGTTAGGAAGTTCTCAGCTGGTTAAAATACCATCATACGTACGCACACACTACGAGTGCATTTAGCCCAGAACACAGCATTGTTTTATACATTAGATTTTCGTTAATGTAAGATATCCATATATTTGTAGGCTATCTTTAGATTCGGTCTTAAAAATGACAGTGTGAACACTAAGCGAACCAGGACTCAATGTATTATTTTCTGTTTCGGTCCAGACCAAAAGAACCAAGAGAACCGAACTAAAAGTGTGAACGCATCCTAAATAATCCAGCTTAAATGAAATGATAAATGTTGTTTTCTCAACCTAAATACTCACCTCTCCACCAGGTAGTTTCTTAGCCCCCGCATCAGGCCCTTGGCAATAGTCTTGACACGTGGGGTTAAAATGGCCTGAGATACATGAAAGCTGCCATATTTGGGTCGTTCACCCAGCGTGGTCTCCAGGAACTGAATGAGCTTGGTAGTGTCTGTGGTATTGGCCCAGGGAGCGGGGATTTTACTACCAGGCCACATCACAGGGCAGCCCTCAGCAGATGGATGATGGTAGAACACTAGGACCTGTGAAACCAAACACAAACTTGAGAAACTGAATGAGCCATTATTCTGTAGTCAAAATGACATGATGGGCTCTAATGATGACAATGGTAATATTATTAGTGGTGCTTCCAAAACGGCTCATATTTGAGCTTAGTGAACAATCTATGTTAAAGTGTTGGTGCATATCTCATGCAGTTTCCACAACAGTCATGAATTATTGAATTATCTGAATTATCATGGAGAAGTGTGCTGTTGCTCTTGGAGTATAAAAACGGACCAAAAAAAATAATAATAATTTTCAGACTTACATGGAAGTAGGCAAAGCCTTATCTAGGGACCAGAGTTAGAGACTTGATGGTGGGTTGTAGCAAGTGAGCACCCAAAACCACTTGGTAAAACCACTCAAAAAACTCCTCAATCATACTGTATATAAACCATCCACAACATCAGACCAGTGTTTCTTAACTTTTTTTATTGTCCACAGCAATATCCAATGGCTCCATGACTTTTCCAGTTTTGTGCGATTTACAGGATAAGGACTAAAGATTATAAAGCATTTTTTATGCATTTTCAACCCGATAAAATATTTTAAATAAAAATTGTATAATCATTATAAAAATACCCATGAAGTTAGTACGTCCGGATTACATTCATACTATAGAGAACATACTTTAACTGTCGTGAAGTAATTAATAATTCAAAATAAGTACCTAGTCAAGAGAGTATGTGATTTTTGGATGCTGTCACCATCTTTGTTAGTGTCCACTATTTTTCTCCCGAAGTTTTGGCTGATGCAAATGTCTTTGTACGCAAAACTAAAGTTTCACACATAACGACCTCACACAAGCGTTTGTCAATGTGGGTGTCTGATGTGTTTGCAGTCTCTGGTATTTTGTTGTTATTTCGTCTCTTTAGTTTCATTTTCTACAGTGAAAAATACAGTGTGCATGTCCGACCGAAGTTACAAAATGGTGACAATTTGCCACCGCGTACGCATACAAATAGAACTATACTTAATGCTAAAGGCCTTATATGTTTTTCAAGACTGTGGGAATCTGGGTTCTTTGAAGAAAAATGAAATTAGAGGATGTATTAAAATAAGAAATATCTTGGTTTTTAGACTTTGGCTTATTCTAAAAATATTTGCTTATTCTAATGCTTGTTTTTGACCAATTTAACTCCAAGTTTGGAAGTTTGCTGAGCCCCCCTGGTTAAAGGGATAGTTCTCTTTGAAATTAATTTTTTAATATGTTTTAGCTTACCTCAAGGGCATCCAAGATGTAGGTGTCTTAGTTTCCACAGAATTTTCAATTTTGATATTTTTCGGTCAAACCGTTCTTGTCTGTCAGTCATATAATGCAGGTTTAGGGGGTCCACTCTCCGTTCACCTCAAAATTAAACATGATTTAATGACTCGTAAATGTAAGTACACATTGATGGCCCAAAACGCGAAACGAGCGGTTTGTGTGAGAACAAGAACAGTATTTATATCGTTTTTACCTCGTGTAACCACAGCCATGTCCAACTGATCAGAGGGCGCGGGCGTTTGACCAAACAACGGTTTGACTGAAAAATATCAAAATTGAAACTACTGTGGAAACAAAGACACCTACATCTTAGATGCCCTTGAGGTAAGCTAAAACATATCAAAAATTAATTTCAAAGTGAAGTATCCCTTTAAGAACCACTTCCTTCATTCATGGAACTGTTACTACACAGGCAAACACCACTCACATTTTCAAGAAGATTTAAACAAACTTGAACATGTAAACAGCAACTCTGAAAATGTAAGAACTTGGTTCACCACCATTTCTGTTATCTAGAAGAATCCAACCAGTTCCTGTATATGCCCACAAAGACTAACATGAGAATCTGAAGGTGTTCACAAATTGTTCAGAATAGTGCATGGATGTGAGTGTCCAGTTTGTCATTTGTACACCTGTCTTCCTCCATCAGAGTGGAAGTTAGACGTTAATCCGAGAGTAATTAGGGTCAGAACACAGCAGGAATAGATGACCTTTTGGTGCAGCACACCACAGACACACAACGAGTCGGCACGTCAGCGCTAGTTCATACGCAAGTTCCTAACAAAACAGTCTGAACTGCAAGTTTAGTATAACAGTCAAATGGAAACCCACAATTTCCCCTTTTTCCATAGTCTTTAGTTCATGCATTCATGACCGACTAGATTACTAATGCATTACTGGCTGGTTGTCTGAATTCATTCTCAATAAACAAGCTACACTTACTCCAAAATGCAGTAAAATGCAATAAAATACTGGTTACCAATTAAGTTCCGTATCAAATACAAAGTATTGCAATACTGACCCATAAGGCACTAAACAGTTTAGCTCCTGTGTATTTAACTGATCTTCTATCACCCTACAATCCATCACGCTCTTTAATAGTCACACAACTCAGAGCTTTTACTAGTACCTAAAATATCTAAGTGAACTAAAGGAGAATTCAGATTATCATAACACCTGAAGAGACAGCAACAACTCATGCAAGGACTTCAGATATCGCAAACCCTTTTATCACAGCTGTTTGTCATTGTCTTATCACCACCGCGTATTTAAGATCCTCCTTTTTTTTGGTTCAGTTGTTGTCTGGTATTATTTGTGTTAGTGAACCCTGCCTTTTTTTTTTTGTTTTGTTTTATTAAACTAAGTTGATATTGATCCTGTCTTCAGTCCATCTTGTGACAGATCAAACACACATTTATATAACAATAAACTGACTGAATTAATGTCAAAAGGTTGTTTATTTGATGCTATGAGACAGAGCTGGCATTTGTATCAGTTTATTTTCCAGTTTTTGACAGCTGTTTTTCAACTTATTGCAGTGAGTTTCAGTATGACTGATCACCTAATCTCTTCATGGATCTTTTTTAAAGTGCTGACAAAAGTCAACATCTTCTTGTTGGTGTCACTGTCTCCCCTCCCTCCCTAGCCTGACTTCGTCATACTCGTATTCTAGTCAGAATGTGAGTCTGAAACTGCTCCATAGGGCTTTGATTATGAGGCGTGTCTTAACCGAACCAGGAAAAAAAAAACTCTGCACTCAATTGGATAGTCGGTGGACCTACAACCAATCAAAGCAACGCAGTAAGTCAACTACTTTGCATAGCACAGTTTTTAACTGTGAACAGAACTTACTTATTTTAGAAGTAAAATAACGAGTGTCGCTTCTTTTACTTGGTATTCCATGAGTGCGCCCAAAGGAGAAACCACAACGACCACATGCTTTTCATTACGTCCCATCTTATTAACTTAGCGACCGTCAGAGCCAGCTGATTAGTTACACTTTTGCCGAATCATGTGGAAGGACGGCAAAAATATCTTTACGATCGACAAATGCCTTGATTCCAGTTTTCTGTTTGTCAATTAAAATGAATGCGCTGTCGATTTATTTCACAACAGACGCGACAGCGGAATCTATACATCTCAATTCTCCAGCTGCAGTCATCTCTGAGGGAAACCAGTTAAGCGATCTTTGATAACGTGATGATAACGTCCCTGCAGATCATCGTATAAAGCCCGCCCTGGCAATCTGATTGGCCCGAACATTTTTTGACTGATCATAATTACTCCTCAATGGATCGAGTCCAGACTGAACTTCCCGACCAAAAAAATGTTGTGGGTGGGGTTTGGGCTGGCATCCAGGCTACCCTCCCCCATCAAAAGGGCCCTAACTGTTATCACAAGTGTTTATATATATATCCACTTATTATATAGACCATTTTGCAAGATGTAAACAAAGGACACCTCAGTTGTGGGTATTCAGGGTGGAAGAGATCACAATGTCCCAATGACATTTTCCTTCTGAAGATTGAACCCACAACCTTCATGTCTGATTCTTTAAACATCAGGCTACAACTACCCCATCAGATTAAAAGATTTTTCTGCTTTTTCTTCATGTCAAATCACACTTTGAGATTTTTACTTTACGTAAATCCTTCATTTTTTAACATCAGATGTGTCTAATGTGCACAACGGGGCGTCCTGAGCTCACCTGGTACCTGTTCTTCCACAGATAGTTTAGAGTGATCTCCTCCACCACGTCAATCTTGCAGAGCTTGTGACCAAACACGTCCTTCAGCATCTTGATTAGGTATTGATGATGCTCCTCGCTCATTGCATAATGATGATTAAAGTCTAAAAAAACAACCTCTTTCTTGTGCACGTTCAGAAAATGGTTAATGTCATTAAGGCCATCGCGTACTTTGTGTCCAAAAAGCCCATGTATAAAGTATATCTCGTGGCCTGGTTCTCCTGGTTTGGTGGACACACGCAGGTCGAAATAGCGTATTCCTCCCTCAAGCTGTTCCCTGAAGGTCAGGTTCTGAGTCATGGACCATTTCTTCATCACCTTCTTGGCAAGAAAGCGGAAAATCGCAGCTAGGTGCTTCACATATGCTTTCTGGTCTGGGCCGACTGGAGCGTGCTCATCCACCCAGAAGCTGAAGGAGTCATGAGACCCTAAAACATGAACATAAAGGCAGAATCAATACAAATTCAAACATTTCAATATGCATGTAAAAACAGTAACAAGCTTGACAGTTTTGCAGTTAATTTAGCCATTATGTCATGACACTATAAGTGTCACAATGTTAGTCTGCACCACATTGTCTTTGTCATCACTACACTTCCCAGGATCCCGCTTGTCTCCTTACTCGAACGCACTTCCTTCCTCATTAGCCACCTGTTTCTCGTCATGATCATCTGTGTCACCTCGTCAGTGTTCATTGATATCTGTATTTAGTTTCCTTCTGTCCAGTGAGCGTTTGTCGGTTCTCGTTAATGTTTAGAGTGGTTTCTGTGACTCCTGAATTTTTGTGGAATAAATCCTTGTTTCCTGATATTCCTTGTGTCTTCTACTACCACGAACCTGACAATAAGTTATTATTAAAACGATTTATTTAGAAAAATACAGCTTTCAATAATCAATTGACTATTAAAATAAAACACAGAAACAGGATTGACCATTAAGACTGTCCTCTAAGGAAACACAAAAAAGGGAGACATTCACAATCTTGAAGAGATTTTTAATTTACAGAATTTGTTAATATTTTAATAGAGGGCATTTTAGGTCTTAACAAAAATGTGTAATATATTTTATTATTTAATATGTTATTAATATAATTTAAATATAATGCATATAAAAAGAAAGGGAATAGAAATAAATAAAACATAGAAATTATATATTTGATTAAAATGAACAATTAATGTGAAGGATCTAAGGATTCTCAATAGCAACCTGTGTGTGTCTTGCTTTAATAATAATGATTTAATAATAATTTATTCATATTATTATATGATTTAAATTAATATTTAATTATTTATTCATCATTTTATATTATTCATTATCCATGTTATATATTCTATATTACGACTTCCTTGTGCTTACAATGTTATTTTCCTTTAATCTTATGATTTTGTGGTTCAAGAAGGGAAATGGAGTTCACATGAGATAAGATTCGTTTCAAGGGTTTTAACGTCACAGAACGATGCTGAGAAGCAGTATTTTTCCATTGTTTGTGCTTTGGTGTATGGGTGTGTCATGTAAGCGTCATTGGGACAGTTTTTGACTGGTTTCTTGCCATAAATTAAAAACATCACCCCAACACATGGTACATGTAATACTGAAGATGTTACCTATCCATTTGAACAGGAAAAGCGTTTATATTTTAATGAAAGGATGTGTAAAAAAACCCAACCTGTTTTCAAAATAGAAACATAATCTTTTACAGATTTTTTTTTTTTTTTTTGCAGATCAATAGTGCATCATACTTGTGTTTCCATCAAAAGTTTGTACAATATAGCAATATAGTTTGTTCAAAAGCTAATGTCAACTTCCTATTTGATGCCTGCCCCGACAGGATGTCACACCACCAATAAGGGCATCCGATTTCGACTGTTGTCTCACAGCTAGGCTCAGCAAAAAAAGTTTTATTTTCACCCAGTGAGAAAATAAATACTCTATAGTTATACTCTCCCATTCGACCTTATCGCCCCAATCATCCTTAAATCACCCTATGTGGCGAGCAGGGCGAGGCCGAGGGCCGTGGGAGAATGACGCGATCATCATCACTTTGTCCCTTGCTTCTACTCTTCCCTGGCTTTCTCAGTCAAACTCTCAGGCTGATAGAAGACTGTGAATAGAGTTTCGAAGACCAATTAAGACTTGCTGTCAACTGGTTTTGGACAAGACAAAACTGGTATCTTTTGATAGGAACAAGGAAAACCCTTACAATTGCATTTAGTCACTCTTTTAACTAAATAAAGTACACTGCGTTAGGCTATAATTATTGTTGTTTCTTAAACTGTTATATCTACATCTATTTGGAAAATGGCCAACTTTTGAATTCGCCACTGAATTAAATGGAATTCACTTTAGTATTTAATTTAAATGAAATGTCAAATGTCTGAGAAGTTCTCTCACCAGGAACCGCCAGGTGCTTGAGGGGCATTGATGTGAGGGCAGGGCACAGGGAGCCCATCCAGTCGGCATTAGAGGTGCTGCCTTTGGGTCGTGTCTTCATCTCCTCTAGTAAAGTGTTTCAGCGCTAGCATGCACGATGACAATTCAACACCAATCCAGGCCAAGCTAATCCAGCAAACGGAACTCCTCGTGAAATCATTACAGAAAATCACCATCAACACACGATTTAAATCATGATAACAATGATTTACTCATTATACTAATATCAATATGTGAGGCAAACTGCAGATGGAGAGCGAGCTCTTCTACTAAGTTAATCTTCTTAAACTGAAATTACAATCCTTATCCTCCTCCCTGCTTGCGTTAAAACGTCTCGGTCAGGGCTGATTAATCCCGCCCTCTCTATCCCCATTAGACAGGTAACAGATGGGACACTTCACCTCCAGTACTGCAAGTGGATATAGCTTGTAATGTTTGAAGAGCAAAGACACTTTTGACTTACTGACCCCACCAATGAGTGTGATCCATTTCAGCATTTGTTGCAGTAAAGAGCTGAAATTGGAGACTAGCCTTGTTCACACTACATGATTTTAAAACGTCGGGCTGAACTGTGCGGTTCACACTACATGACTTGCTCTCAGTGCTCTCTTTCACACAGTTGATCCCAGGAAATTGCCGGGAAATTTGCCGGGAGTTGCCAGAGCACAAGATTACACGTCAGCCGCGTCATTGGAATCGTGAACGAGCAATGACAACAGAACCGGAAGAGAATACAATGCTGAATAAAGTCGTTGTTTTTGCTATGTTTGGACCAAAAAGTATTTTCGATGCTTCAAAAAATTCGAACTAACCCACTCGTGTCACATGGACTACTTTGATGATGTCTGTATTGCCTTTATGGACAAGGACAGTATAAGGTACATACATTTCCAATTGAGGAACAGAAAGCTCTCCGACTAAATCTAAAATATCTTAAACTGTGTTCCGAAGATGAACGGAGATCTTGCGGGCTTGGAACGACATGAGGGTGAGTCATTAATGACATAATTTTCATTTTTGGGTGAACTAACCCTTTAAGAGATAAACATAATTAGCCAAAGCCATCCAGTAGCACCTCATTGCAGTACACGAAATCCAGGGGGCGGATCCAGATCTAAGGGGTGGAGATTGGTAGGATTAGGGATGGAGTTAGTGATCAGGGGGTGGAGATAGGTAGGATTAGGGGTGGGGTTAGGGATCAGGGGGCGGAGATAGGTAGGTTTAGGTAAACGTAAGGTGGGAGGAGTTGGATCTGGATCTAACTCCTCCCCCTGGATTTCATGTTCTGCAGTGAGGACCTTCTCAAGCCTTCAGGACTTCAAAGGGAGAACTTAAAAGGATAGTTCATCCAATTATTGACAGGATTCCAATCTCGGTTTGACGTCAGAACCCAACATCATATTGACACACATGGGGGGTTCATTTGAAATGTGTGAAAACTCCCCTAAAGCAAATTTCTGAAGTGAACATTTTAAATATGCATCCAAATACATAAACTGTATCTATAACCTTCACTGTATATTCTATATGTTTAAATACACTAAGTTATATACTTGTTGCCAGCCAAAGAATAAGATAAAGATAATTTCATGTAAGTTAAATTAAAAGAATGTACAATGCTTCAGTCGTGATCTCACTTGTTACTTTTGACATAGCACTTCCTTGGCTTTGACCACTACTACTTAAACTCATACACGCAAACCGACTTCCGGTGTGACTTTAGTTGGTTCGCATCTGCATTAATACCTCAGACTCAGACGGAAAAATGCACGCACAATGCCTTGAAGTGTCTCATAGTTTCTGAGTGTGGGCATCAAGGAAGTTTCCTTTCGATTCGGTCCACTAAGCTGCCTGTGGACTTGCGGAAGAAGACGTAACGTTATTTTGAGCAAACAGGAGCAGTGACTTGAATTGGCAGCACGCTCCTCATGTGCGATGTGAAACATGGACCATCCAGCGTATCATGGGCCAATAAGCAAACAAAGATGCGAGGAGCTGCTCGGGAAGAAAGCAAAGGACGGAACATACCTCATTCGTGACAGTGAGACCATTCAGGGAGCTCTCTGCCTGTGTGTATAGTAAGTACTGTTTATTATTCGCTATTTTTTGTAGGAACTGACTGACAATTGAATACTTTATCAAGGAAAAGTTTTGGATATGTAGGCCTGTTCTTTTGGGGATTATCTCATGATTTACCATCATCAGAAAATAATGATGGTAGCCTACAAAAACAAAAATAATATCTAGCATTTATTTGAATTAATAAATTGAGATTTCAGTATGGTTCAAGCTGATTTTTCTGATTTTCAGATTTTTTTCTGATATATATTCTGAAATTTCTGAGTTGTCACCACCCTCAAATTTGACACATCAATACAGTTAGTGTTGGCAAAAATAACTAGGCTATAGTTTGCATGTCACACAAATGCAGTAGCTGTGTTTTTGGCTACCTATTATGGAAAAATATAAATCCCAGAAAAATATAAATCCCAGACATATTCTTCGCCAATTTTGGAACAGAGTTGATAAAATAGAAAATATAGCCTAAGCATGATTAGGTAAAATTATATATATATATATATATATAAAAGAAAAACAACCAAGTTCACTTACTAAAGTTTTTTCATAGAAGGTCAAATATGGATAGCAGTCTTTTAGAATGAAGGCTGACTTTGATATTACCCCTTTGAAAGTTATAATATCTGAGCTGAAAAACAGTTTATAGGCCTAAGATAACATTATAGTGAAACTGACGGTTCGCTGACGGTTTTAGCAGAAGTGAGTGATAATATATAAAATAAAATAATATTTATTTTTTTAAAAAGAGAAAATGACTGAGCTCCTAGTTTCTGCATGAAGTTATTACATTGTTTAAATTAATTCCTTTTTCGCTAAATGTGATTTTGTATGTACATTTCTGAAATATAACTTACAGTTACCTCTGAAAACAGATTCTAAATTATATGCATTTTTTGTAAAGCTGCATTGAAATGAGTTGGATTGTGAATCGCGCTATACAAATAAATGTGAATTAAATTGAAAATCAAAACATGGTTAAGTTGTATTAAGAATAATGATTATCTCTAATTAAAAGTGCAAATGTTGTTACTTTAAAAACTAAGGGTAAATAAATTGTAATATATTTTGTAAATGTAAATATATTTGTGATAAATATATTTAAATTTGTATCTCTTATAACCAGAATATGGATGAATAACTAAGCAGTGAATCAAATTGTAATTCCTACTGTAGTGCATTTTCACCACAGTATTGTTTTTAAATTTGTACAGTTGACACATTAAAATTTTAGGAAATCCTATAATCTTGTGGCTTTTTGTCATTTAGGGTAATGAGAATGGCTGCAAAATTTTGACACTTAAGTTTTATGGAACGTGCACTCAAAATTAAAATTACGATTACCATGTTTTGGGTCAATTTAATATTTTTCATATTTCATCGTTAAACGCCACTGCACAGACCCAAAATAGACCCACCCCATATCCTCTAAAGGTATTTACATTTATACATTTGGCAGACACTTTTATCTAATCAAAAGTGCACTGCATTGAAGTCACATTTTTATCAGTTCGGGCCAGCTGAGAATCAAACCAATTATCTTGCTATCAACACTTTGGTTAAATAAAAAACAAAAAACGTTTAGAATATTCTCAGTTTTTAACCTCCTTCATAAAAATTATACCCAGATTTTTAAAAACATTTTAAGGGCTAGTTTCATAAATTAAGTAAAAAATAATGACTAAATCATTGTGGGAAGTTGTCTAACTGAAAGACACAAACACAATATAATTAGATATTTATTCCTCAAAATTTTGCTCTACTTCCCAACAAAACACAGCTATTTTATACATAGTCAAATTGATAATAAATTACATTCATATGCTTTTGTTGCAGTTCACTGTGTGTAGCGTTCAACAAATGCATATTTTCAAAAGCGGACGTGAGCAGCTCTTTAGATATCTGCGGTAAAAGAGAAGTGATAGTTCTAGTAATTCACAGGATAGAGACTTTAAATGGTAATCTTAAAGTGCATGGCTATTAATAGGCCTACTGAAATTGAAAACAAAAAAATGAAGCTTTATAAGATTTTTATCAGCTACTAAAATACCCTATTTCTTTGTTAAATTAACATCAAACAAACAATATAATTCTAGTTAGCGATTAAAAAAATGGATTAAAGGGATAGTTCACCCCAAAATGTCAAATTTGTCATCACTTACAATACTCACCCTCAATTTGTTCCAAACATGCATGAGTTTCTTTCGTCTATATGTCTCAAAAGAAAATATTTTCAAGAATGTAATTGGTAACCAAACAGTTGGTGGCACCCATTGACTCCCATAGTATGTTTTTCCTACTCTGGAAGTCTATGGGTGCCATCAACATTACTATTATTCTTGAAAATATAATATTTTTTGTTCAACAGAAGAAAGAAACTCACACAGATGTGGACAAACTTTAAACAAAAAAAACATTATTTTGGGTGAACTATTCCTTTAATCATTAGGGATAAAATAAAAATGTTTGCACAACTGCCCAGTAGGTGCATGGTGAAATGCACCAAGAATGTAAAGCACCATTAAACAAAAGAAGTGGAATGGATCGATTCTTCTTATCATCCGTTTCCATGCTCTGTTAGTGTTTTATACTCCGTGTTGACTGAACATACACATAACCATGGTTTTGGAACCTGCGAGTGAGCAAGGTTTGGGTTAATCAACAGTTGTAATAGAAATTATTCAACCACTATTTGTTATGTTGAGCTATTTTGAACACTCGTGTTTGATTTGTTCATTGCAAACAGCTAAAGTCAGTAAATTGAGCTAATAAACCTGATTTATAATGGGTACTGTGTGACACAAGCTAACTGTGCTTTCTGAAAAAAAAATTATGTCATGGTGACTTTAATTACTTACTTTATTTATTTATTTATTTATTCATTTTTACAGTAAACAAAAAGTGGTCTATACTTATAGGATCCTTCAAAGCCACTCTGGATCCTACACTCTACAGGTAGGACACACTAAAATAATCTCTTTGGTGGATAACTTCGGCATAACACTAAATATCTAAACTGATTGCACAACAGATTTTGCATTTAATGAAATGAAAACATATGTAAATAAATGAATTTACAAGTTATTAAAATGTCACCTCACTGTCTGTTTCAGGCTAGCTCAGGTGTAGAGGAGAAGTTCTTCAAGACAATGAAGGATCTTATTCGTCATTACAAGAAAAGGAATCAAGGACTTGCAACACACTTAAACCGTTCGCTGAAAAGAAAAACACTGCCAGAACAGTCTTTTCACAGTCAAAGTCCAGAACCACCAGTGCATAATGAGGAAAACGAATATGAAAGTGAGTGTCAACTGTTTAATATAAGAGATTAACAATCATGAGACATTACAAGTGTTGACGGTAACGCATTACAAGTAACATGAGTTATGTAATCAAGTATTCAAGTAACTAGTAAAGTAATGCATTACTGTTTAATTTACAGAAAAATAACTTTTTCAGAAGAGTAACGCAAGTTAATTTTATTAGATTACTTTTACAAGTGTCTTCAACACTGGTCGTTACAATGGCAAAACATCATTAGACAATTACAGTAACATATTTGAGCAGGAATCATCTTTGAATTAGAATTAACACTGTTCCATTACCCTAACTAACTGTGAACCTTTTCTCTCTCTCTCAGATGTTGATTGCTCAGCGGACTATGTCGTTGTTCTACCAGATGATTTATGTGATGTTCGGCCTGGACACTGGGATCAGCCAACTTGAAGGATATAGATGCGCATTACGCAATCCTCGTAATGTTTCCAAGAACTTTCTGGGCTTTTTTACCTCGGATATGGACGTTTCATGTGATCGCATTACATGAATCACATTTTATCATTTGTATGATTTTGTGCTTGGTAAATGCATAAATCGTGGATGTGTATTTCAATGCTGCAATGTTGTGGATTTTGTTGTCATTATAAATTTGATTCTCATCATAATAATTTGAGTTAAAAGTTTGGTTTGGTTTTCCCGGATATATATTTAATATACAGAGGATTTCACACGGTAAGTGCTTAAAAACCTAGAAATAGTGCTAAATATTGTTTATTTATTTCACAACATTGTGGCAATTCTATATTTGTGTAAAACAGAGTCTATAAGGTATGTAGTGTAAATATTTTCTTCTTAATGAACGTGCTGTGGTTTTTCACATGTAAATATATTCCATTTAACCACTTAAATGGGCCCACATAAGTACAGTTTCCTATGCACTGTTCCATTGGTTCAAAGATAGAACTGATGTCACTGCCTAAATTTAAGTTTGGTTGGTGTTTTTTAATAAATCAGTATTTAAAAATCATTTTGTTTGCCATTTTTCTCCAAGTGCTTCATTTCTTTTTAGGCTAAATAAACTAAGATTTTATTTTCTTTAAAAAGAGCAGAGGCAAGTTGCAAAAGACTGTCTTAAAAACTAGTCTGACCAATTAGACTCTTGCTTTTCAGATTCTATTTAACTAATTACATTTTTATGTATTTGTAACTGACTTAAATTTATGATCAAAATTAAAGAAATAAATTGATGACTAACTTACAGTTTGACTAGTGAATGTAGTTTATGCAACTGGTCACAGATTACTAAAGGTTATTAATTAGATTTATCAGATAGGCCATAATTATAGAGGATTTATGTTAATGGTTTAACCGACAAAAAGCAAACACAAATTTATTTTTTAACTACTTACAGTTTGTAGAAACTGCAGCCTCCTGTAGTGCATGAATAACCTTTGTATAGTACAGTGAATTCAAGTTTGTTTAAGGAACTGAAAATACAGATTATTTCAAATATACCATTCCCAGAAACAGAAAAACTGGCCAATAAATAACGTTGAGGTTTCAAACTATTCGTGGCCCTGTGACCAATCTTCAATAATTTTACATTCCATCAGAAAGTAACTCTGTAGCTGTAGGCCTAAAATGTTGCAATCCAGATAACATAATCTGAGACATTTCAAAGGACAAACTGTTGGTGAGTGTCTCGCTGGCTCTTCTGTGACCAGGACAGTGTATCAAGAGCTATGGTATGCAGGCAGAATAATGCACACCACGACATGACCAACATCCAAATGGAGTAACTGTCGAAGCAAAAAGCTTTCTGAAAAGG
This sequence comes from Pimephales promelas, assembly GCF_988280905.1. Taxonomy (NCBI): domain Eukaryota; kingdom Metazoa; phylum Chordata; class Actinopteri; order Cypriniformes; family Leuciscidae; genus Pimephales; species Pimephales promelas. Next base: position 21,676,964 of record NC_142790.1, read on the forward strand.
ATGTCTGGGTACTAACCTGGAATGTATCCAAAATGCATAAAACCACAGCTGCCCAACTCATATTAAATGTGCAGCTGGACTTCCTATAGGAGATCCTATTGCTATAGATAGCCAAATCTTTGGTCACTAATGCCAATGACAAATGTTAGTTTCATTGTTGCTAACAGTGGAAATTATGGGCCATGACTATTGTTTGAGCCAAAATGGGGTATTCTGGAGGAGCAAGTAAAAAACACTGTCTATCTTCAGCATCACAGTGACCTGGCCACTGTTCTGGAAGAGGAATGGCTCAAAATCTCTCTGGTGACTGTTCCTGTCATTCCCAAGATGAATTTATGGTGTATTGGTGGCAAAAGGAGGCCCTATATCATACTAATAAATGATTGTGGTCTAAAACCAGGTGTTATAATTTCAATGTCCAACCTATATCAGTAGATTCTATATCTAAAAATGTCCTAAAATTAAGAGAACAACAAGCAATGCTTCTGACGTACACGGGTAAATCAACGTAGTTACGTCAGTGCGACGTCGAATTCTGTACCATTCTTTCTTGATTGGGGGGGGGGGGGTATAAGCTTTTCTCCGAACATTTAAACATATACATATATATATACATATATCCGAACATATAGTTCTTTAATTTATTATGTATATCTTGGTGAAATGTTTTACCCTATATCTTAAATCTAAATAAATAGTCAGACATTTGTGAATTTCGCCAGCAACCCCCCTACCGCTTTCAGATAATGGACTCGTCCAGGGATTCGAAGTGTTAGCGGGAGGAAGTTGCTGTTGTAGCATCGGACTGTTCTGTGGGGAACTCATTATTAACTTTAAAGTAAATACTACCTAAAATAAAATACTATAAAATGTCATTTTAGAATATAAGAAACCTAAATCCTCGATGAAATGTTGTATGGGACAGTTTAAGATATATTCGTTATAGATAAGCTCAGTAACATCGTCTATTTGTCAACTAAGTTAGCATACCACACTGTATGTTTACAAAATCGAACGTAACTTAACGTTACATAGAAACGATTTAGATAGTTATTTGTTGTTTTTTGTTCAAGGCCTCCATTGACCGTTCTTGTGGGTAAACATGGACGTATCAACCTGTTTGAAGTCTCTTCTGTTGGCCATCCGTCAGTACAGGAATAACAAAAGCGCTTTAAATGCATCACAGCTGCAGAAAAACATTGAAGTGAGTGAAAACATTTTTTTCAATGCGGTAATTATTTTTTATTTTTTTTTAATTATTTATTTCAGGCAATGGCACAAAAGTACAAGGCAGACAAAATGTTTGTTAAGTCATACAGTGCAAAAAGAAAAAAAAAAAGAAAAAACAACAACAACAAAAAAAAAAACACAACAAACAAAACAAATCGAATTCTGCCTGAAAGGGAGTGGGAAGAAGAAAACGTATTTAATCCCACCCCAGTTCACCACTTGGTGATTAATACATTAAGCTTCGTGTTTACTTTGGTCACGGATTGTTTACATAGGTTGTATCATGGTGGCGTAACCACAGCCACAAGAATTTATTATAACAACATTACCAAACAATTTAAGAAGAATAAACAATACCAACTATGGTAATGAACAATATACCAACGATAGTAATGGACAATATACCAACGATGGTAAAGAAACATTGAGCACATGTTAACATTATAAGACAGAGTACAACATCAATAAATTAAAAATCCTCATCTCTGTATTTTAACCAGACCCTATGTTTATATGACAATTTAAATTGATGGATAGTTTGACATTGCTTTTGTTGTAAGTCCAGTTTGTTCCAGAGTTTCACTCCGCATACAGACACACAATAATGTTTACGAGTAGTTCGGGCTCTTGGTAACGAAAAATATCCAAAGCCTCTCAAGTTATGAGCTCGCACAGGAATTTGAAAAAAACGTTGTATGTTAGGCGGTAATAAGTTGTTAAATGCTTTATACAGGACTATTGGTGTATTATATTTTACGAGATCATCGAGTTTTAACAAATTTGACTGCTTAAACAGCTTATGGGTATGTTCTAAGTAACCAACCTTATGAATGACCCTCACGGCTCTTTTCTGTAATATAATCAGAGGATTTATTGTGTTCTGATAATTATTTCCCCACACTTCAACACAATACATAAGGTATGGTAGTATCAAAGTGCAGTATAGGGTACGGAGTGCATTTTTATCAAGGTATAGTTTTGCTTTGTTTATAATTGAGAGGCTTTTGGAGATTTTTCTTTTAATGTGTCTGACATGGGGCTTCCAAGACAATTTACTGTCGATTATTACCCCCAAAAATTTATTCTCACTCACAATTTCAATTTGGGTATCACCAATACTTATTCTCTGTTCAATCAGTTTGCTACGATTACCAAACATCATTATTTTAGTTTTGTTTATGTTCAAAGATAATTTATTTGTATCCATCCATTTTTTTTATTATATTTAATTCCCTGTTTACCACATTTACGAGCTCCTTATAATCATCACTACTATAGAATATATTCGTGTCGTCTGCAAATAGTATGAGTTTCAGTACTTTGGATATAGTAAAAATATCATTTATATACACATTAAATAATTTTAATTATTATTAATTAATAATTAATTCAAAACAATCAGTTTTATTTGTGTGATGATCCATCTAATAATTCTGTCATCTTTTTGTCACCCACACGTTCTTCCAAAGTCATATGACTTTTTGATACTAAGTACAAAAGGAGATGTTTGGGAATTACAGTCTCAATAAACATTCTTTTTCATTCATCTTGTCCATGCAATGAAAGTGAATGGTGAAAGAGGCTGTTGTACTTTGTCTTTAATGCTTTGGAAGGGCATAAATTGTTATAGTCAGTATTATTTTCTTCTAGTTATGCTCTAAAAATATTTTTAATCTTTTAGATGCCACTGGCTCAGAAATATTATCATGAGAACCTCATATTTTATCCTTATAACTTATATTTATCCCCATCCTTATATATTTTCATGTTATATAAATAATATTATATGTTCATATATATGTATATATATATATATATATATATATATATATATATATATATATATATATATATATATATATATATAAATAAATAATGTTAAACTATATTTTAGTGTCTATTGTTCTTATTTTGTATTTATCATTTTTTAGTTGCTATAATACTGTACTCTTGGATGCATTATTAATGTATTTATTTACTTAAATCAACATTATATTCATTTGATTTATTTTAATCACTTTTCTATTATTTATTCCTCTTCCCCACTTTTTTTTTTTAATTTTACAGGATGTTTGTGGGCTAAAATGTGGTGGAGTGCTGTTCTCAGGTCAGCTGCTGCCCAGCGAGTGTCTGAGTGGACTCATGGAAGTAGCTGGAGACCCCAACACCAATCACACTCTGACGGGGACCATTATATCTCTGCTGGCACAGTTTGGTACTAAACTCTTTAACATAGTTATACAGGCAGTACATACTTTATTCACATACACATCCCCAACTGTTTACCCATGCTTGTACTTTTCTTAATGGCCCAGCAGCTTCTGATGGTGAGGCCAAAGAGGCTCTTCACAGCAGCTACAACTTCACCGGCACTCTGGCAGCCATAATCCACTGCAACAGAACCACACCAGAAGAGCCTCTTGTGCTGCAGGTGAGAGTCCTGCAGTTTTTAAGATGAAGTCTGGAATTGAAATGCGTCAAAACACATACAGGTCTTGGCTTGTTGGTCACATGGACATTAGGTCTTAACTAGGGTTGGGTATCGAGAATCGAGTATCGATTGGAACCGAGACTAACTTTTCGTTTTTCCCGGAATCGTTCAAAAGTTAAAATTTCGATTCCTAGTTTCGATATTCACAGTCCGGCGAGCGGAAGAAGAAACCGCTGAACAACACCAATGAAGAAGCGTCTACCGGAAGTGTTGGCATAACCACGCGAGTCGAACATGAGTACCTTACGTCGGCGATCCAAAGTGTGGCTTCACTTTTCTAAAAATAACGAAATCTCGGCAAAATGCAAAATTTGTGACAAAAGGAGTATTTTTACAGAAGGAGTATTTCCTTCAGAAAGGATTATTTCCTTCAGAAAGGCCGTTGGTTAGCAAGGTTAGCTAAACTTTTTTGACCCTGCCTCTAAAAAGAATCTGAATCGAGAATCGTTAGGAACCGGAGTCGAAACAAGGAATCGGAATCGGAATCAGAATCGTTCAAATTCAAACGATACCCAACCCTAGTCTTAACTAGGTCTAACTTAATTAGGTCTTAGGTCCATGTTACCAACAAGCCAAGACCAGTATTGTGTCCATATCCATATTCAATGTGACTTAGACTACCATTTAAAAGTTTTCGGACAGATTTTTTTAAAATGCTTTTAAAAGATGTCTCTTATGCTCACCATGGCTGTATTTATTTGATCAAAAATAAAGTAAAAATGGTAATATGTTGTTATAAATGTTATTATAATTTAAAATAACCGTTTTAATTTATTCCTCTTATGGCAAAGCTATATTTTCAAGTCTTCAGGGTCTAATGTTCCTTCAGAAATCATTACAATATGCTGATTTGCGATCATTTTTGAAAACATAAAACACAAGCTGCTTAATATTTGATTTATTTTGTAGTATTGGATGAATAGAAAGTTCAAAAGAAATCTTTTGTAACCATGTAAATGTCACTTTTGCATCCTTGCTGAATAAAAGTATTAATTTCTTTCAACAAAAACTCAAACTTTTGAACAGTGTATGAATTACTTTATTAAATGCCATTTGATTGCACGGATGTTTTAAGTTGGGTTGAAGTTATCCAAATAGACTGGATTAAAAATACAAACAGATTACCCTGGGGATTTTTTTTATTTGGTCATGTGAAAAATGTCTCTGATGGTCTCCACAGTGCCTTAATGTGATGCAGCGACTGACTTACAACATGAGGACTCTGCATTGTGTCTCTCACATCCACGAACTCATCAGCTTTCTAATGCAACACGTGTAAGTACTACAACATTCACAAATGTACTGATTGTATATATATTTAACTACACTGCTGTTTAAAAGTTTGGGGTTAATAAAACCAGTGGTGAAATAGACAATTCTAGATGAAAGCAGCAAATGCATGCATTTTTTTTTTCTTCAGAGTATTATGGTCAGAGCTTTTTTCAGGTTATAAATGATAAAACTCAGCCTAAAACCATTTATGTTTGTGGGATGTCAATGAGGGCCACAAATAAAATCATGATATTGGTAAGTGGTCTTGTATATGAATAGCTTTTTGGTTTCTCGTTCAGGGGAAACAGGCTTGTGTAGTGGAAAACCACACAACTGAACTGAAGCGTAGTGTTTGCCTTAATCATGGGGGCTTGTCTGTCATGCAACACTCTTTATAAGGTGCAAGATGCAAAAAACTACGGTCACAGATATGCTTGCTTACACAGGCAAAATGTCACAGAATTGTGTACACCCCAGATTAGAGCAAGTATACTAAGGCAAATATGTAATTATTAACGAAAAAATGAATAAATACTGAAATGCTTCAGAACGATTTTATTGTATTCAAATAAATGCTTTTATGGTTGTCTTTAGCCAGTCAAGTAATGATGACACTGTAAAGGCATGCCTGGGCCTGATGGCCAACCTCTGTCGGCATGACATCTCAGTGCAGTCACACATCAAATCTCAGGTGAGAATCGGCATTAGCTCTGCATATAAACTCTCAATATGAACTTTTAACGTTTTTGTTCCTAAACTAACCTGCTGATAAATATTATGCCTACTTTTCTTTTTTTTTTTTTTTTTTCAGAGTAATGTGAAGGCTTTCTACAGAGCCTTGATTAATTTCCTGGGTCATAACTGTCTGACTGTGGTCGTCTTTGCGCTGTCCATCTTATCAAGTTTGACTCTTAATGAAGAGGTTGGGCAGAAGGTAGGTTAACATACTCAACTGTTCGAGACACCGAGAGCTGTTGTTGGTTAGGTCGCATATCTTTTTCTTTGTCTTGTGGATGGAAACAGACCTATACTTGTTTGCATGTGTGGTATTGAGGTTGTATTAGTTGAATGTTTTTTTTCTTTTGCAGCTGTTCAATGCAAAGAACATTCATCAGACCTTTCAGCTAATCTTTAATATCACTGTGAATGGAGATGGCACATTAACCAGGAATTATGCTGTGGACTTGTTAGTGGATCTCCTGAAAAACCCCAAAATAGCTGATTACCTGACCAAGTATGTGTTGGAGTTTGATGGCACTGTTTGAAATGGATTTTTAGGAGGAGTGTCTGAACATGTTTTTTTTTTCTCACGTTAGGTATAAACACCTATCGGTCTGTCTGTCCGAGGTTCTCGGGCTCTTACACAGCAAAGATCCTGATACTGCATCAAAGGTGAAATACATTGTGTTTTTTATTGTTATGCATTAGGTATATACAATTTTCAGTCATTAAACATTAGCTTGTAGATCTGAAGGTCTATGGAGAGGGTGGGGTTTATAACCCCGGTAAGATGCCATTTACAAATCAATACCAAAATACCAGTAAACTCTGTGAAGTCTTAGACCGAGCTTTATGATTGGCCCAAAGAAAACTTATTGCGTTGGCACATACTGCCATTCTACATGCTCATACCAGTAATCCTATTCTTTCACACATAGTTCACTCATACTGTTAATTTACTGGTAATGTTACAACTTCCATTGCCACAGATAACTGATTTACTGGAATTTAATTTACCAATAAAGACATGTATGTGTGAAAGGGGTTAATGAGAGACAAATTCTTGTCCAAACTGGTGCTCTTGTCTGTGCAGGTTATGGAGTTGCTGGTTTCTTTGTGCTCAGTCCCTGTTCTGCGTAAGCTTGTCTGTGAGACGGTGCTCCGACCTCCAGCCCCTCGAATACAGCCTGGTACTAGAAAAGGTGTCCAGGCTCGAGGGTCCGAACCAAGTTTAGCACTCGTCCACTGGGTCACTTCACCTCTGGATGGTCCAGAACAGTGCTACATGCAGGCTCTGTCCCTGCTGACTGAGCTTTTCGAAGTATGCTGGTTTCTTTCAATTCAGTTTATTTGAACAATGTTTTCCCAACGCCCGAGTAAATAAGCTCAATGTGAGAAGAGAACTCCCTTAGGTGTTTTGTGTACAAAGTAGGGATGTGCTGAAATCACATTTCTGTCCATAATTTCAAATGATTCATTAATTTTCATATTTTGGCCAAGAACTGATGTTAGATAAATGGATATTAAAACGAACATTATTTCTAAATAAAAACCAACACTAAAAAATAAAACCAGTCATTTTAAATGCCTAAAACTAATGACATCACAACATTATAATGTACAGTATGAACAATGGATATTTATTTGAAGATTACTTTTTAGTTTTATTAAATTGTTAGTATTTTTAAAAATGGACTAAATAAGTGTTTAATGTATGATGCACAATTAAATATCAAATTTTGACCAATACTGATATAAATAAAAAAATAAAAAAATTTGCATCCTTAATACAAATAATTTTAATAGATTTAATTTAATTTAAGATATTAATTAAATAGAATTCAAATATTTTATTAAATTATTTGTTGTATATAAATTCTATAATATTTTTTTCTGTTATAAATTAGGATTCCATGCACAATTCAAATTGTTGAGATGTCTTTCCGCTTTATAATTCCATTCATTTTTGCTTGTGTTCATCCAGGAGGCGATTGATTCCTCTCTGTGCTGCTCAGCTCAGTCGTTTGTGGAGCTCCTCCTACAGGAAGTGCTGGTTTTGCTGCAGTCTCCAGACTCCACTGAAGGAGACCAGCTGCTAAAGAAACACTGTCTACGTGCAGGCCGTATCGTTGACTTTCTGCTAGATATCCTCTATTATTCAGCAGAATCAGCACAAATAATCACACTTCAACACACATCAGAGATCAGTGTTAGTAGCCAATCAACATGGGCTTTTCGAAGGTCAATGTCAATATCTACACAGCCGATGCCATATATAGTAATGAGACATGCTAAACATTACTGATTTTGAATAAAAATGTATTGACAGTTTATAAATAAATTAGAATATGTAGTGAATTAAATAATTACAAACAAAAAATGTCAACATAGAACTCACAATAGGGGAATTATTATTCATCGATATCAAATCTCAAAAAATCTGCTAATTTATTTTTTTGGCTTTTTGCTAATTTATTTTTTTAATGTGAATTGTATCTGTCTGATTCTACTGTGTGCAATAGTAGAGAACAGAGATATCCTTAACTCTTTCACTGCTTTGCGGCGATGATGCTCTGAGGATGCTGGTGTCTCAGCGGCTCAGTCCTGAGGTGTGTGTGTCACAGGTGGAGCTTCTGCTTTCCTTTTGTCAGGACCTTGCTGGGTCCACTTGCACGACCTCCAACTACCAGCTCAGGTAATTATATATTTTGGAAGTAATACCTTTTCTTTTGTATTAATTTAATAAAAAAAATAATGATCAGTTTAATGCATCCTTGCTGAATAAAATAAGTAAATTCTTAAAGAAACTGCAGTGTACCTTCTTTTTTTGAAAGTTCTCAACAAACACTCTATGGTAAATACTGGTATTATGGTTTTTTAAAGTTGTCAACGCATGTATCTTTAGTCAGGTGTGCTCTGAGGTGGTGTTGAAGACTCTAGAACTCATGAGCCACCTCAAGCAGCAGATGCCAGACATGGAGACGTCCTTCTACAGGATCCTGCAGGTTCAAGACTTATGCTGCACTTCCTCAGAGTTTCTGATCACTCTGTATTAGATTTATGACGCTTCCTTATACATGGCCTCTTTTCTGTTGCATGCAGGATCAGCGCATGGTGACGCCTCTCTCATTAGCTCTGACCTCGAACTGCAGAGAGCATGTGCAGATAGCGCTTCGCATACTTTTTGAAGCGGCCCCCCTCCCCGACTTCCCCTCTGTCATGTGAGTCAACAGAATACTTCGCCACAGTGTGAACTACTTTTCTAAAGTGTCAAAATATACAAACTGTTTGTTGTTTCAACCCTGATTCTTTCTTCTGCTGAACACAAAGGAAGATATTTTAAAGAATGTCAGTAACCAGATGAAATAGGAAACTTTTGCAACATTGTCTAATACTGTTACTTATGATCAATTTAATGCATCCTTCCTGAATAAAACTATTTTTAATTTCTTCTATCTTTCATTTCTTTAAGTCTAGGGGACAGTATTGCTGCGAATAATGCATATCGTCAGAGGGACGGCGAGTCGATCCGAAGCAGTTCTGCTTGTGATGATGCGTCCTTCGCAGGGAAGAGTTTTTCCATGATGCATGCTGAACCCTCTGGTTCTGCTTACCACAGTATCGACAGCCTCATCAAGAAGCTTCGGAATGGAGTAGAGGTGAGTGCATGTGTCTGGCACCTGGCAATGAATTAATTGACGTGACCACAATTTCTGCAAATGTTCCATTGTGTCTCATTTTTTTCCAAATAGACAATAGAAACGTCTCAACGTTTCAAAATAGTGGGTGGCATGCTCGAATAATGACCCAAACCACGTCAAAGGCATTTGAATCAAACTCGTGTTTTCTCATGTTGTGGTGTTGTAGTTACAGGAGAAGGTCAAAGATGTTCACATGTCAGAGGTCATTGATGTGTATGAGCAGAAGCTTTCTGCACTTGCGGTAAGTGACCAAGTTATGTAGAATCTTCCGGTGTATATTTAACTTGTGCAGATGTTTGTAATTATATGTACTTTTATCTATGTAGTGTAAAGAGAGCAGTCTGCAGGATCTTTTGGAGGCCAAAGCACTCGCACTGTCACAAGCTGATCGACTTATTGCCCAATACCGCTGTCAGAGAGCTCAGGCGGAAGCTGAGGTTTCACAAAACATTCTTATTTTTTTCTTTTCCCCGTCTACAATGCTAACCACTTTTTGTCTACTTTTTTTTTTTTGTCTTTTTTCAATTATGCATGCTTCTTGAGTTGCATATATGAGCACTTTTATTTTTAACACATTTAAAACATATATATTTGACTGCATGAGCACATTTATTTTCTGTCTTATTCTCTTGTTTATTGCTATTTGGCTCTTTTCAGTTTTCATTTCTTTCAATGTTTTTCCCCATTCCAGGCACGTAAATTAGCCTCTCTACTGAAAGACACAGAGCGGAGGAAAGAGGATCTGCAGACGGAGTTGAATGATCAGCTGTTGGAGGTGGAGAGGCTGAAATCGGACAGCCAGCAGCTCCTGGAACACAACGGGCGTTTGCAGGCAGTGGCTGACCAGCATCAGGAGCTGAAGGGCACATACAACCAGCTGCTCAGTAGGTCAGTGTCCCTCTCTCACACACACTCTGAGACAATTTCTTAGCCATTCAGGAATGGATCCATCAAGTGATTTATTTATTTATTTATTTATTTTTTTAAGATAAGCAAACTCTTTATTCTCATCTTCCCTTTTTTTTAGGTATGACAAGGGTGAAGGGAAGCTGAAGGAACTGCAGGTTGCACATATCTCTCTTACCCAGCAGGCCGAGGGGTTGAAAAAGATCAACGAGGGATTAAAACTCCAACAGGAGAGGTCAGTGTTTCAAACGGTGGTTTGAATGTTAGGGATTTTTCAAGGGTGGCATAAAGCATAACCCAATTCTAATAATAATCATAATCTTAAAAGTTATATTATTATTATTAATAATAAAAAGGTTTGATTAAATATTGTTTTATTATTAAAGTTAGACTATGCTTCATGCCACGCTTAAATTAGTACAATTATTGTATTATGATTATTACATAATCCAACTCAAATAATAATAAATATTATGGTTGTTGTTGTTATTATTATTATTATTATTAGTAGTAGTAGTAGTAGTAGTATTTTCCACTGAAGCCGTGATATTTGGAATGCCACACATGAATTAGACATTAATATAACAGTAAAAAATAATAATCATAATTTATTATTTTATTAATAACAATAAGTGTGTATATATATATATATATATATATATATATATATATATATATATAATCGTAATACTTTATTATTTATATATGTATATATTGTTATAACAATATATAAAAAAAAATGTATTGGCATTAGTTTACCAACCCGGAATATATCAACATTTCTATTAATAGTAATGTAAGTGTATTAATATAACAAGAATAATTAAAAAACTTTATTGCTACACCCACAATAATAATTAACTTGATAAAACTAAACTTGACTGTTAATAGAAAATGAATACCTTGAAAATAATTTTCAAATATTTGGTCTTCTGTCTGCTCAGGACTCTTGCAGAGATGGCAGAAAAAGAACAGCAGATAAAGGGTCTAAAGTCAGATGTGCAGGAGAAAGACAGAAATATAACAGGTGAGAAAAAAAGCTGGAGGGTTTAATGTGCTTTGTGCTGTTTCCGTCATACACACTTGTATACAATTATGTGTCTTGCTGTGCTGTATTAGGTCTTCAGAATAAGCTGAAAAGACAAGAAGAGCAGATCCATGAGATGGAGGAGAATATTTCCATTCTCAGGAAAGAGCTTAATAAGACAGAGCAAGCCAGGAAGGACAGCAGCATCAAGGTACCGTCAACACTCATTCAAACCTCTCAGTTCATACGGTCTATTAAACCAAACACTCATAATTTAGCTTCAAATATATTACACCTGTTATATAAACAACAGACAGGCCTAGGCTGCATAATGATCTAGTGTGTTTTCTGTTGTTGCACTCATTTTCTAGGCTTCCTCTCTGGAACTGCAGAAGTCCCAGCTAGAGGCCAGGGTGGAGAAGATGGAGGAAGATCTGAGCAAACACACACAAATGATCGCCATGATACACAGTCTCAGCAGCGGCAAACTCAAGGACGTCACCGCCAACCTCTCTCTGTGAGATATTCTCATATACACTTCACACGCTTAATGAAGTGAAAATAACTTATTTAATCTCTTTTGTCACATTTAATGTGTACTTTTTTTTAAATTTGGTCATTAATATGTTAAATGTTTTCATACTTTCATGAGCTTATGTATGCACAAATTGAAGAGAGAACATTATTCTGCTTTCATTTTGGATTAAATTCATTTGAAATTATTTCAGACTGAAATTATTCAGCAAATAATATGTCCAATTTTAAAATGTTAATCCTTGGCCACTAGAGGGCGCCGTACAAGCACAGTTTTAACAGACATGATTTAACCTTTCCCCACTTTTTGTTTTACAATTTACAAGAATTGTTAATGCTTCAACAACAACAAAATCCTTATTGTTTTATCCAGATCATCATAGAATGTCTATCAGGGGCATTCTAGCCAACTGGACATGTTCCTACAAAATAAAAATCAGATTTCACATTATCAGATAATCAGATTTCACACACACTCTTCCATTTAAGTTATGTTTATTAATTATTAGTTTAAATTTGAATTACTAATTTAGTTTAGAAAATGAGTGTGTAGAAAACAACATAATGTGCAAATAAACCCGAACAAGAGCAGAGTTATACTAATGCCCAACTCTGAAAAGGACTGAAATAGTATTTTGTGTGTATGTAAAATATTCTACAATAAATTGTTTTATTTACAACTTTAAACAAAAACAAAAAATGACAGTTTATACAGCTCAGAAAATAATAAAACATTATTAATAAAAAAAATATTATTTTACACACATTCAAGTTTCAGTTTTGCATTTGACTTTGTCAGAACCTGATTTTTTACATTCTTCCATAGTTTCGACTGGTTGTTTGTCAGCCAATCAGATGTGGCCGTATGCCAGCACACTATACCACACATTTGCTCTTTAAGTGATATTCTGACATCTGAGTGTGAATGTTTCCTCAAGAGACATGTGTTAATCTCACTCATCTGTGTGTTTGAACATTCTCTCAGATTCTCACAGTATGTCAGATTTAATGCACTAACTGATAAATCAGTATCAAGTTTCAAGTTTGTTTTATAGATATATAGCACATTTAAAAACAGCAAGCACAGCTGTTTTTAGAAAAAAACAGAAAAAAACACAGGGCATTCATGACAGCAGCTCACAGTGAATTAAAGTCCAGTGAATCACAAACAACAGACTAAAAAAAGTAATGGTTGAACTATTTTCTTAAATGTTCAAGCTGTATTTGGATTAACAAGCTTAGTGTAAAACAATTTCCTAGACTTTAAATATAAGAAGAAACATTTTCCGCCACCTAATTATAATTTTATAGCTGAGGTGTGTCTCAGTTTCAGGCTAAAGGTATGATTTCCTTTATCACTTGATTCGTAACGTGACACAGAGTTTCACATAGTTAAGAGTGACTTCCCAAGCCCTGTTATGGAATGAGGCAAATTAACACATTAGAAATGTTTTTATTTACATCATTACCTTCATAGTTAAATTGATCTTAATTAAATTAAAGAATAAATAATAAAAGAATGAAAAATAAAGAATAAAAAATAAAGAATGTAAAAGAACAGCAAAAAAACATGATTACCCCTCACAAAGTCGCTTTTTTAGTGTCTTCATTTATCAGCATGTGGATAGACAGCTTAAAAGTCACAATTTTTGTTGGAATGTTGATGTTGCCATGGCCACAGATTAGCAGCAATTCAAACAATGAAGCAAAACATAAAAAAAAAAAATCCTAACTTGCTATAGAAGGACTTACCCTGTTGGGTTCGGTTCTTTTAAGAAAGTGGTTTTAGAAGATGGATTAGTGTGGAATCTGCTAAAACCGGTTTTATGTTCATGTCATGGAACTGGGAATGACAAAAATCTGATCTATCCACTTCAGTAATGGAAAATATTTAAAAAATGGGAAAGATAGAAGAAAAAGTCCTTCATAGTGAGTTTGGGCAGCGACTGCTTCAATGATGATTCAGACTCAAACCAAAGACAAAACTTCAGAAGCATGTTTTGGGTCTTGTTGCGCTCACTTGTTTCTCCTGACATGTTTTTGCCTTCAATAGTCTTCTTATTTATCTTCAGGCTTTTACTCGTCCTCATTTAAATTAAATCCTGAATAATAAATAAGAATACGCAAGATACGGTGCTGGAATTTACTGATCTCCAAAGCACTCTGCATGGACTTGATGAGCTGTCACGTTCCTGGCTCTTTATTTCCATTTATTTCCCCCGTTTTCTCTCCTTTCAAGCTCACATTTTCTTGATCCGTTCCATTCTCTTCAGGTGATGTTCGTGGTTTCTGTGTGAAGACACAAGGCTGCTCAGGTTTAAGTTAGCATATTGAAGTAAAACACATAGTTTTAATTTGAATCACATGAAAACTGTTGGTATGATAATGGTCCTATCTCTTTTGAGCTCTTTTGCATTTTTTTTTGTTGAATTTCAAATGTATAAATAAAATAAAATAACTCACCTTTTTCTTTATCACAAAAAAAATGGCAATGCCAATAGCTATGGCAATGACAATGGCACCTAATATAATGCCGATAATGTGGGCAGTTTTCAAACCTGTATGGAAAGAAAAGAGGGTTAAATCTCTTTGACTGATACCTCAAGTGCTATGACCATGATCAACACATTTGTATATGGTTTATATTGATTTATTTGGTGTTTGCTTTATTGTTTTACATAAACAGAACCTGAAGCTGATATAGAAATGTTGAAATACCTCTTGATGAAACTGAGGCTTGCACAATGTATTTTTCCTCGTCTGTCGTGCTCTCACATGTGTAAGTTCCCAAATGGTCTTCATTAAGAGGAGAGAGTTTAACCTTTCCATTTTTTGGATTAAAGGTAACCTTGTCCCGCCACTGTTCAGAGATGTATTTCATAGAGGTTTTGCTGTCATATGTCAGGATGTTGGTGGAAAAATTCAAGATGAGAGTGTAGTCGACATCCTTAGGGACAGGACAATTGAAAATGAACTCATTCTCTTTGAGTTCTGAAACTTCTAAACAATAAACAAACAAACAAATGTATAAAATGTCAACATTAATTATATAAAACACAGTTTCACACCTACCTGGGAGCTATAAAATCCTAAAACATTATTTTATTGAATAGAACAAGCTGTGCTGTGTACTCCAAAATTTTACTTAACACTCATTTAAAATATATAAGTTTTCTCTTCCAGAACATCAGTGCAAAAACATTAATGACCCATCCTGCACTACACAGAATTTTGACCAATCAAATGCTTCTGAATGAGAATCTGTGGGCTTTATTTTCACATCGAGAGTTTAATTTCCTTAGTGGAAATGGAAAATGAAATTAAAATAGAGCTGCCTTTATTACTTACCTAATCTTATATATTATGTAACTCCAGAATCTTTAAATTTACCTTGCTTTTCCAGAGTAGATATCTTTGTCCTGCCCTTACTGGTTATGCCGCAGGTGTATTTGTGGGTACCACTGTTGTCACCCACTTTAAGCTCACTTGTCACTATAAACAGTTTTTCTTCTGTTTCCTGGAAAGTATTCACCGGCTCATTCTCTGACGACCACGAGACTTGTGGTTTTGGATAAACTCCACTGGTCTTGCAGGTGATGGTATCATCTTTTAAAGTGATATCCACCGATTTAACTGGAGCTAAACAAAACAAAATAGTAACAGCATTATTTTCTTCGTTCACTATATACCGTATAGCGATTTAGACTCATAGGAAAGAAAGATTATTAGATATGACTCTTTTAAGTTCTTCCTCTCACCTTCTACAGACACAGACACAAACTTCTCATCATTTGTTTTTTCATTGGCAGTGTAGCACCTGTATCGGCCTTCATCCTGGACCCTGATGTTTTTTAGTAAGAGTGATACATTTCCATTTTTGATTTCAGATTCCGGTAAAAGGGATGTTCTTCCCTTGTAGTCCTCGGACTGATGGCCCAACTGGTCTTTATTGTAATAGAATGAATGCACTGGTTTATTATCTTTGTACCAGTGGATGATATCCAGGAGGATGGTGGATGTGCAAGGTAACAAACATTCCGCAGAGTACATACAAGTGACATGGATGTCTGTAGAAACAAACACAAACATACCGTCATAAGACTATACAGGTGTATTCAACCACTGTCAAGTGTGTTGTAAGTCATTTTATGTCCATAAAATCATGAATAAAAGAACTTCAATAAGGTTGAGTTATGTTGAAATAGCAATTGTGAAATGCCTTTGGGTTCAATAGAACAGCTGCTTCCAATAAGTCTGCAATCATTTACTTGTGTATCAAAGTTCAAATCTGAGTAAACCTGTTCTGTTGCGTTTACTTTCAGATGAAAGTGGTTAAAATAGTTTTTTTATGAATGATCATGAGATTAGTATAATTAAGAAAAAAATGTTTTTAATCTAAAATGTAGGTTTTACAGTACAGCTGAGATCGATAACAATGATTTCTGTAAGCAATAAAACAATCTTCATGTCAATCTTCAATCTGACATTTACATGATACCAAGTTAAATAAACATCGATACAATTAAAGTTACTTTAATTGAATTACAGAGGTTCTTGTGTGACTGTACAAGGTTGAGTCAGTGAGATGAGACACTTTTGAGGCTGTGTTGATCTGTATATATATCAGTCATGAAAATAAATGTCATTTTATATATTTTAGTTTCTTACCTCCTAATGTTACAGGCAGAATCCACAGCAAGATCACCAGCTTCATAATCACATAAAATTAAACTATTTGTGTGTCGTCGACGGATTTCACATAGTTAACATAACCAGTATCTGTTCTGAGAGTAACTAGAATTCCTACTAACAAAACAAAACAAAACGCATGATAATCTGACCTCTGTACCAGAGATGCCAGCCCGAACCCCGCCCATATTTAAAAAAAAAAAAAAAAAAAAAGTTATTGAAGGCAACATTGGGTACAATCGTGAAAAACCATCAATATACAATAAAACATTTATACAGACAATACCATACCAGAGACAGAATAAAACAAACAAAAGAAGAACAAAAAAAAAACACATACTAAATAAAAATGGAAAAATAAGAATATTAAGAGGAATTGGGGAATAGGTTATAATATTGACACAAAAGTTTTCCATTCTTCTTGTTCTTTACAAGCTTATGTGATTTAAGAAACATATTAAGTTCCAAAATATAATGTATAAAACATAAGGAAGACTTATTAAATTTCTGCTTGTCTATAAAGAACTTAGCATATAAGATTAATACAAACTCCAGGGTGCCATCTTGTGGGAAACAAAAGTAACAGATAATATCTTTCATGAGTGAGTTATATTTGGAGATGAGTACCCAAAGAAAGTGAGTACCCAAATCTTCCCAAAACCTTTTGGTCCGCCCACAACATTTTTTTTTGGAAGAATATGAGTATGACGATGACGAAGTCAATGCAAAGTACAGATACTGGTCAAATGTTATAAAAGTTGTAAAGACCAACTTTTATAAGTAAAATTACAGATATATATCCTACTCGTTTTTAAAATGACTCTGAATCTATGCCTGCCTTCCTACCCTCATATCAATATCAAATTTAGTTCTAGAATAAATTAGATTGACGTCATTTTTTTACTGTCCAACTCTGATTAGGCTATTGCTTAGAAATAAAATATACAAAGCTGTTAAGATGTAGACTGATGCATCAATATTACAAATATATGAGCATTTCACATAAAAGTTGATATTCAAAGGTAGCCTTAACTTTTGGCCTTCTCGCCAACATTGTTTGGTTGTGCTTTGACTGCGATATTGGATCTTTCTTTTACTGTCTACTGTCTAATTGTCTACTGCCGATACACAATTTAGATTTTTAACTAGTCAACTTTAAAAAAAAAACGTAACTACAGAACTATTCAAGTAACTTTCTTTTTATTAACCAGCACCACAGTAATCTACAACATGGTGTGAATGTAAAACAAATTACGTATTTGTTAAATACCTTTGCATAAAATATGCATGAATATGAAGGCAAATGTTGTACAAACATATCTTAAACATATAGGCTACACACACTCAGAAATAATATAAAATAAAAATGCTAAATATTTCTTAGCCAAAAAGTAATAAAAGGCTAAATAACACCATAGGCTATTATTAACAGCAAATGCTTTTTAAAAACATGTCGAAAAATCATGTTGAAATATCAAACATTCAGTAGGCTTAGTCTAGTAGTTCATTACAGCTTCTTGCAATACATTGCATTTTTTAACATGTGCATTCACCTCTGCCCGGCGGACACTATGTTGCTGTGGGATAATGATTCATTACAGATTAGACTGTAAAAAGTTAGACTTTGTATCTTTAAAAATACATTCAATATTTACTGTATTTAGAAATCAGTTTCATTTGTGAGATTACCATGGTCAACATAGTAGCATACGCAATTCAAAACGTTTTTTGAGATAAGCACACATAAAAACATGTGTACAATTAGTAAAAATAAAATAGAAGTTCAATACTGGATAGTTTTTATGTCATTATTAGGGTGTATCATTACCAGGCCTACTGTATTTAGACTTTTCCCAAACAACAACAACAACAACAACAACAGCCTTAGCCTGCCCTGTTTCAACCTATACTTAAACTTTACAATAAATAGAATGGACGGTTAACTCCAATATAGTAGCGTAGCCTACACTTACTTTATAGACACAACAAAGCCACTTTCTGAATTTAAAATGGTTTTAGAGATTGCTGCGTGCCATATAGGCGACTGTAAACTAAATAAATAAAATAAATAAAATGTTCCTCATCATGTATTCTCATGCAGTTCTGTTGGCGATCTTTCCGTTAAGCAGGGATCCTCAGATGGAGCTCCACTGTTCGCATCTGTCTCTGTAAAGAATAGAGTGATGATCTGTGAATGTGATGCAGTGAGGAGTATATTTATTAACTGTTACCACAAACACATGCACCTCTGATTGGTTGCATCTCTGCAGCCTCTACGTTGGTTTGACTTGATTTTGAACATCCAACTGGTTTGGGGGAAGATATCATTATTGGACAAAGAATTGAAGTAGTCTATTGATATTTTAAATAAATATTTTTGAGATTCTGGTAATGCATACCTTTACATTTTATAGTCACTATTGCTGCGACTGCAGAGACTGCAAGGCTTGTGATGACAGTAGCGGGAATCCACCACCGGGTGGAGCTCTCGGGCTGTCTTCTAGCTGAAACTTAGTCAACGAAAAAAAAAAAAACGTTCTTAGTTAAATATTTAAATCAAACATAAGTGCTGATTATTTTGTCTTCAAGAAAGAACAATGAAATTTTAACATCAAATCTCTGTTTAGCTGAAAACAATAATCCACAAAAAGGATGTGAGTTCAAGAGAGTGGCCACCATTGCGGTAAAATCATTGTTTACATATTCGAGTAGCTTAGTTTGACTTCTTATGCAGTATATGTTTTAAAATGTATGTTTTAATATGTAGGATAAATAATTATTTTTTAAAACTATGATCATATTGGTTTATTTTCTTTTACAGATGGAGGCCTATCAGCATCACAATTAACTAAACGTGTGTGGTGAATTTTATCATTTATGAAAACAACAACAACAAAACAATTTCTGACCATTTCGAAAATGTAGGGTTAGGGTCCTCGTCAAAATGTTTAGAACAAAAGATGTTTTCATTTGAATTTTGTTTTAATTGAAGTAATGGTTCTTCAAGTAATGAAGTAATCACTTTTCATTCTGTTTTGTAATGTCTTTTAACAGATAATTAAGCCACTTCCTTACTGACATCATCAAGCAGGAAGTGACATCACGAGCATTTGTAAGTACATTCACAAGCCTTTGATTAATTTTCTGTGTGGTGTCAGTTGGTTTGTCTCACTCTAGAAATATTAAGAATACTATCAAAATGTTAAAAGTTAAACAAGGTGAAACTCTAATGTAAACTTGCTCACAGTCACCCACTGAGCAGTGACAATGTTCATCTTTTTATTTTCATCATTTCATTTTCAATAATCGAGTTATGATTAACAAAGTGTAGGCACCCAAGCTTGACAGGTGAAAGTCAGATATACTCTAATAAAAAAAAATCATTTTCTGAAATTGCAACATTTCTTAAGGAACAGAGCTTAAAGGTGACGTAATACAACATGAGCAAGCCTTTTATAAAAGAGCAACAATTTCATTATTTGTATGAATTTGTATGAAATGTCAAATGGTTACAAATTATGAGAGTGTGTTGGATTTCAGAGTAAGAAATATGGTGTTATTTGTGAAAATAAATTATTAAAATGAGAAGCATAGAGTGAGATCTCACCAGTCGACTCTATGATGTTGACTCTAATACGGACCTCATGCTTGGTCCGGAGAGCAGAGAGGATGCAGGTGTAGAGCCCAGCGTCCTCCAGTCTCAGCGGGATGAGTAACTGCAGTGACCCGTCCCCACCCTGAGCCCTGGGGGTCACCAGTCGCACCCTCTCCTTCCAAACGCTGGAGCTCAGCTGTGTGAGGCTGTCATAGGTGTAGATGGTTGAGGACTCGTGTCCTTTGGTGAAGGACCATGTCAGTGTGAAGTTCTGCAAGTTCCATGGAGCCGTGCAAGATATTTTTAAGTCCTGACCTTCGATGCTAGATATTTCTGTTTAATTGGAAATTGGTTATTATTCTAACTTGGTGCATTTTAAGATGTGGGAGATACACTATCTCTTATTTGGATGTAATTGTTTGGTCGGCTATGGAAATATTTGGTGATGCAATTTCACGTAATAATAATAATGATGATGAAATGCCGTGCAACATGTCCAGGCATTTATGAATTTACTCTGAGATCAAACCTTTCTCCTGCAGTGATGTCCTCCATGTCTCAGACCTGTAGAATGATTGGACGAGGCAGATGTAGGTCAGATCTTCCAGCTTCCTGATCTTGCTCTCCACCGAGTACCGGCCTTGTTTGTCGGCCGTTTTGCGTGCGAAGGTTTGGAGGGCGTCAGGCTGAACGGCTGGCTCTGTGTACAAGGTTACACGGGGAGCTGGGTAGACGTCTCGGGTGGAGCATATGACTTCCTCGAAACCACTGAGACGTGTCGTCTCGAGGCTCACTGAGTGGATAGGGGCTGGAATGACAGATATTTGATGTTGTTGTTTATGGTGTAGTTATCATTTTTAAGTCTCGTATGATTGCTGTGGCATAAATTAGGAACATTTTAATGTTATTTTTTATTTCTGATTACCTTTTTTGAAGTCCCCCTGTAGTGAAAATCCAGAAACCAGAAACACTTCCTGTTTCAGTTTGTAACTGTTTTCTTTATTTCACATGTAAAGAAATCATCTTAAAGATGTTTGTTTAACTTTTTGATTCAGTTTTAAATGTTCTGTTGGTTGTATTTATCCCAGCTTTTATGTAGTGTTAAAAAACTGAAACAGGAAGTGCTTCTGGACCAGTGTTGTTTACATCTTGTGAAATGGTCTATATATATATATATATATATATATATATATATAAAGTAACCTCTTGTGGTTAAAAGTGCCTTGGTGATAAAAAAGTAAAAATGCCCTTTTGTCCCCTATTCAAGAAAGGTGCCATTATCAAATTGTCACAGTTGGGTGGTGGTAAAACAATTGTATATATCGTTTTATTTATGATAGCTAAACTCTTGAACATAAACTTGTGATAGCCCACCTTCTACCTTGACAATGATGAATTGCTCACTGGTTTTTCGACTGCTGGTGACAAGACACCTGTACTTCCCCCTGTCCCGTGGGCCGCTCTTCTGGATATGAACAGATGCATTACCAGAGGAAATCACTTCAGTGAATAGTGACGTCCTGTTGTTGGAGTGTTGATCAGCAGGCTGCTCTAACAGACCGCTCCCCTGTTTATAACTGTGGATCATGACATTCTGTCTGAACCAGTATATGATCTCATCTCCAACTGCTTCAAAGACACATGGTAGGACACAATCTTCCGAGAACATGCAGGTTACCTGGACATCTAGAGTTGTGGCGAAGAGGAAAATGACAGGTTTTACACTAATTACTGTAAAAGAAAGTGATTTCTTATAAGGAAGTCAAGATATGAAATACTTCAGTCACTCTGAAAGGATAAGTTATACTCTATATAATACGGATCATATACCTAATTATCATATTCATGGATCTGTTCTTGTTTCCTGAGTCGCTCTGAGTGCATTTTGAGATCTACAAACTGACCTGAAAATATTTAGGTCGTAGTTCTGGAAAGCTGGTTTTCCAAGTGACCGATAAACATCAGACAATTAATCAGGCCAATGTTTTGGTTGTCAGACAGTTTTCTAGGACGTGCTGCTTGGTTCGATTTTTGCAATAATGTCTTTTCGAGTCATTTAAATGTTGTTTTTACAAAATATAACAAATGGTCACGGATGAAAAATGCTGTGCTGAAAAGACGCTGTGCTCAATTTCTTTTAGCTCAGCACATTGATTCTTGTGGTCATATTTTAAAGCATGTAATGACTTCATGGTGTGTCTGAGACGATGAATTGTTCAATTAAACCAGGGATTCTTATGAAAAATGTTCTTGAGAAGCTGCACTGTTGGCCTACAGAAGTGAGTCTTGTAGTAATAGGAATATTACCTGGAGTTTTCGCAGATGTATCAGCAATAATCCACAACAATAGCAAACAAGTCCAAGAATGTGCTGCTGCCATCGCTCTCATTTTTAAGGCTTAAACTAAATGAATGCACTCTTCATCACCTGTATATAAACAATAAATCATTATTAACCAGATAACTATTACTTCCTGGTGGCATATCAGAAGGATTGGAATTTTTAATAAATTTATCTGATGTAGCCAAATGTTTAACTCAGAGAACACCAGCATAAGTTCAGAGTTTTGTGTGATATTTGAAGAAGTTTATATATAATGAGTTTGACGTTACCCTTTTTTCAATGACATTTAGCATTAAGTTTTTATTTTGTGTGAAATCTGTCGATTACATTCTTTCTTTTGTGCAGATCATTGATTACTAATGATAACAGCGCATTTGAAGACAGAAATTTGCCATATACTAAGAAATTTCATTCTACGAAACAACTCACACACCTCTGTATAAGGAGCACACAAACCAGAAGATATAATTATTCACTCTACAAAGACACTTAAACAAATCTCCAAAGCATATAGTAGATGATAATAAAACTGATTCTCATTATTAGTTAATTAAAAGTAATTATTCTCTTTTAGGCTTATTATGTGTTGTGGTTATGATTGAAAAGGCAGACTCACGTGTGTGTGTGTGTTTTGATTGTGGATGGAAGTCTCTTCTCTGAAGGTGAACTAGACTAGACTGACTTGTTTATTTTAGGAACACACACGTATCACCATAGGCCTGACACTTTAGGGCTGTTACATGAATGGGTGGAGTTTTAGATTAAGTTTATTTGTATTATTTTGTATGTATAATTTCTGTTGGATCAATTTAGGCTTTCAAACTTTAATATATGCAACATTTAAAGACTTTTAAAGAACTGTTTATCTTTTATTGTTTTTAACCTGTAGCACTTTGAGATCCTTGGATGAAAAGTGCGTTATAAATTAAACGTATTATTATTATTATTATTTATTTTAAGTTAGTTAACCTAAGTTCGTAATTAGGTTCATTTTAGTTAGTAAAAACCTGAACCCAAACTTTCAAACGGTAGTGTACATCTTATGAAACTTTCACAATATTTAATGATTATAACGTGATTTCACTTGTTGGGCGCTACAGGTAAATAGAGTAAAATTAACAATATTCTAATGAAATATGTGAACACTCATTATTGCAATATTTGATGTTTTGTAAGTTACCTCCAAAACATGCTAATGTAAAAAATAGGCATCATATACAGTACATTATACATTGGGCTCCACAAATATTTATTGGTAGCCCATATGGGTTGGTAATCTTCCAATATTTGCACAAAAAAGTAAAAACATTGCTGGGTGCAATGAGAATAACATCGTGAGACATACTCATTCGTAAGGGTCGATCGTCTTTTTTATTACAGGAAGTGATTTCTCTCTTTTTTCTTCGCTAAGCGCACATCCCTCATGTGATATGGTTAGCTAACCAGTCAAAGTCAATGCAGATACAGTATCTGTGATGATGTCTCCGGTGCGTAATCCACCAGATTAGGCAATGCACTGGGATTACTGGACACAGGGAGTCCACAGGGACATTGGTTTATGATTTTTTTTCTCTTTGTATCTGTCCATCATATGATCTTGCACTCTCTCCCATCCCCCTCTCTCTATGCTTCTGTAATGTAATTGATTGTGTAAATGTGATTTGATTGGTTAGCCCCTGAGCTTTTTATAATAATAACTAATGATGGAATGTGCTTGAAACTAGAGCATCAGGTGATGCCAGAGCGCAGTTCTACAAAACAGAGCAACACAGATTCAATGTTTTAACCACCTTTAAAAGTTCATTTGCTGTGATATCTATTCTTAGGTGTCTAATCTGACGATTTGAAGATCTTTTCTGGATTACATTACAAGTGGACGAGGACAGGATTACATCAATTTACGTATTTGCAACTTCTCACTCTGATGATAAGTTCCTCTAATTGTCTTTGATTTGTTCGTTGTTTGGTTTCCACCTCTCAGGATCAGTGTATGAAGGGCATGAGTGGACAGGTATGAGATGCTTATCTTCAACAGAGACAGAACAAAGCAATAACGCCTGGCACGAGGAAATCCCGATTAGAGATGGTCCCAGCCCACTGTGTAGGTTAAGGGTAGATCCACCAGCTAGATAAGAGGATTTGATAGGAATTAATGCCAGTCTTTTTATTACCGTTAAGAATACATTCCCATTGATTTATGTTTGGGTGACAAAGCACCACCGAGTCAATCAGCTGAAGTATGCGGAATAGATGCTGACGATCCAACAAGCTAGTTTCACGTTTACATTTATTCTGGGAGACGTGTGAACATCTTGAGAGGTCATCAGGACTACCGTACCGTTTCCCAGCGCCCTCTCAGTTGAGGTTTGCTGGGGATGGCCAGGACTCAGGAACCGTCCTGCCTTGGCTCCGTCACCGTGGAAGATTTCTGGACCCTTGCTACAGGACCAAGAGCCCTAGAAGAAAAAGAACAAGTATTCCATCATCGTATTTGGCCATGAAGTTATTCCTGCTGACCTTCAGGCTGTTGTGCCTTGCTTGTCTCTGGCCCGTCACCCTGCTCAACAACCCCTACCCTAACCGGAAGAAAAACAAGGATGTTTACTTGGTTGAGCACGCCAAACAGCGATTCAGAGGGTGAGTCGTGAATATTTAAACTCTTTTGCTTGTTTGGGGTCAGTATGTTACACTTAATTTTAAGGTATGTGTGTTACAGTGTAATTACACATTTAAGTATGAAGTCATAAGTAGGCTATTAACTGTGTATTTGAGCCCGTTCTCATCCCAAGGCGTCATATATGACGCTTTTGCCAAAGTGTAGACATCCAATGTACACGGCACCCTTTAGCGTCAATATGAGACGCAGATATATATGGCGCAAAAGGCGCCTCCTAGTGGTCTTACCCTAACCCTACCCCATACCTAAACCTACCATAACCGAAGCATCTCATTTGACGCTAAAGGGTGCCATCTGCATTGGATGTCTACGCTTTGGCAAAAGTGTCGTATATGATGCCTTGGGATGAGAATGCGTTGTGTATTTACTATATAAGTAAAGTTAGGATTAGGGTGTTATGGTTAGTTGCATGTAATTTAAAATAATTACTATTGCATCATGATGGTAACATGGAACAAGGACACTAAAATAAAATGTTTTATTTTATATATAGTATTACTGAATACTTTGTTCAGAAAGGATGCATTAAACTGATCAAAAGTGACAGGAAAGAAATTACTATTTCTACTAAAAATGCTATTTCAATTCAATCTGGTTCTTTTCGAAAATTCTGTTCCTCAAAAGCTTCTAAAAACAGAATCATGGTTTCCACAAAAATATTAAGCAACACTGTAGCATTTACTACTGTAAAGTTAAAAGGGGGTGTGAGTGAGTGGAGGCAGGGCTAATTTGCATAGTCATGGTTTCACGTATATTAAATAATGCCAAGGTGTGGAGTTACACTCAAGCTGTTTGAAGGCATAAAGAAAAATATTTTACACAGGAAAAACAGTTATCTCATCATGTCAAAGATGAGTTTTAAGAGAGACAATTATTGACTACATGGGGACTTTAATTTTAGTTAAAGTTTTTCAAAAATATGTCTATATTGTTTTTTTATAAGTGTGCATTTATTTGTTTTAGTTGATTTAGTTTTTATTTATTTTAGTTTTTAATTTACAGCCTTGGCATTTATCTGAAATAAAATACATTTCAGTTAATATTTATTTAGTTTGTATTAAGTAGTTTTTTTTTTTAGTTTTGTTTAACAATAATAACCCTGAATTGAGACAAATGCAGAACGCATAAAAAGGGTAGAAAAGAGTTATAAAGGATCAGATGCTGATAGTTCCATGGATCATTAAATTTCCTCTTTACTACGTGTCTAAATGAGAAATAAAGTGAGGTTTTAATCCA
This sequence comes from Pimephales promelas, assembly GCF_988280905.1. NCBI lineage: Eukaryota > Metazoa > Chordata > Actinopteri > Cypriniformes > Leuciscidae > Pimephales > Pimephales promelas. Next base: position 21,703,385 of record NC_142790.1, read on the forward strand.
TTGTTGGTGGTTTCTATGTTACCACCGCGTAATGAGTCACATAACCTCAAGAGTGCCAGTATTCTTTCACTCTGTAATTAAAACCATCCTGGTGCCATCATCTGTTTTTTTGGAGAGCAGCCAAAGTTCTGTTTGGCATTAAAATCACGCCTGCAGATTCCCTAAAAAGCCTGTGTTTTTACAGTGTCAGCCAGGTTTTCCAGGTACAGCTTTTGTTAATGCATAATGTGTCATTTCATTGAATAATTATAAAAGCCATTAGAAATAGATTAATAAGAGGTTAATAGGATACATTTTCTAGGGCATTTCCCTCTTAGTCTCTCTCCATCCAAGAGAGTTTTTCAAATTTCGAGGTGAAAAAATGTATAGGATAATTATGTTTCATATTGTTGTAATTTTAATCACAGCGGTGTAGAGCAATCTCGCAGCATGCATTGTGTCATTAGTGCTGCTGTGTTTTTGTAAGGCTGATTGCGTAATGAGTCTATCACGTCGTCATTAGTGGTTGTATGCTGTATTCACTTTGAGGTTTAATTTTGTAATTGCTCTTCGGTGTGCAATTAACTTTGCCATGGAATGAGCACAGCGTGATTGACAGTATTTGGGGTTTCAATTACAGCACTCAGATGAAGATGAAGTCTATGTAGGGAAACATTGTACGTGTTTGACTGACCTTCAGTTTCTGCCGGGTTTTTGTTCATGTCTCATCTCTTAAAGGGATAGTTCACTTTGAAATTAATTTTTGGTATGTTTAGCTTAACCTCGAGGGCATCCAAGATGTAGGTGTCTTTGTTTCCGCAGTAGTTTCAATTTTGATATTTTTAGGTCAAACCGTTCTTGTCTGTCAGTCATATAATGGAGGTCTATGGTCACCACCTCAAAGAGCATGCATAGAGAAGTTCAAATTAAACATGATTTAATGACTCGTAAATGTAAGTACACATTGATGGCCTAAGACACGAAACGAGCGGTTTGTGGGAGAAAACGAACAGTATTTATATCGTTTTACCTCTTGTAACCACATCTACGTCCAAGAGGTCTGAGAGCATGGGCACTTCTGTCTGCGGAAGCGCCGGAAGTGATCTCTCGCGCGGTTGCGAAAAAAATTCAATGTTGTCTGTTGCGTTGTATATTGAAATCGCCTTCTATTGCGATTTTCTGTATATCTAATCTAAATAGGTTTAGAATAGATCTTCAAAGGTAACACTTCCGAAATATCTGTGTAAACAATGAGTGACATACACACACGAGAGATCGCTTCCAGCGCTTTCCGGCGCTTGCGCAGACCGAAGCACCCGTGCCCTCAGATCACTTGGACGTGGCTGTGGTTACAAGAGGTAAAAACGAGGTGCTCTTTGAGGTGGTGACCATAGACCATAGATTATATGACAGACAAGAACGGTTTGACCTAAAAATATCAAAATTAAAGATGCCTAGAGGTAAGCTAAAACATACCAAAAATTAATTTAAAAGTGAACTATCCCTTTAAGGCTCAGAAAATAGTTTCTTTGGAAGCGCTTCAAATCACAGTTCATTTTCACAACCTGGCTCTCATGCCATTGTAAAACAAGCTGCTCTTTATAAATCATCCCTTTAATGGCTGAGTAATTCTCTTCAAATTACAGATGCTGGAGCACAGAGGCAGATGTTTGATGGTCACATTCTTGGTGGAAATAAAACATCCAACTGTTTTATTTTTCTGTAATGCAAAGGCCCGGAATAATATTCCTGTTTTTTTTAAATAACTACTGAAGTGCAATAATGGCTTGTTTTTCTTCTGACCCTTTTTCTCATTCTTTCAGCCGGATTGACTACAAATTAAAGCGAAAGGACAGCACCAAGTCCCTCCTCATCAAAACGGAACAGCTGCTAAGGATCGAAGACCAAGACTTTGCCATGAGACCTGGATTTGGAGGTCAGGATGAACTGTTTATTTGCTCCAATTGTTAATCACCATCACAACCCTGAAAATCACAATTAGAGTGTTCTTTTTACTAAATCTGATTAAAAATGGGCTGTACCATTTTGCCGTGTCAGAGGGCAGAACGAGGCGGTGTTACCATCTCTCTATTCGAGGGAAAGCGGCCAGAGGTGACGTTGACAGAGCGAGTGTGGTCCTCCTAAATTCAAACATGACCCAGATTATGCAAAACACAAATTAGACAATGGGTGTTGTTGAGGACACAGATGTGCTTTGGAGGACAGTAATCTGGATTACATCCTAGGCCTGTTAAAACAGATGGAAAAGTGCTAATGTTATCATTTTTACACATATTTGAATACAATGCAATTTATGAAATATTATAGCTGCTTAATATTTGAAATTACAATCAAATTTTTTACATGTGCTTAAGTATAGGTTAGTCAACAGACCTAAATAAGTGTAGCCTACTTCTTTAAAGCATGACAATAGATTATTAAAACACAGTGATTTAAAATGTACCTTAAAGTAACACTTTAATCTGACAGTGACATTATTACAAAGAGCACTTTTTAATACTGACAAGTGAATTAAGTAATATACTTAATTCACAACTCATCTAATTAATAAGTGTGTTCAACAATTCAGTACAATTAAGCACACTACTTTTTAACAAGGGCCAATAAGGTCTCATCCAAACCTTAAATAGTATTAAAACATATTAAACTATTCTTATAAATGCATACATGTTAACATATTAACTAATGCACATGACTAATAGAAATTAAATCAGTGGCAATGTACATGTAAGCATAAATAATTGTATTGCTTCCTTTCAACCAGCAGGGTGGCGCTCTAATCTGCCAGAAGAGATGTTTAGATAAAAGAGTAGTTTATTGGAGTGTAGGCTATCTTTCACATGATTAAAGAAGATCAAGAGGTGGAACCAGACTTTGAATGGCGTCCTTCAGTCAGTAACCACTGCTAATTAATGATGGGACAAATAGGATTAGTAACATTTTGAGCTCCATATGCTCTCTCTGTAGGAGCAAAGGAGGCAGATTCTCCCTAAGTTGATATCAAAGGCATTGCTGTTGTCCTGAACCAATATGCAAATGTATTGTGTCTTCTGCTCGGCAGGATCTGCCATCCCCGTGGGCATTGATGTGCAGGTGGAGAGTATAGACAGCATCTCTGAAGTAAACATGGTAAAAGTGCATATTCTCTTTGTATTTAATAGAGCAATGTTCTGGATCCGTAATGGTTCCTTTAATGAATCTTTTAGTACATATATTCAATAAATATTTGGAACAAAGACATTATGACATAATTTAAATAATAAATACATATAAAACAGTTCTTGAAAGTGATTGCAAAGACTTTAAACATAAAAACTGCATGACTACGCAAAACTAAAAATATATCTTTAACAACACTGTCATGTGAACATCCAAATGTTTAAGCTGCATGAGTTTGATTCACCAGAATAGACCCACTTATAAGACTAATTCATTCGGGAATCGAATTACAAGTTGGGCTGCATGCTTTTAATTCACTAAAAAGAAAACTCGTATGAGTCAATCCATTAATCGAGCTGAACATCATATTGCTTGAATAAAAGTTTCTAATAAAATGTATTCTTCGCAAACTTGTTCCATATTTAAAAAATGTATACCATTTTGCCCTGTAGAAAGCAGGCCTTCAGCTTCTCATAAAGGTCTTCTTGGTAAATGTCAAAAACTTTCATTTGCACCAAAATGCCAGTCACTACCCTGCACTGTTGCTCGTAATAAGTTGTCATGTTTGTCTATAAGGTCAGTAAAATGTAAAGGTCTCTCTCAGGACTTCACGATGACCCTGTACCTGAGGCATTATTGGAAGGATGAACGCTTGGCGTTTCCCTCCAGTAACAATCTGAGCCGCACATTCGATGGTCGGCTGGTGAATAAGATCTGGAAGCCTGATGTCTTTTTCGTCCATTCCAAGCGCTCCTTCATTCATGATACCACCATGGAGAACATAATGCTGAGGGTTTACCCAGACGGCAACATCCTTTACAGCGTCAGGTAGAAGCCAAATCCCCTGCTGATTCATTTCCTTCATATGTAAATGTTGTATTAATGGAATATTCTCTTTGTTGTAGGATCACAGTTACTTCTCTGTGCTCAATGGACTTCAGTAGATTCCCGTTGGACACTCAGAATTGTTCCCTGGAACTGGAAAGCTGTGCGTGTCCACCTAGAAGGAGTCCCACCTTCATTGTTTTTTAGTTGATTGTATTTTACTGGTTGGGATGGGAAAATGTGACCGTCGTGGATCATTTCATTAAAGGAATGTGAAGAATTACCATTTTAAACATTGTAGTTACAGAAAAAGTGCTTGCATTTAAAGTACGTGGAGTAATGCAATGAATGTTGAAATATGCGAACGTATAGCAAGAGGTCTAAACATTATATATTGGCATGAGACTAGTGTGGCGAAACTAGGATGAGGACAAAGGATAAGACCTGACCAAGAAGAATGAAAACAGGGCAACTGACTAACAACACAATCAGGGAATGAGACAAACACAGGAAACAGGAACTGAACCAAATACAAACCAAAAGTCTAGAAAACAAGAGCACAGACACCGAATACATTACAGCTAGTAATACATTTAAATAGCTATTTAGCTATTGGTTAACTTTATCCAGCCTGGTTTAAACCTGTGGATGAAGTTCATTTTAAGTGCCTTGCTACAACTTTTGTCTGTAGAAACCAGCTTTACTCCACAAATGCCGTTGCTAGATGTTAATAATTTGAATCTAGAAAATTTCTCTTCATATTCTCCATGTATTTAAGCATGAATTAATCAGACGCACACTCTCTTTTACGCCTTTTTTATCTTACGGCTTCCGCTCTTCTGTCCCGTTCAGATGCATATAATGAGAACGACCTCATGTTGTACTGGAAAAATGGCAATGACTCTCTAAGGACAGATGAAATTGCCCTCTCTCAGTTCTTCATCGAAGAGTTCCACCCTTCACACGGTCTGGCCTTGTACAGCAGCACAGGTAAGAGGCTCTTTTCATTTCTCTCTCTCCTTCTATGTATCCATGCTACGACAAATCTTTGTTCTTGCTAGTAATATATCAGTAGGCCATTAATTACAAGATTTACACGTGTTTGTCAGGCTGGTACAACAGGCTCTACATCAACTTCATCCTCAGAAGGCACATATTCTTCTTCATGCTGCAAACGTATTTTCCCACAATGCTGATGGTGGTGCTGTCCTGGGTGTCTTTTTGGATCGACAGGCGGGCGGTACCGGCCCGTGTTTCACTTGGTGCGTAACACCTGTCAACACACTTGCACTTGGCTAAATGTTTATCTTATAAATGATCTCTCGTCTTGTAGTTCATTCACTCTTGTAGTGTCTGACATTGAGCCTTAGACTGAGTCCAGTGTGATGAACGTTTTGCTCATAGTTGCTTAACTAAGTTGGAAAGTTTTTCCGAAGATGAAAAGAAACAAGGCCGCACAGTGTGATTTTGCCAAGCAGGGCTTGGTTCTTGATCAAAATCACCTCAACCGATCATAGGCCAATTTGTCAGACATTTTGTTAATTTCTTATGGTTATAGCATACAGTAGGTTTACTGATAATACTGATTTGTGGCTTCTAAAATTTCGAAGGGGCTTGGTTTGATTACAAAATGCAGTTTCCGGTCTTATTTATAACCTACTATGTGTGAATGCAACTGTAGCTCCACCCACCAAATCTCATTGATCCAAAATCCTGCTAAACTTGTTCTGATTAGGTGTGGTTGTTTGGCAGTAATTATAATTATTATTATTTTTATCTTGTCGTTGGTAATGTAACTCTAGACTAGTCCTAAAATCTTATTGTATAGGAGGAATCAACAAAAATGTTGATCAAGAAAGCACTGCATTTTGTAACAGTAAAAGTTCTGCCATATTAGCAAAATTAGTTGGGCAAAAAAGGTCCATTGTCTATAATTGTCAATAGTGTAGCCTTGAACCCCGTTGCAAAATATGCCTGGGGAAATCTTTTACCGTCACGCAAAATTCGAAAATTCACCTGAACAATGAAATGTAACTGTACCTTAACACTGCATCAGAGTACAGTACAATTTATTTTATTTATTTTTTAACAAAAATGTGTATCTCTGCATGTGTGTTCAATCCAGGAATCACTACAGTGTTGACTATGTCCACCATAATTACGGGAGTGTCAGCGTCCATGCCTCAGGTATCATATGTGAAAGCGGTGGACATCTATTTGTGGACCAGCTTCCTGTTTGTGTTTCTGTCCGTCATCGAGTACGCAGCTGTCAACTATTTCACCACCAAGGAGGAAATGAAGAAACTCAAACAATTAAAGGTCAAAGTTTCCTTAAAGATACTGAGATTCTCAGTTCATTGACTTTGGGTTTGATAAAAATAGATATTTTCAATTTTATGATGCAGTTCATAAACTTCAGTTTTTAAATAAGCCTTGAAAGACTTGACTAGTTGGATCGTGTGCGTTTAATTATTAGGTGATAGCTAAAGTCTGCATGGCTATGGCCCTCCAGGAGGTTTTGAACCCCTTCCTCAAAGGGATAATTCAGCATATTACAGCATAAAAAATGATTCAAGAATCTTATATTTTTTTATCTACATTGTCAAGTCCCGAATGCAAAAATAAATAAATAAAGTCCATGTAATGCATGCGTTATATTTTAAAACTCAAGTCATACAACACATTTGCTGCTCTCAAATAATGGCGCTTGTGGATCAAAATAACATCAAACATCATTGGTATTTGATTATCAAACATTGTCAAACCTGCCATTTTTTTAATCTCTTGAACTTCCATAATATATGAAATATATTGTACTTTAAAAGATCTTACTGTGTAAATTCCAGAAAAAGTGAATTGTTTTTGTCTCCTACAGCTCACAGACTACGATGCATCTCAAGCGATGGCATTCGACGGATGTTTCCATGACCAGGACATAGAGCTCAGCGCATTTCCTCGGCTGTCTGACCTAAACATGGACACGTGCGTGTCCTCACGCAACTCCACAACACCTGACCTCCCTCCAATCCTGGGCACGCGCCTCCGTCGACGGCGTTCCATCCGCCAAAGTGTCAACCATATCATGAACAACAGTTACAAGATAGACTCCTATTCAAGAATATTATTTCCTTTAGCATACTTTCTCTTCAATATCATCTACTGGAGCATATACTCCTGAGCGAGAGAAAACTGGCCTGCTCAGGGTTTACAAGACTGTCGTACACTTGATGTGTGATCACATGCCACAGTGATAGAATTCACACTCGCACACACTCAAAAACTGTATCACAGGGCGAAAAAAGTATAATAAATTATTTATTATGTTAGAATGTCAGATTCCTAACTCTTTCTAAAATATATGAATATAAAAAATATATTTTGCAAAAGCGAAATTAACACTACAGTAATTGCTACAAAACAATTATCAAAACATAATACATGTAAATCACATTACTATACTTTGGCTTAACAGAACCCCTTCTGCTACTCAAAGACAATTTGAGACAACAGAACATTTGATTACATCTAACATTTTCAGATTTCTTATGTGAGGATTACAACACTGAGAATGACTATAAAATGTGAAGAGAAAAAAAATAAACAGCTAACTGGACCCACAGTGAAATTTTCAGTCTTTCTTCAACACATATAACAGATTGATACAGATTTTAAGACTGAATTTCAGGAAAAGAACTAGCATTTTTTTAAGTACTATTTAATGCACTGGCATAATCTGAGCTCAAATGATTATTATTATTTTGCAGAAGAGTTGTTTAATACTGGTCTCTGAAAATATATAGGACTTTAAAACCCTTGGCGCTGTAAAAGTGGGGCGTAATATAACGTTTCCGCACTTGGAGATATTTTTATCTTTACTGCATGTAACACTCATTCAGAGAAACTGATGACAGAAGACATTTCTAGATTCTCATCTTGGTATTATATTTTTCAGGCCTGCTAGAAACAGCTGTCAGACATGGAACCTATTTTCCAATTTGGGTTTATAAACCTCTTCCATAAACTACACAGATCTGAGTCGTGTACTGAGTTGACTGTTGATCTCATTGACGACCACATCATCATTCTCTTCCCCTGATATGATCTGACTGTCGTCTACTGGTGAGCCTGTAACATAAAGTTAAAGAGTTAAAAATATTCCTGACTTGTATAAAACACTTTTGTACATTTCTTGCCAGTTTTTTGCAGTAGTGAGCAGAACTGACCGATACCAAGGGATGGCACAGATTCATTGCTGCTCACTGAGCTTCGCGGTGCACTGTTGGTCCCTGAATTAGATGAAAGTGCCGTCAGAATCGAACTTTTCTTATTGGTTTTGATCTGTGTTGCTGTCCGACTCCACTCTGGAGAAGAAAAAGAGGTAAAACGAAGATGCCCTTAAAATAACTAGTTAGTGTAACATGCAGCAAGGTTTTAGTTTGGTAAAAGACATACCTGAATTTTCAGCCAATCGTAACCTGCCACAGCAGAGGTACATTCTCCACTGTTTACGGACATTTTCCTTCAGAGCGCAGTGGAAAACAAAAATAAAAAATCCTGAGAGAGAAAGAGAACAAGAAAAAACAAGACCCCTTTTTCATCAAGCGCTCAAGGTAGTTGCATTATTGCATTGAAAAAATATACTTCTAACTATATTATGTTGACTTCATTTAGAAAACAATTTAATATTGTTTCACACCCTGCAGGGAATTGAAGATGCAAAACAGGTACTGGAAGGCCAACTTGACTGGTCCCCAGGCGAAGAAGGCGAAGCCCCATGTGAGCCCCAGCAGGAAAGTGAGTCCCGCGATGCTACGAAGGTCCTGCAGGCTGCTGCGGTACTGATTGTTGTGGGGGTTTTGCCGCTTAATTCGTCTCAGATGGACCATCACCACCACAAACATGGCCAGGTTCAACACAAATATGATGCAGAAGTATGCCACAACGGCTACGTAGAATGCTATGTCATCCTTCAGCCAACAACTGGAAGAGACAAATATAGAAACATCAATTGCAAAGATAATGAAGACTGTGCCTTTTAAATTTTAAGTTGAATACTTACAAATCCTCCGTATTTCCGTCAGAAATGTTCCCATCGCTAATGAGGCCATAGAAACCTTTGGGTATCGCAATCACAATAATGACAACAACCAAAGGGAGTCCTGCAAAAACACATCACAGAATTAAATCATCTACAATCATCTACAGCCACAAACCACAAGGCCAATGTAGCAGCTGAACTCACCCCATCCTACCAGAGAAAACTTCAGCATGTATCTGGTCATGTAGTTGTTGAAGACTTTGACGATGGCCAAGTACATATGCAGAGCCTCCAGGCCCATCCAGGTGAAGGAGACCAACAGGAAGTAGTGCAGAAAGAATGCTGTAGAAACGCACAGGCCTACTGCATTTCTATACAAAGCTAACCATGGGTCCAACAAGAATACCAGGTTCAGGAACAGCAGGGCGAAACACAAATGAACCAAGATCTTCGAAGGAATGTCCCGGCGGATTTTGCTGGAATTAAAAGAAAGAATTTGGTAAATAAGAATTTGCTTCTTTTGGGAATGAGAGATGGAAGTACATTTTTGTCACATTTTATAAGATGCGTCATAGTGGTTTTTAAGGGACCAATTGTGATCTCATTTTAGGGCTTACAGTATATTCACTGAGAAGGAGGATATTACTCACTCAAACGCGAGGTAAGTGAGTAGAGTAATCGAGATAAAAATGGCGGACACCCCACATCCGATGAAAGTGATATAGGTAAGGATGAGGGCCTGTAGACGGTCAGGTTGGCCTTGACGGCTAATGTCCTTTGAAAACAAGATTAATGAAAGCATTATATGACAATCCCAGAGATGTGTAATGCATACCTAATACAAGGCTCAAAATATAACTTAGAACTCTCGATTTTATTATAATCATATTAATTTGAGCCATTATTAAAGTTCTGAAGAGAATGGATGTGGACATTTCTGGGAACAATCCCACACACTGACATACCAGCAGCACAGCAAAGCTGGTCAGGTGATCGCAGCTACAGACGGTTTCGTTCTCGGTACTGCTGTTCTTGACATAGCAGCCGTCGGGATTCCAGCCTCCTGAACCCCCTAGAACATCCAAAACACAACAAAGAAACAAAGAAATTAGACGGATCACATTTCATCAGGCCTAATAACAATTTCTCTGGAATTTTGCGAGGTGTGCAATCTCACCGTTTTTGTCAAAGTCCCAGAAAACACAGGAAGCTGTATAATTCCCCTGTGGGAGAGAAGTTAAGAGATAGATCATTCGGTTTTCATGATCTGGCAGAGATATTTGATGTACAGTTTATTTGTGAGCGCACACACACCGCAACGGGTTGCTTATTCCTCAGAGTAAACTCGACATCTTCCCTCAGGTTTTTGATTGACAGGTTAGCCAGACTAGAGCCCAGAATGTGGCTGTTCAGAATCTGTTGAGTCATGTTTTTATCCTGTCGATAAATGAAAATCCAAAGAATTAACTGAAGAAAAGTGGCAGAATGGTCAGGGTTGGGTGATTTTTATGGTGATTTTGTATCCTTTATGAAGCTTAAATGCATGTTAATTGAATAGAAAAGACGTTTATTATATGAAAATAAATCAACCCAGTTTTACCTGAAAAAAAGTGCTTTTCTGAAAGAAGGTGAACTGGACTCTGGAGGCTATCTTCTTTTGTTCTGGAGAGAGGTTCTCTGTCAGGGATGCAGGGAGTGTTATTTTGCCGAGTGAGGAGGAACTTTCTACTGCTCTGACTTGTCTTTGAAATCCTTTAGTGACCTGTATAACCAGACATTTTGAGTCACTGCACTTCCAAAAACATCCCAACTGTTGATGAATTTCTTTAGACTTCCGTTGTCATTACCTGTGGGTTCAAGGGATCTACGATTGAGAATGACGTTGCCCCAAAGTTGGTGCCATCAGCTTTGGTCACAGTCAAAGCGAGTGAATCAAATACAATGTTCTCAGTCTGCTCCCGAATCACAAGTTTTAGAGCCAAATTATCCACAGCTTTGATTAATCTACAAAACACAATATCATATTTACATCCGATATTTCAAGTTTGACAACATCAGACTGTTTTGAATGCTTGTGTTACACTTGTATCTCACCGATTAGAAGAGGCACCAAGAGTATCTGCAGAGCTGTTTAGAAAGTTATTGATGACGGACAGCACTGTTTGGCCCAGATCCAGACTAATATTCGGTGCAGAAAGAAGATTCTCTAGCTGGTTTACCAACTGATTCACCTCAGTTGAATTTAGAGATGCCACATTCTGTGTTTTATTCAGAAGATCGCTAGCCACTGAGTCTGGGCTTTTAGTTGTTGCTTCTGAAAAATGAACAAATCAAATGAGTTGTTGTTATGGATACACATAGTAGTGGCCTTAAAACAAATTTGGACACTTTTAGATGCTTAAATCACACTGCCTGCATTTCATTGCATTGGATACAAAATATCAAGTGTCATCTGCAAACTAAAGATGGCTAAAGCCTTTTTTGTTATAGTTAAAGTAAATGCTACTTGCGTAGATATTTCATAATGCAATAGGATCCAATGCTGTTTAGACCCCACTGATTTTCATTATATAAACAATAAAAAACACTGAGACACAAGACATATTTTAAATTAAAGTTATATTTTTTTGTGCTCCATAGAAGAAAAAAAAAATTATAATACAGGTTTGGAACAAGGTAAGTACGAGATGACTAAATTATTCATTTTTGGGTTAGCTATCCCGTTTAAGAGTGACCTAAGTGTCTCAGTACTTTTATGCTAATGTTATGTATGCATGAACCTAGAAGAAACACTTATATTTGGAATGTCAAGAAGCTATAGTTAGTTTTGGAATGTTGAGTCAAACCTGTAGTGGCCGCCATGGTAATGGAGGATGTTGTGGCCACAGCTGGAACTGGTCTTGTGGTGACTTCAGTTGTATTAGTTGAAGCAATAATTAGAGCTGTTGTTGTGGAAGTGGAGCTGTTCTGAGAAGAGCTTGGAAGTATGCCTAACGGAGGAGTTGTGGAGGGATCTGCACTGTTATTTGTAGTAATAAATGTAGTATTTGTTGTTAAGTTGTTTAGAATACTAATTGGATTAAATGTTGTAGTTGCATTACTGATTGTATTATCAGTCAATGCTTTTTCTGTTGTGCCATTTGACTTTGTTGTGTTAAGGAGACTAACTGTTGTGACAGACTCTGAAGTGGAGTCAGTTGGCCCTCTGGTAATATTTTCTGTTGTTGGAAAGGTTGTTGTATCTATCTGTGTTGTGTTTGTGATGTCAAATTGTGTTGTATTAACTGCAGGACTTGCTGTTGTGTTAAATTCTGATGTGTTATTGGAGGTATCTGTTGTATTGATGCTACGATTGACATCCGTCCCATTGAAGATGGTAACATTCACTGGAATATCTGTTGTGTTAAACAAGGTTGTGTTCATTGGAAAGGCTGTTGTATTTGATTGTGTTGTATTAAATATAGGGCTTGCTGTTGTGTTATTGGTGGTCTCGGTTGTGTTGATGCTACGGTTGATATCAGTCCCATTGAAGTTGGTAACATTCACTGGAATATCTGTTGTGTTAAACAAGGTTGTGTTCATTGGAAAGGCTGTTGTATTTGATTGTGTTATGTTAACTGTAGGGCTTGCTGTTGTGTTATATTCTGATGTGTTATTGGAGTTATCTGTTGTGTTGATGCTACGAGTCACATCCGTCCCATTGAAGATGGTAACATTCAGTGGAATGTATGTTGTGTTAAACAAGGTTGTGTTCATTGGAAAGGCTGTTGTATTTGATTGTGTTGTATTGAACAGGGGATCTGTAATGTTGGGATACGTTACATCAGGAAAAAAAGTTGAATTAAAAGTAGTGAAATTAAGTGTATTCATTGTAGTACTGACATGTGGTGTATATGTTGTGGTATCTGTTCCAGCATCTGTGGTGTCCATTGTAGAATTATTTAGAAGTTGTGTTCTGTCATATGGAATGGCGGTTGTATTGAATTCAGTTGTGCTGTCAAGAGGTTGAGTTGTGTTTGATTCATATGACTTAATTGGTGATTCTGTTGTATTTGCTAGGATTGTATTATTTGAGATTTCTGTAATTGTGCCGTTGTGTTGAGTTGTGTTTATTGGGGATGTTGTTGGATTTAAGTGTAATGTGGTTTGTGATGGTATTGTCAAGTTAATCAGTGGTGTATTTGGCGGAAAGGTTGTGTTGGTAAACTCTGCACCAGAGAATTGAGAACTACTTGTGTATGATTGCCTCTCATTTTCAGAAGTGACTGTTGTCGTGGCTGTTGTATAATTTAGTGCAGTTGAGTTGAATGGTATGACAGTTGTAATAAGTGTCATTCTTGTTGTATTAATTGGAGTGATGGATGAATTGAAAGTTGTTATGGTTTTATCAAGTGTTGTGACTGCAGTTGTATTAAATGATGTGACTGCTGTACTGACATGAGGGATTGTTGAATTGAGACTTGTGACAGGTGTTGTACCTGTTGTATTAATGTGTGTCGTTGTTATATTGAGTGGTGTGACTTTTATATAGACTGGTGAGGTTGTTATATTGAGTGTTGTTTTGATTGTTGAGGTTGTTAGATTGTGTTTTGTATCTATTGTTTGTAACAGTGAAGTTATATTGTGTGTTGTATCTGTTGTACTGACTGGTAAGGTTGCTATATTCTGTGTTGTATCTATTGTACTGACTGGTGAGGTTGTTATATTGTCTGTTGTCTCTGATGTACTGACTGGTGAGGTTGTTATATTGTCTGTTGTCTCTGATGTACTGACTGGTGAGGTTGTTAGATTGTGTGTTGTCTCTGTTGTACTGACCGGTGAGTTTGCTATATTGTGTGTTGAATCAGCTGTACTGACTGGTGAAGTTGTTATATTGTGTGTTGTATATGTTGTACTGACAGGTGAGGTTGTGGTTTCTGTTGTAGTTTCTATTGTGGTTTCTGTTGTTTTGACTGGTGAAGTTGTTATATATTGTGTTGTATCTGATGTACTGACAGGTGAGGTTGTTATTTTCTGTGTTGTATCTGTTGTACTGACTGGTGAAGCTGTTATATATTGTGTTGTATATGTTGTACTGACAGATGAGGTTGTTATTTTCTGTGTTGTATCTGATGTACTGACAGGTGAGGTTGTTAGATTGTGTGTTGTATATGTTGTACTGACAGGTGGGGTTGTGATTTCTGTTGTTTTGACTGGTGAAGTTGTTATATATTGTGTTGTATCTGATGTACTGACAGGTGGGGTTGTAGTTTCTGTTGTCGATTCTGTTGTTTTCACCGGTGAAGTTGTTATATATTGTGTTGTATCTGATGTACTGACAGGTGAGGTTGTGGTTTCTGTTATGGTTTCTGTTGTTTTGACTGGTGAAGTTGTTATATATTGTGTTGTATCTGTTGTACTGACCGGTGAGGTTGTTATATTTTGTGTTGTATATTTTGTACTGACCGGTGAGGTTGTTATATTGTGTGTTGTATCTGTTGTACTGACCAGGGAAGTTGGAATATTGGGTAGTGTACCTGCAATATTGAGTGGTGAGGATGTTATATTTTGTGTTGTATCTTTTCTACTGACCGGTGAGGTTGTAATTATGTGTGATGGATCTGTTGTACTGACCGGTGAGGTTGTAATTATGTGTGATGGATCTGTTGTACTGACTGGTGAGGTTGTAATTATGTGTGATGGGTCTGTTGTACTGACCGGTGAGGTTGTTATTATTTGTGATGGATCTGTTGTACTGACTGGTGAGGTTGTAATTATGTGTGATGGGTCTGTTGTACTGACCGGTGAGGTTGTAATTATGTGTGATGGTTCTGTTGTACTGACCGGTGAGGTTGTAATTATGTGTGATGGTTCTGTTGTACTGACCGGTGAGGTTGTAATTATGTGTGATGGATCTGTTGTACTGACTGGTGAGGTTGTAATTATGTGTGTTGTATCTGTTGTACTGACTGGTGAGGTTGTAATTATGTGTGATGGATCTGTTGTACTGACTGGTGAGGTTGTAATTATGTGTGATGGATCTGTTGTACTGACCGGTGAGGTTGTTATATTTTGTGTTGTATCTGTTGTACTGACCGGTGAGGTTGTAAATATGTGTGATGGATCTGTTGTACTGACTGGTGAGGTTGTTATATTTTGTGTTGTATCTGTTGTACTGACCGGTGAGGTTGTAATTATGTGTGATGGAATTGTTGTACTGACCGGTGAGGTTGTAATTATGTGTGATGGATCTGTTGTACTGACCGGTGAGGTTGTTATATTTTGTGTTGTATCTGTTGTACTGACCGGTGAGGTTGTAATTATGTGTGATGGAATTGTTGTACTGACCGGTGAGGTTGTAATTATGTGTGATGGATCTGTTGTACTGACCGGTGAGGTTGTAATTATGTGTGATGGATCTGTTGTACTGACCGGTGAGGTTGTAATTATGTGTGATGGATCTGTTGTACTGACCGATGAGGTTGTAATTATGTGTGATGGATCTGTTGTACTGACTGGTGAGGTTGTTATATTTTGTGTTGTATCTTTTCTACTGACCGGTGAGGTTGTAATTATGTGTGATGGATCTATTATGTGTGATGGATCTGTTGTACTGACCGGTGAGGTTGTTATTATTTGTGATGGATCTGTTGTACTGACTGGTGAGGTTGTTATATTTTGTGTTGTATCTTTTCTACTGACCGGTGAGGTTGTAATTATGTGTGATGGATCTATTATGTGTGATGGATCTGTTGTACTGACCGGTGAGGTTGTAATTATGTGTGATGGATCTGTTGTACTGACCGGTGAGGTTGTAATTATGTGTGATGGATCTGTTGTACTGACCGGTGAGGTTGTAATTATGTGTGATGGTTCTGTTGTACTGACCGGTGAGGTTGTAATTATGTGTGATGGATCTGTTGTACTGACCGGTGAGGTTGTAATTATGTGTGATGGATCTGTTGTACTGACCGGTGAGGTTGTAATTATGTGTGATGGATCTGTTGTACTGACCGGTGAGGTTGTAATTATGTGTGATGGATCTGTTGTACTGACCGGTGAGGTTGTAATTATGTGTGATGGATCTGTTGTACTGACCGGTGAGGTTGTTATTATTTGTGATGGATCTGTTGTACTGACCGGTGAGGTTGTTATTATTTGTGATGGATCTGTTGTACTGACTGGTGAGGTTGTTATATTTTGTGTTGTATCTGTTTTACTGACCGGTGAGGTTGTAATTATGTGTGATGGATCTGTTGTACTGACCGGTGAGGTTGTAATTATGTGTGATGGATCTGTTGTACTGACCGGTGAGGTTGTAATTATGTGTGATGGATCTGTTGTACTGACCGGTGAGGTTGTTATTATTTGTGATGGATCTGTTGTACTGACCAGTGAGGTTGTTATTATTTGTGATGGATCTGTTGTACTGACTGGTGAGGTTGTTATATTTTGTGTTGTATCTGTTTTACTGACCGGTGAGGTTGTAATTATGTGTGATGGATCTGTTGTACTGACCGGTGAGGTTGTTATTATTTGTGATGGATCTGTTGTACTGACTGGTGAGGTTGTTATATTTTGTGCTGTATCTGTTCTACTGACCGGTGAGGTTGTAATTATGTGTGATGGTTCTGTTGTACTGACCGGTGAGGTTGTAATTATGTGCGATGGATCTGTTGTACTGACTGGTGAGGATGTAATTATGTGTGATGGATCTGTTGTACTGACTGGTGAGGATGTTATATTTTGTGTTGTATCTTTTCTACTGACCGGTGAGGTTGTTATATTTTGTGTTGTATCTGTTTTACTGACCGGTGAGGTTGTAACTATGTGTGATGGATCTGTTGTACTGACCGGTGAGGTTGTAATTATGTGTGATGGTTCTGTTGTACTGACCGGTGAGGTTGTAATTATGTGTGATGGGTCTGTTGTACTGACCGGTGAGGTTGTAATTATGTGTGATGGATCTGTTGTACTGACCGGTGAGGTTGTAATTATGTGTGATGGATCTGTTGTACTGACCGGTGAGGTTGTAATTATGTGTGATGGATCTGTTGTACTGACCGGTGAGGTTGTAATTATGTGTGATGGATCTGTTGTACTGACTGGTGAGGTTGTAATTATGTGTGATGGATCTGTTGTACTGACCGGTGAGGTTGTAATTATGTGTGATGGATCTGTTGTACTGACCGGTGAGGTTGTTATTATTTGTGATGGATCTGTTGTACTGACTGGTGAGGTTGTAATTATGTGTGATGGATCTGTTGTACTGACCGGTGAGGTTGTTATATTTTGTGTTGTATCTGTTCTACTGACCGGTGAGGTTGTAATTATGTGTGATGGATCTATTATGTGTGATGGTTCTGTTGTACTGACCGGTGAGGTTGTAATTATGTGTGATGGTTCTGTTGTACTGACCGGTGAGGTTGTAATTATGTGTGATGGTTCTGTTGTACTGACCAGTGAGGTTGTAATTATGTGTGATGGATCTGTTGTACTGACTGGTGAGGTTGTAATTATGTGTGATGGATCTGTTGTACTGACCGGTGAGGTTGTAATTATGTGTGATGGATCTGTTGTACTGACTGGTGAGGTTGTTATATTTTGTGTTGTATCTGTTCTACTGACCGGTGAGGTTGTAATTATGTGTGATGGATCTGTTGTACTGACCGGTGAGGTTGTAATTATGTGTGATGGATCTGTTCTACTGACCGGTGAGGTTGTAATTATGTGTGATGGATCTGTTGTACTGACCGGTGAGGTTGTAATTATGTGTGATGGTTCTGTTGTACTGACCGGTGAGGTTGTAATTATGTGTGATGGATCTGTTGTACTGACCGGTGAGGTTGTAATTATGTGTGATGGTTCTGTTGTACTGACCGGTGAGGTTGTAATTATGTGTGATGGATCTGTTGTACTGACTGGTGAGGTTGTTATATTTTGTGTTGTATCTTTTCTACTGACCGGTGAGGTTGTAATTATGTGTGATGGATCTATTATGTGTGATGGATCTGTTGTACTGACCGGTGAGGTTGTAATTATGTGTGATGGATCTGTTGTACTGACCGGTGAGGTTGTAATTATGTGTGATGGATCTGTTGTACTGACCGGTGAGGTTGTAATTATGTGTGATGGTTCTGTTGTACTGACCGGTGAGGTTGTAATTATGTGTGATGGATCTGTTGTACTGACCGGTGAGGTTGTAATTATGTGTGATGGATCTGTTGTACTGACCGGTGAGGTTGTAATTATGTGTGATGGATCTGTTGTACTGACCGGTGAGGTTGTAATTATGTGTGATGGATCTGTTGTACTGACCGGTGAGGTTGTAATTATGTGTGATGGATCTGTTGTACTGACCGGTGAGGTTGTAATTATGTGTGATGGTTCTGTTGTACTGACCGGTGAGGTTGTAATTATGTGTGATGGTTCTGTTGTACTGACCGGTGAGGTTGTAATTATGTGTGATGGTTCTGTTGTACTGACCGGTGAGGTTGTAATTATGTGTGATGGTTCTGTTGTACTGACCGGTGAGGTTGTAATTATGTGTGATGGATCTGTTGTACTGACCGGTGAGGTTGTTATTATTTGTGATGGATCTGTTGTACTGACCGGTGAGGTTATAATTATGTGTGATGGATCTGTTGTACTGACCGGTGAGGTTGTAATTATGTGTGTTGTATCTGTTGTACTGGCCTGTGACGTTGTAATTATGTGTGTTGTATCTGTTGTACTGGCCTGTAACGTTGTAATATATTCTGTCATATCTGTTCTACTGACCGGTGAGGTTGTTATATCAAGTGTAGTATCTGTTGTACTGACCGATGAGGTTGTTATATTGTTTGGTGTACCTGCTGTATTGACTGTTTGGGTTGTTTTATCAAGTGTTGGAATGAGTGGCAGGCTTTTCGTATCATGGGAAATAGTGTTTGTTTGAGTGGCTGTACTATTGATGGATGTAGTAGATATTAGGACTTCAGGTGTATCAGAAGTGTTCATGATATTTCTGGATGGTGTGACTGCAGGGTGGGTTTGGGTGATCAGTGACCAGTCTGTAGTTACTGATGCTACAGTCTGTAGTACACTGCTCTTAGAGCTTGTTCTAGGAGGGACAAGTTGAGTTGTGTTGGATATAGAAGGTGAGATCCCACAGCTCTCATTTAAAAGAACAGCAAACGTCTGACCCTGTGCACTGGAAAACAGAGCAGGATTGGAAAGTTTGTTTGGAAAGAGCTTTTGTTAGTAATGGGACAATATTCTTGTCAAACAAAAAATCCTAACCATTAAATACTGCTAAAATAAGATCGAAATGATAGGGTGATATTTTCAATTCACAAATCTAAGACCAACAAGGATTTGGATCTAGACACACCTACAGTATTAGTGAAATCATGTGAAATCAAGCTATGTTCACACTGCCAACAATTCTTTCTTTTTTATTAATCTGCATAATTCTGTTTGTAATGTGCTTTGAATGTTTAAGCATAACATTTGGTTTAAATTGAAATTTAGTTTTACAGTGTGATTATAGCCCATTAGACATAAGTAAATAATTAAAATCTGGACTGAATACAAGATTTACCATCTCAAATGATTTTTGATGTCCTCATTCTGGCTTGCACTGAGATTTACAGCGACCCATGTAAATGTTGAGTTCAAAGGAATGGTTTCTGAATCAGTGGGCAAACGACATATGGCTATACAGTAGAGAGATAGAAAACAAAAATGTATTTTTAGTGTTTACACCACTTGGATAAGCTGTGAATGTGAAATACCAGTACATACAGTTCAACACTCACCTATTCTACTTAGAGGTCCATCGACTCTAATGTTGGTACTGTCCTTCATAAGAACGGCAATAGCAGTACTAACAGTACACACATCCAGCTGTTTTGACAGCTGCAGAGTCAACATACATGTGTAGAGCCTAAGGAATAATAGATGTGTTAATCTGACATAAATGCATGCTGAGTCAAACAC
Source organism: Pimephales promelas (assembly GCF_988280905.1). Classification (NCBI taxonomy): domain Eukaryota; kingdom Metazoa; phylum Chordata; class Actinopteri; order Cypriniformes; family Leuciscidae; genus Pimephales; species Pimephales promelas. The sequence continues at coordinate 21,723,366 of NC_142790.1, forward strand.
ACACACATGATAGTACGAATTACCTTGTTCCTTCTCCAAAACATTCCAAGTGTATTCCCTGTAAAGCATCAAACATAGCCTTTCAGAGCAGATACAGAAAATATGAAGTGATGTAACAAGATTATTTAGCTAAAGATGGGAAACAAATGAATAATTACCTCGTACAACTTGGATACTTCAGAGTTACACAGAGACCTATGAACATGGATCATCAACAAACAAAAAATTAATTATATTCACCAACATACAGTATAATCATTGACTTCCTCTATTAGTGTTGCATGATCCTCCAAAAATCATTTTAATATTATGCTGATTTGGTGCTCAAGAAACATTTCTCATTTATCAATGTTGAAAACAGATGAGCTCCGTAATATTTTTGAGGAAACCACAATACATGCATACATTTTTTTCATGATTCTTTATTGAATAGAAAGATCAACAGAATTATTATTATTACGTGATTATTTTGAAATATAAATCTTTTGTAATATTATGAACGTCTTTACTGTCACATTTGACCAATTTAATGTATACCTGTACACACACACACACACATATGTGTTATTTGGAAATTGCAGACATACCCTTGCATTATGGGTTTGTTGCAGGGAGTTCTCAACTCTTCAACCTATTAGATGGAACAAGAGAACTAATAAGACAATATCTATATTGTCACTTACTGAGGTAAGCCACAGCTGTACCTTGAAAATCTTAACTAGATAGCAATGTTTTTAAACTTTCTATAGCCATTTTACCAGTTCACTAAAACCTTTTATCTGAGACACTCACCATGTTCTGTACGTAGGTGAAATTAACATCTGGGCTTGTAATATTTAGGCGAACGGCATAATATGTCTCTAAAAGAGAGGTAGAGGAGAGAGCTTGGAGTCTGATTGGTCAACAACACGTACTTGAACATACTCGTATATAGATTAATTGTTGTTTCACTCACCGTTGTTGTTAGAGACGTGACACTCACAATGTTGTTGGTTATTAACTAAAAAGACCAAAATTTCAACTGTGAACATCATACTGGTATTAGTCAGAAAATGATGACAAAGAGTTATAACACTCACCACTGCAGGATTGATTAGAAACCAAGTCTTTAGGAACAAAGCCATTCTCCGTATAAGAGCTAATGCAAGAAAGAGGGAACTTTAGGAAATGAATATTGCAATCTCAATGTAAACATATCATATCGTCAGCATATCAGTAGCATATCGTACCATGTGACATTTACAGGTCCCTGGTTCTTGCAGATACCATCGTAAGACATTGGAGATGTGCAGTGCACAAAACCATCTCCAGGGGGCGTAATATGGTTATCTGGGCAAAGGCCTTTTCCTATGAACACAAGCCATTTTGTGAGATTTTAAAAAATGATCAATTAATCATGCATTATCTTTTAATCTGCTGGTTTTGGTTGTCATATGGACCACTTCTACGATTCTTTTTGTAATTTTGAATCCTAACAGATCCATAACAGAATTCTATATTCTATATAGAAGTCCCCATTTATGTCTATATTTTGATATATATGATATATTTTGTTTTACTCACCCACTCTTTCTACATCTCCCAGAAGCTGGATCTGGATTGATTGGTCGATAGTCCCGTTTTCCACCCGCTTGTGGAGGATGCATGTATTCACAGGCTGGCTCAGCTGTAAAAGCACTGTGCAGTTTGTCCACCTGTAAGAACGGGGGCAGTAGTTACTTGTTACTTAATGTTGAAATACAATGATATCGTGTTTTTTGTGTAGCTTAGAGATTTGGGATTGACTTACTGGATGTTCTGCTTCTCTTTACATCTAACCTCAGCAGTCTATATTAATGAAAAATACATTTTATAATGATGCATTGTTGGACAACATCAAAGTTCAGGCTTTGAATACAAATAATAATACTTACCACAAAGACTATCTCATTTTGACATGATGTAGGATTGATTTCTGTTGTTGAAACTCCAGCAGAGCAGATGCTCATGTTAAAACGATCTGAAAACTGATTATAATGGGGGAAGCATCACACAAATGTACAAATGAAATGTTTTAATAACTTTTATTATTATTTCTATGAAAGTGTTATTAATTATAAAAACGGTTCATACCCAAATTTGAATATCTCCTTCAGTCATATTAGAGCCATGTACCTCCACAAGCATCCAGTAGTATGATGCTGTGACGTAAGAAGAGAGATATTTTTACACAATCTCAGAAAATCACCACATTGAATCTTAATTATGTCTTCAGAGAACAAAATAGGCTTTGTCTAAACATTCTTACATTCATTAGCGCAGTATTGGGAAAAGTTACACTGTACCACCAATGGCTCTGAAACAAATGGAAAGGCACATCGAAGCATTGAAACATTAAGATTAATTTTATAATGTATAAATTATGTAATATGTGGCAGAATGAGAGAATGAAGGTAGGGAATTTAATTTAATATCCTGTAATTATCACCGAAATAGAAGCCATCTATCTTTTTCCAAAAAAGAAGAAAAAAAAGACAATCAGAACGCAGTGATAATAGCTGTACCTGTTAATAATGCATTTGACGTCGTTGGTCGTAGAACTGCAGTCTGATTGGTTCCTTGAGTCATGACAGTTGGTTCAGTGGGAGAGCTTGCTGTCGTGCGATTGGCTGTTGTTTCAGACAAGCCACTGACTGGATGGCTAATGTGATTGCTTGAAAGTGTCTGGGCAGATATTGACGTGCTCTGGGTCGTTTGAGCGGTTACGTAAGACATAGGTGAGGCCGGTGTTGAAGGCAATGTGTTTAATCTAACAGTATTTGACATTGAAGTTGTGTTATTAAGAGCTGATCCATTAGGAGCTTGAGTGGCGGGTGTAACAGCTGTGTTTGATGTAGTAGTTGATGTGAGAGGAATTTGTATTGGTATAGATATTGTAGCGAGATCTGCAGGATTCAATGGGCTTCTGCCCTGAGAGGTTGAAGCAGAGAGGTCAGGTCCTGTGGGAAAAAAATAAAAATGAATTTGTTTTGAGTTAGAGGAATGTTCATAGGTAATGTAGCGGAAGGGAAGTACCAACTTTTTGGTATTTTTTTGTAAATAATTCATAATTTAGTAGGAATGTCTTTTGGGGGAACTAATTTAGCTCCTACTTCAGAGTAGGGTCTAACCCAGCACAGTATAGGAACTTCCAGTGACGTATGCCATACGAAACCCTTAGACAGTGTAAACAGACAATTTACATATACTGTACTTAGTTTATACAGTATCTACACATTGCGACCAGGAAATTGGCCATAGGGGAAAATGTAGTTTCTGGTGGACTGGCTGGTAGCTGGTTCCTATTGTTCCTATAGTATACTATCCGGTGCGAAAGCCCCTGTAGTACTACAGATTATGCATAAAATGTAGAACATTGTGATTTGAAATCTGACAAGTCTAATCATCTTGAAATGTATAAATGTAACAAATCTGAGTTTTGTTTGACTGTAGTACTTTAACCGGAATGAATTCATGCACATTACTGTAGATTAAAAAACATGTGAAATCCCTCTCAGAGAAAATCCATTTCTAGATGCATACCCTTTTTGCATTATTGGTACAATCTGTGAACTAGTCAACCTCACTAATCTTGTTGGATGAATATTCAACCATCCTGACCCATGCAACACCAAAACAACTCAAAGTAAATGTCTCACTGACTGAAGGAGCTTTGGCACTCGGATGCACACCCCAGCTTTTGATAATTAGCAGCATCCTCGTCTGTTTACTGACCTTGGGTTGTGTTTGTCTGTGCACTGGTAGGCCTATATATTGAAGTCAAAACTGAGTAGAGCGGACCTTAGAGGGAGGAAGAGACAAACTGTCATTTAACTCAGAAGCAAACAAATTCTATGTAAATCTAAAATGCAAATATACACAAAGTAGTAAGTAAGTACAATGTTATATATAAACTCTGGGGGTCAACAATAATTTGAATAATTAAGACTTTTTATTGTTTTTTTGAAACAGTTATATTCTGCTCAAGGCTGAATTTATTGGATCAAATATACAGTAAAGCATTAATATTGTGACATATTACTACATAAACAGCTGTTTTCTATTTTAATATATTATAAAATGTATTTATGTATTTATTATTATGTATTTATTCCAGTGATGGCAAAGCAGAATTTTCAGCATCATTACTTCAGTCTTTAGTTTCACATCATCCTTCATTAATCAATATGCTGATTTGATGATCAATTATTATTGGTTCACAATTATTAACAATGGTTCTTAGTATCAATGTTGAAAAGAGTTTCTGCTGCTTAATATTTGTGTGTAAAACATTGTAATAATAATCAATAAGCAAATCAATATTACAATATTACTGATTGAATGTATTTTTCATCAAATGAATGCAGCGTTGGTGAGTATAATTTCTTTTTTATTTTTTAGTAAAAAGTATTTTATGCAACAACAACAACAAAAAGTTGGTATTATTCCATTATAAAGTAATTATTCCAAACTTTTGACATCCAGTGTATATAACTCTTAAAATATTAATAATTGAAAAAATAATGTATTATATAGACCCCCCCAGCACCGGCACACACACACAAACACACACACAAATATGTATGTGTGTGTGTGTATTATGATTAATCAGATACATACACATTAAAAAATGCTGGGTTGTTTTAACCCAACTCTGGGTCAAATATGGACTAACCCAGCCATTGGGTTAAATTTTTACATTACATTTTTAACCCAACATTTCGGGTTTGTCCATATTTGACCCAAAATTGGGTTAAAACAACCCAGCATTTTTTAGAGTGTAGGTCTATGTATGGCTTAATTGGATTGTATTTTTTGATAGTATTGATATGAATGATGTGTATATAATGTAATGTACATGGCCATGTTTAATTCCCAGGCCTCTATTGCTGTTGGTGAAGCAAACATGGAACACTTACTTTGAGAAGCTAAAGCAAGCTCTCGGCCAGTGGCTTCACTTTGGAATGCTGTAAGTGGAAATATATATATAATTATATATAATTTATATATATAATTTAACCTTGAAACCTTAAAATCCAGAATTGGTTCAAGGGGTTATCAAAAGCACCAATGCATTTAATTCACTAGTGAAAAAAGAGATTCTGATTCTGAATCACAAAATGTGAAATTGTGATTCTTTTCAGACGGTTACACACACACACACACAAAAAAAAAACATACCCAACCCGCCCACTGTTCAAAACATTAGTTGGCGTCATGCATGCCTAGAACATGCATGTCTATTTAGTGCAGCATTCCAATGAGATCGAGGACAAAGGAAGAGCTGCCTTTGCAGAGCAGTGGAAATGATATATGACGTTAAAGTGAAGCACCGTCATACATTCAGAAGTATTGATTCCAGGAAACTATCCTAATTACGTAAAACTATCAGTTGAATGATGCCTTCTAAATCTAAATATACAATACAGGTTTGGTTAATAACTTTCTGTTTAGAGATTGTTTTTATAAATATTTCCCTGCCATTCAGATATTTAAGTGCCCTGTCTAGATTATCCAAGCTGTTTTCTAAAAGATGGAAAAGTATGACGAATTACTGTTAAGCTCCAAAATAGGACAAAAAAAGCACCTTTAAGGTAGTTCCCTTTGACACGTGTACTATATTCCAGGGGCCATATTCACAAAGAATATTAAGGCTAAAAGTAGCTCCTAACTGGCGAATTTAGGAGCAACTCCTAAAAATAATCGGCGTGTCACTCCTAAATTTAGGACTCTTCATTTTTTTCACGAGAGTAATTCACGAAGCATTTTAGCCCTAGGAAGTCGAGAGGAATCCTGACTCACTAAGACCTATTCACGAAGGATTGTAGCGCATAGCACCGCCTCTCGCAGTCGTCCGGGGTCCGCGACATAATGCGGACTGCTTTATGTTGCATTGATCGGAAACAAATCCTCTCCCATGTCTCACGCTTAGTTTTGCTTGATATCCCAGTGCAGAATTTCCTTTTTATTATGTTTTTATATATATAGCAACATTTTTATTATGTTTTTATATATGAAGAGTTCAGATGCAAAAGCCTCTAAGTGCCATTTGAAATTTTCTTCTAGAATGATCATTTTTATCAAGCTTGTATATTTAAGTTCAGTGATTTCACTTAAATGGCAATGATAATTACCTATTAATTGTTATTTAAGTGAAATTACTGAACTTAAATATACAAGTTTGATAAAAATCATCATTAAAGAAGAAAATTTCAAATGGCATTTAGAGGCTTTTGCATCTGAACTCTTCATATATAGCAACATTTCCTTGTTTTAAGTAGTCTATGTAGGTAGGCTGGTCAATTAACCAAGCAAGTGTTAATGCAAGTGTCGTTTTTTCATTATTAGGCAACGGAAAATATTCATGACAGTTATAACTGCCAACTACATGACAGTTTAACTTAATTTTATGTCAAGTTTTCATGACAAAGACACTGACAGGTTATGATGTTATGGTTTATGTCATGACAAAGACATCTTAAACAATGTCAAATTTGCATTCAGAATGTCATTATAGAACGAAAGACACTTAATGACAGTTGTCATAAACATGCTACTTCATATTCAAGACGTATGTCATTTCTATGAAGGTGTCTTGTCAGTATTATCCACACCCCTTCAAGTAAAGTGTTACCTAAAATTCTTTGTGAATACGGCTCCAGATCTTATAAAGCTTTATAAATTCAGTGCAGAACATTCAGATGTTCAGTGTTGTAAGTGGTCATAAGTTTGGTACATTGTGAGAATCTTTTTTTGTGTTCCATGGCAATAATCAAACGTGCTCTAATAAACTGTCCTCTCTCTTATATTCTTCTTTATAGTGAGTTGGTTTGTTCCAACAGTGAAGGTTTTTAAACCATTCCTGTAGACTCCAGCAGTACTGCACATTTGGATGTATCTCTTATTTAAAACGGCTGAACTAGTAGTGTACTCTATGACCAATAATTTTCCATAATGTGGATGGGTGGGAAGGCCCAAAACCCCTGGGCCCGTTTTCATTAAGATTCTAAGAATCCTCTCAGAAAACTCTTAATTTAGCGTAAAAATTTTACGAGCGATTCGGGTCTGATCTGAGAGCAACTCTGAGTAAGGAGAAGACAAAAACGTTCATCTTTGTGAGGAGACAGGGTTGACCCCGTTGCTATGTCTGACTGTGATTTGTTGGTTCTCCAACAAGGAAAAAAAGAGCAATTTTAAGTATAGAGAAAACATGGAATAAAAAAAGAGAAAGCCGAGAAAGCCCAACTGGCCAAAGAACCGTGTTTACTGTTAGTCCATTAGTGGATGAACACTAGGCCATCATTAAAGTATCATTTACTTATCATCATTTGCCAAATATCTTAATGTAGTGATTACTTGCATTTCTGGCGTTATGGCATTCCTGCGCTGTGTCGGAGATATTTGCGTGTCTCTAATAAGATCAATAAGATTTTATGTAATATGTGCAGTATCTGTTGAGTTTTAGAGGCCCTGATACACTTCAAGCTAAATCATATAACGATTTGCTGTGATGTAAATTAGGCCAAAATCAAGTTCTTTTGGAGTTTGGAGTTGACGTCCACGAATAAAAGCGTGAGCATAAACTGGAGAGCTGCTTTATAGTAGAAGTTGTAATTCTAATTGAAATTTGCAATGTTTTGTCTTAGAAAATAGGCAACTTTAAATTATAAATAGCTTATAGCTTGGGAAGTAATTTTCAAACTACAATAGTACTCATTGAATTGAATTCACACTTGCACTGCACTTACTGATGGATGGGGATGTATTTCCAACTCCACGTTTCATACGTAGATGCCCTAGGCCTAGAAGATGAAATATAGAAATAGAATTTGCATGCACAAATTACAGAAAGACAAGAGCGAGTGAGTGTCGTTACTACTGTCTTTCTTGTACCCTGCATCAAAATCTGATCCGATCATTTAAATCAAGACATCCAAGGTTTTCAATCTAACATTGGCATCTGGATGTGTTTTGAAATGTTTCAAATATCCTGTAGGATATTTGAAATTGATTTAACATCATAATTTCCTGTGGAGGAGAAAAGGCCTGTGTATTACATGGTGAGCTCAATCACTTCTAACACAGAGAATCCAGATTTGATCTGATGTATATCGGATTTTATTGATTTTTTATTTTTTTTTAAGTTGACCAAAGGCAAGTATAAATTCTTTATTCCAGTGATACTTCTTGAGAAATTGTTTACTGCAGTTATAAAAAAAAACAATAAAAAGAAGGCAGTTATCAAATGAATAATGGATACCTTCTGATGCAGGGAACAGGCAAGGCTTGTGATTCATCTGTTGGAAAATCCATTCTTAAGCCAGTAACTGTGTTTCAGAACATGATAACTGGTTTCTAGCTGGTTCAAGATGGTCATTAAGCTAGTCGTTAGGTGGTCTAAATTGGTCATTAACTGGTCCAAGATGGAAATAAGCTGGGCTTGCTCATCCATTGCTGGTTCTCTTTAGCTGATCCTATTGTTATTGGGGATGTTCAAGATTAGTCGACTAAACGATACTGCTGCTGCTGGTCGCCATTGGAAATACTACTCGTTTTTAGCACATTTATGTTATGTTTTATATTATCTACACATTTATTTGTGGAAATCTGGTTTTAATATTGAGTTTGTAATTATTGGTCATGTATTGCCGATTAATTCAGTTGATTTTAATATGTCTATATAGACTAATTGAACAACAGTCAATATAGTCATATTGTCAAAATACAGTCAATATAATTGTTGACATTATACAGTATGATCTATTTTTCAGCGGCATTCAGTAAGGAATTTGACTGTTTGATTAATAGATAAAGTAGCCAATTTGAAATGAATCATGTTGTTTGACAATTATCTTGTGGTTTCTAGGACTAGTTGACCAGACGGTTACAAAATTTTAGTTTAAACATTATAGAAATTAGTTGTGGTGCACATCCCTGGATGTTAGGCAGTCCAAAGTAGTAATTAAATAGTCCAAGCTAGTCATTAGGTACTTGGTTATAGGGTGTTCATAGCTAGTTATTCTTCAAGTTTATCAGACCAAGCTGGTATAGATCATCATGGACCAGCAACAAACTGGTTTCCAGCTTTTCAAGCTTTTTTTTTGGAACATTGCTAATCAACCAGCTAATCACCACTTTAGACCAGTTAGAAACCAGCTTCAGTACCATGTTCTAAAATACAACTACTGGATTTTTTTAGATCATTATTATATCTACAAATAATACATGCATGAAAGTGAGTTTTCTTTAGTAGTTAAAGTAGTGAAATCATCATGCAACATCAAAGCATCATGCATATAGTGTATATGACACTACACAACCAAACATGTCCCAACTAATCCACATGCTCGTTACAAGCTTTAAATAGTTTTAAAGATACACTCACAAAAAAAAAACATACAGTGCATTATTTTACATCAGAGAGAGAATGTGCTTCAGGCTGTTTACAGTTTGCCAAGTTGATCTGACGTGGGCAAATTATCACTGCTATTTTAAACCCGCCTCTACTATCCTTTACCGGTTAAACAGGCTCCCCTCTTGTCAATCCCATGTACTCACCACATTGAAGCGTGTAATCTTGGACTCTGGCCTGGGCTCGTGTGAAGCCCCAATTTCGCGAGTCCCAGCCAATCACAGTCCCATCCTCACATATCCTGTGCTCTCCTACATCGTCCCATATGCGGAAAAGATAGAGCTCCACTGTAGCCATTGTTGCCTTAGGTGAGGCCTCATTGGGTTGGCAACCCAGCAGAATACGTCCAGAAGGGGGAATTGCTCGGGCAATGGCGGTCCGCTGATATACTTCTGAGCTCCCACCTATTGTCAGGCTGAAGCTTTTCTTAGGGGCGTCCCACCGTAGACATATGTGGTGCCAGCGACGAGCGGTCAGCTGGACAGTGAACTGGTGGCGTACGCCCAACAGCCAGGCGTACAGGTTGTTTTCATCACCTTGCAGGGCCAGTTCGTAGCGGGCTGCGCGGGCCGAGACATAGCTAAAAGCAGTCCACCCGCCTGGGGAAAGGACCTTCACGTCCACGCATACAGTCGTTTGAAAGAGCACGGGTATTTGACCCTGCCCTTGGAAAGTCCAGTGGTCATCACATGCTTGCAGGACAGCCTTAGCATCTGACATGAAGAAGCCATTTACTTGGGAGAGAGAGAGAGAGAGAGAGAGAGAAACAGGTCAATAAGTAAACAGGTTGATGTATTTAATACAATAAATCCTAAATTTTAGCCTACCTAATGTTAAATATAAATAAAATAAAACGTTTATCTGAGTCACTAATTTTTTTTGGTAACACTTTACAATAAGGTTCATTACTTTTCAATCATTTGCAGTTTTCAGTATACATGATGCATCTTCTAATCAGATTCACAACATATTGACTGACGCTGGCCGATATTATCAGTTATTTTATTCAAAATATAAATAATCATTTACATCAGAAAGTAACAATGTCCATTAAATAAAATTTAGATTTACAACCTATTTTATTCAAATAAATGCAGCTGAGGATAATAGAGTTCTTGATGATATCAAATGAAAAAAACATTAAAAAGACTTCTTTTGAATAAAGGTGGAGACATATTTACTATTGTTCTGATGTTCATAGGCAAAAGCCAGTCCTATAAATAGGCAATAGACAAAGGACCTTTTTTGACTGCAAAAATTTCGCCGGAATTTTGCAAATGCGACTGCACCTTACCATGCACTACAAATTGTTCACATTAAGACCTGGATCATGTAAGAAAATAAATGGGGTAAAACAAGGTTATTTTTTAAGAGAAGAATGACATTAGTCAAAGGCTATATGGCACATTTATTTAACCTGTTAAGAGACTGCTGCAAATTTATAAAGACAATGTAACCTTTAGTCTTTTCAAGACACTGAAAATATTCTACTCTGTTAAATCTTCACAAAACTTGCACACCTTCACATTAACTTTGAACTATAAATCCATCAGACCTGTCCAATTTACTCATTACTTCCCCATGAGGCCTGTCAGTTCCACAATGCTTGCGTTTGGTGATTTGAAAAGAAAACAACCAGTTAAAACAGGCTGGCCCGGATTTGGCCTGAAAGGAACAAGCTCCACTGTGTCCTATCAGTAACACTGACAGTCATATGTGTGAGTATGCGTGTGTGCATACCATGAATATTCTTTAAAGGTCAGACTCAGAGTATATGACTATGTCAAAATAATACTAGCTGTAGCTGACAACTCGAAATGAGAATTTACTGGATATTTAATTATAATAGATAACCTAGATCTAAATTCTGTTCTATAGGTCACATCTAAATTGTTTGTCTACTGTAAACTTTTTGTAAATCCTTATTTTCAGTGTTATTTCATCTACAAAAAAAAAAAAAAAAAAAAAAAAAACGGATTGTACTTAAAACTCTCACATTTTTGTTTTGATGTGAATATGTTGTCTAACCTGTCCAGTTTTAGGTAATGTGTCTTAGGTAAAAATACTGACGCTACTAAAGCCTAGTTTACAGTACATGATTTTAAAACGTCGGGCTGAACTGTGCGCTTCATACTACATGACTTGCTCTCTGTGAAATCAGGAGTGTTCAAGTTGTTCAAGTTTGATTGATCCGCAACAATCAAGCGATAAAACGAACCGAAAACGACGCGAAACAGCACGCGCGCCAATACCCATCAAAGAAGGTGACGAACACAACACGAGAATGGACGTCAGAAAAAAAACTAGTGCTGCAAACTGTTTGAGCGATGATTTGCTCTGAGAAAAAAACGCAATCTTACATACAGCTCCTTTAACTATGTATGTCGTATATGTTTTTACTATGTGGTGTGTAATTTGGTTGTAGAGCCAGTGTCAAAGATGAATTTCTGTTCGGTAGGTCTGAACAGAAAATAAAGTTAATCAATCAATAATTTGAAAACCAATTAGGCCCTTTTTGCCCTCTGCTCTATGTTGTGTTGGTGGATTCTCATAATATGATTAAAATACGCTGCCCCCTAAAAATGTTGCGAGTTTGTCTGCATTGATTGAATCTACAACACAGCTGACTCAGTACTTCCCGTTCACAGTTTACAGCCTCCTTCCATTCATATTAATCGCTTTACAGCTTGAAGCAGTTTTATAGACCTTTATGGGAGTGCAGGCAAGCAATTAGGCAAATGCTGCCTTGGAAGGATATTTGGACTTGATGCTCAGCCAAATTTTAGACTCTCTATCTCTGTACTTTGCTCATGTATAAATACGGAAACAATACAAACAGATTAGTATCTGTTAACATCACCTGTTGAGATATAATCTTTATATCACCTTTTTCCATTTGGTCTCCATAAAAAATTGCATTTTTGACTTTCGTAGACTCACAAGTTTTCTAACAAATAAAGATTGGTAAAATTACAGTAGCTATATGTACTGACCTTGAGGCAGGAGTTGAACCCAAAGACAGAGAAGCCAGATAAAGTGATGTGCAGACTTCTTGTATCGTCCACTCAGGTGCTTGTTGTGCTTGTAAAGCATCCTTCAAAGAAAAACAAAGAAATGCTTTTGTTCAAAGAAAGAAATGAAAAAGTGTATTCATCTCACACAATAACAGGGTGTAACTGAGTGAAGCTTATTACTGCTCATCCAGAGTGTCAGTGGACACTGAAATGAAAATGACACTGTTGTTAAACCTGCATGTCCTCTGATTCTCAATCAAAAGTCTTTTATCAAAATAATAACAATTTATATAAGAGTTTGGCATTTTATTTAGTTGAATATCCTGTTTCACAGACCAATGATTTTCACATACAGTACGTTCAATGATTTGACCGTCGTTGTGACATGTTTTGACATTTAATGCTTTGTTTTTAACTTTTACAAGTTTCTAGTAATGTATATTCTATAAAACCTGACAGTTTTTGTGTTTGTATTTGTTCTATATTCTATATTATTCTCCATGAAAAAACAATGTTGGCTGTATCTTATGCAGTAGGTAAGTAGGTGTACTCATACCCTGTCCAAAATGGTACTTCGGCTAGAAGTTCGCAAATGTCTTTGGTGATTCACATCTCTATAAAAGGGGATAAAAGTCCAACTTGATTATAGAAAAGACAGGAAACAGTAAATGTCTGCGGCTGGTTTACAGTAATAAGACTGACTGAGATACTGAGAGTGATTGAATGGCTGTGTGGGGATGTTTGAATAAGACTGATGAAATGCTCCTGGTTTACTGTCTGGACAGAACAGACAGACATTACTATCTGTGTGCGTGAGGCAGTAATTCTGTCTAATGCAAAGTGGCAGTCAACTTGCAACAGTCCCTTTCATCAAATCTGTCTGACTGCTTATTCATTCAGCTACTCACACAATCTCTCTTTTTCATGTCCTCTATCTTCATTTTTTCACTTTCTAAACATTAGCATTATAGTTAGTTTAGTTTCCAATTTTCAGGTCTAATACCGATTATGCATTATTATGCTTTATAATGTTGTACTTAGACATGGCCACTAGTACTACATTTGAATAGCCTTGATTAAACATCTTTTTTGCCAACATAATGTTATGGCATATACCAGCAGTGACTAAGCAGCAAAACCAATGATTTTGGCTATGTTTCGACACAAACGGTGAATTCGTTGAACATGTTGTGATACAATTCTACGTAGAAATCAGCTTAAAAAGACAGAGGTAAAGAGGCTGTACCGTGTGCTCATTTGGTAAGCAAGCTTGCATCCAGTAATTGTGATAACATCACAACCTGAGCTCAATTAAAAAACGCATTTCTCAACATGAAAACAATAAACAGCTCAAGTGTTCCCACTCCAATTAGAATCTCGGGATGTATTAAAGGGCCACAGATGAGGTAGTTTGCAGTGGAACAATGAAACTGAACAACAAAGAAGAGAGTTGATCAAAATTCAAGTTATATAAATTCTTTATATACTAATCTTTTTTTTTTTTTACACAAATATGTGGTGTGGAATTTTGCAAAATGTATTCTATTCATTGGTGTACATGAGTATCAGGATTTAGAGTTGTTAAAGTGTTAATGTTTGCTGATTTGTGATGGCCGCAGACACTAAATTGCAAGCTTTAAAGCAGGCTTTTCTTCAGAAAAACCTGAAAATATCAAGTAATTGTAAAATAGTGCTTCACAGGTCTGGAGAAGTCATTTGTCTGGATAATATACAATCTTATGTTATTGACATGAGCTTCCTTGGAACTCACATGGATATGTCATGGAAATGGAATGGAAAGGGGAAATGATGCTGTTTTGACTGTGAAAAATGTTTGGTTATTGCAAAGCTCTATATGAAAAGCAATGCAAAAGAGTAATTTTGAAAACCACAGTATTCATGCATCATGTGTCATTATTATGGATCAGAGAAAGACATTAAACCAACAGGTTTAGACATTCTTTTATAGTTTAAAATCTAGGAGTCTGTTGGCCAAGGAAGTCAAATGAAATGTATTGTTATTTTTGGAATGTAAGCAGGTTGGACTGGATTTAAACATGCCGATAATCTCCAGATATGTAGGCCTATTTGTTTCATCAAAGGCAATGGATAGAAAATCTGGCCCAGACTTTTGATAATTTCCTGCCAATCTGGGGGGTGCAGAGGGTCAATATAAATATGACATCAAATTCCATTCATAGCTGAAAGAATAGTCTATAGATTGCTTCACACCTGTCCATACCTCAGACAACCCCACACATCACATCTATCCATCTATCGTCTAAAATATCTGTCTGTCCAAAACAAAACCGTATTGAGGTTGAACTGTATGGCTATAACTTAATATAAACTCACTCAGTAATGTCTAAAAGTTGTCCAATGTCTCTTTACCTGACCCAAAGTGACCCTCCATCTCTGACTGCACCATCAACTAGCATATTCATTGACCATTTGTGATGTATAAGGGAAACTATATCTTAATAATCTGACCATTTTCAAATTTCATTTAATTTCCAATAGTAGAATTGGACAACTGAACTATTCAATCATTTACTGTAGTCTCCCAAATAATATGAGTTTATAGAGGGTAGTAAATATAAATGTACAAAAAAGCTAAAGATTGTTTAAAATAATTTCAGCCTACTGAGCAGAACCAGTAGGGTACATCACTGAACCTGTCAATCAATCAATACTTTACTTCAGACTTTGTTTTACTTTTTTTGTGCTTAATTTATGAAATAGCATCTCTATTTCATCTGCAAATCTATCTATTAAATAAATTATTTTTTTTATTGCCTGATTTGTGTTCGAAAGCTGACAGGATTTGCTCATGAAGTCTCGCGCTCACCTGGTATTGTCACGCGTGATTCGCCTCGAGACATCCTAAATTCGCGGCACCTTTCCCGCTCTAACACCATCCAACCCGCTCCGCGTGAATCAAATCCCACTGTTGGTCGACGTGGGCTTCTGTTGTCGAGAATTATCTCGAACAGGTAACAAAAAAACAAAACAAAACAAAGCAACGCAGTTTCAAGTGAAGAGAAAGTTAAAAAGACAGCTTCTGTAGTTGAACAAAAGTGGTGTGACACTCCCATTACTGTGAGAACTTAATGTTTCCAAAAAGAGGATGACACGCCTTCCTCTATTCTACACTGAGTGACTTTTCAGTCACCAACTACAATACTGACGCTTTTCTATAGCTATGATGATATTATATAGCTTTTACGTTATTATTATCTGACATGACATTGTTGCTTAAGTAAATTATCTAATTATTAAGGTTTTAGATTAACAAATTCTAAGTCGCTTTCTCTATGGCTCTGAATGAAATTACTTGTAGGCTATGAGATAAATAATGTGAGGTGATTTGTCTGTTTTTAAAAAGCACTCTTATCTATTGTCTTTTACCATGGTTACTCCAGAAAAAGTGATCTGGTGGCAACTGGTTCTTCTTTGAGGCACAGCGGGGACCAGGATGTGGATTCAGACATTTCCTGGACCCTCGGCAGCCAGTCAGTGGAGGTAAAACATGACCATCTGTGCATTGTGTCGGCCCATCAGGGTTCTTCTCACTCTTTCTCAAGGGTCAGACACCCTTGCTGGTTTCAGGATTCCTTGTTGCGAGCGATGCAACGTCACACAGACAACTCAAATATTCCATGACTTAGCTTTTGTCTTTGCATTGTGTGCCTTTCACCTGACTATGTGAAAGCGTCAGATGTAAATTTAAGGATTATAAAATAGATGTAGCCTAGTAACATTGAATGGGTTGATGCAAGTTAAAAGATACTCAATATTGTTCATATAATGCATTGCTGCACTGTTTGGTTAATAAATATTTAATTTTAAGAAACATTAATTTATTTATAAAACAGAAGAAAGAAAAAAACATATGATCGGTAGATCAGTGATCCATTGCTTTGTGAGTAAAGGAGGATAAAGATAAAAAGAAGATATGTGTTTAAAATGCTGTCTTATTTAACTTCTATAACCTTTTTGGGTAATGCACTTTAATTTGCAATATGCAGTGTTTGCTTGTTTATATAAGTTTCACTTTCTTTTGCTGTAAGTTTAAGTTCCGGTTTGTGATCGGAGGATCTGTTAACGATTGCTAATGCCTCGTTCAGCCTGCGTAGGGAACGTGCGGCTTACCGCTTACGTTCGTCCATTACAACATTGGACTTGACAATCATTGATATTAATATTTTTAAGTAGGATAAATTTTACTTTAAAGCGGTAGTAGTTTACCCCAAAAAATATAAAGCACTTGCTCAATGCTGCATAATTTTATTTTTGATATCAAAAAGGAGATGTTATGCAGAATGTACAGTGAAAGTGAATATGGACCAGAGGCTGTATAGCTCCAAATATGGAAAAATCTCAGTAGGCTGTATGACATTTATATCTTTAAAGCCCCGAGAAACCATAACATTTTTTTTGTTTGTTTTTTTGAAGAAAATAACAACATTTGTTGTTATAAATTAGGTTAATGACACAATAGGTATGTTTAATTTTCATCGATCTGAATCCAATACTATTTTAGATTCTAAAAGTTCTGTTTATGAACCCTAAACTTTGCAATTAGATTCACAAATCAATTTGCTCCATTGTATCGATTGAGGGGCTACGTGAAGGCTTTTCAGTCTCACTCTGATTACTAACAGATTATTTGGTTGCAATGTAGCTAATGAGACCAAGGAATATTGTCTATTCCTTATTATTATCAATCGCTATCATAGCGATTAATCTAAAGTTGTCAGGGATTTGGCTGTCTGGATTGGAACAGTGAATGAAAACATCTTTGAGACTTTGTGGCTCTCTGTGATGGTACCACGCGGTGCACACAGACTGGTGGCTCTTTGAGAGCACAAACAGGCAAGAGTTATAAGAGAGAGTGGAGGTAGAAGGGTGCAGAGCCCGTTGCTGTCCTGTAGGCAAACACTAATGTCTTGAAATTGATGTGAGAGACAACTGGGAGCCAGTGCAGAAAGATAAACAACGGTGTGACATTGGCTCTCTTGGGTTCCTTGAAGACCCACTGCATTGCGGATCATGATTTGATTGCACATGTTGGAAGTCCAGCCAGAAGAGCATTGCTGTAGTCTAGCCTAAATTACAAGGGCCTGGATGAAAAGTTGTGTTGAACGCTCAGTTAGGAAGGAAGGGCCTGATCTTCCTGATGTTGTACGCCATCATACTTAATTAACAACGAGTAAATGATTCCACAACTTTCGTTTTGGATGAACTACTCTTTAGATAAATATGACATTTTCATGTGAATAAAATGTGATGTGGGTTGGTTGAAAAATGGACCTTACAGATAAACATACAGATACACACAGGTAACACATATAGGGAACACACAGATAAATGAGGAGCACAGGTTTAACATCTATTTCTCTCTCTTCCTTGACTCCCCACTGTGTTGTAGCTCACACACACACACACACACACACACACACACACACACACACACACACACACACACACACACACACACACACACACACACACACACAGACAAACAAAGAAACATGTGAAAATAGCCCTCACACTTACAGCGGATCAGCTTTTCAATTTCACAGGGTGTGGATCCCTGGGGCCCCTTTATCTCTTTTTACCTCTTTCTTTTGTCAAGCTGTGGAATAAGCTTAGTATATTGTTAGTTGTGTAATACGTTTACACTATTAAGTTTATTTTTACTGATTGATTCTGTTTTATATACTTAATTTCTTTCTGTTTTCTTTTATAACTTGTTTGCAGTTTGGTTTTTGTTGTTCTAGTTAGCTTTCATTTATTTTTATTTCAGTTTTAATTTGAGTATTTTTACAGTTTTTCATGAATTGTTTTATTTTGAATATAGCATAGTAACAGTTAATAAAACAATAGCTTTAGCTAACAATAACAAAATTGCCTAGATACTATGAATCTTATAGGTTTAGGCCCTAAATATAATGGATAAAAAACAAGTATTTAGGAGGAATTGAGATGTATCATCACCATAAGTGTGCGTAATGAATAATTCCTTCCTTTTTATGACTTCCTCCTGATGGAGTTGAGCTTTTCAGCAGACCACGTTTCCATGGTTACAGTACAGATCACGCCTGAGAAAATGCAGAAACACAAAGAGTGTTTTTTTAGTGATGCGTTTTCTCATACCTACCTGTCCGTTCACCCTTTTTTTCTCGAGTTAATTTTGCATGTAACCACTTTTTTAAATATGCCATGCTATGAGAATATACTGTGGATGTTTCTCTTATCTGATGCATTTTGTAAGCTGTGGTTGCATTACATGAATGGTATTGTGATGGAGAAAAACTGACCTGCACAAAACAGTATTAGGTTACTTTGGTGAGGAGGCACGCCCTTCCAGAATGGTGTCCTCTTCTGTAATCTCTCCTCATGATCAGTGTCTGTGGGACTGATTAGATCCCACCCACTGCCAACTAGAATTTAAGTTAGGGAATGCCACAGGATCTGCGTGACTGCCAGTGGGGTAGACAGAAGGAATTGTGTCATGTGAAATGCAACACTCTTTGTGTAGTATTTGTCTCAAAGAAGGGAAACTCTTTTATCCCTCGTGCCTATTTTGCACATACTCTCACACAGTCTTACTGCTGCTCATATGGGTCTTGTTGCTGTGGTAATGAACCTTTACTTTTGCAGCATGGTAATGACAGAGCAACAATTTTCACAGCTCTCAATGCTAAATGCTAGTCCTTTGAGAATCTGAGCACTTTCAATTTGTAGAGGTTGTCGGCAATGTCACACTGTGTGAGTCGTTTCCAATTATGTCTGTGGATTCCTTTGGTTTACTGTAACACTATTAACCCTCATATAAAAGTTTCACATGGCATTGTGTTACATGCACCTGTTTTTCCAACCATTTAACAATATCTACAAGTGGACACTAGATGGCAGCATGCTGCAAAACTGAAAATTCGATTTACTCTTTAATAAGGAATAAGACAAACAAATGATGTCATCGTTCACTTTTCTTTTCAACCTCTTTTTATTTTTATTCTTCTGAAATTCATAGAAACATAAAAAAACAACAATCATCTCCAGAGGCATATCAGTCAGGTAGAATGCACATACTCTAGGCTAAATTTTTGTATGTATTTGTGTGTGCAAGCCAGTGTGGGTGTACAGTAAATTATTTCCCCCCTCATTCTTCCCACTGGCTTTGACATCTTCAAAGGGCCTTGTGCCAATACTGCTTCAGAGCAATCATCTGGGCTGAGTAAAATAATGGAGGTGTTGTACAAACAAAGTGAAAAGATGTAAGCCTGAGTGGATTTGTAAAGCAGAGGTATGTGAAGGACTGTGCAATGAATGTTCAGGAGGCAAATAAGAGATTGTAATGATCATGAACTTTTAAGTTTCATTTATAAAATGAAGATCATTTTAAGTCCATGGTATTTCTCTTAAAGGGTACATGCTTTCAAGTACATTCAAGTACACATAACTAACTGGACCATACTTGCATAAAACCGCACTGCTGATCCTACAAAATGAAGATAGATAGATAGATAGATAGATAGATAGATAGATAGATAGATAGATAGATAGATAGATAGATAGATAGATAGATAGATAGATAGATAGATAGATAGATAGATAGATAGATAGATAGATAGATAGATGGATAGATTGGAAAATGATTACACTGCACACATTTTTTTTTCTTCAAAATTTTGTTCTTGGGTCTTAATTTACCAAAATTGCACTACATAGCTAATTAAGATAAAAATAATATATGTCAAAGAAATAAACTGAATACAATACAATACATGGTTTATTCTCTGAAACCAAGCCTCATTATTTGATGCATTTTTGAAAAACAAAATTACTGATATATATATATATATATATATATATATATATATATTCGGTATAAGGCCTGTCAACAAGAGTGCTGAACAATCAGTATTTGATTTTATTTCAGTGCTTTTCAGAGACCAGTAAGTTTTATTTACAGCGCTGTTCTGAGATCAGTGAGAGCTGAGTGCTCCTTTGAGATCAACAGCATGCTGAGATCAGTGAAAGCTGCAGTTGGGTTGCTGGTCTGAGATCACTCAGAGATCTTAGAACACTTTAATTAAATTGTTGAGAGAATCATTCAGAGCACTAGACTTGGATTAGTCTGCGAGAGTATTGAATACTGGCTACTGCACTGAGATCAGTTAAATCAGCTGTGAGAGGCTCTAGCACTGAAAATATAGGGGCAGATTAAATTAGCCATTTAGGTGTGTGTATGTCTCATCCACATGCGTGTAGGTTGTGTAGCGATTCAGAAGTTAGGAGGAGAATGGAGTAGTTGAGGTCCAGTGGTCAAGTAGGTAATGGCCAAAAAACTATTTTACAGCCACCACATTAAGTTTGAGTGCAAATGTGTCCAATCATGTACACGTCGCTTAACTGTTTTTTTCCCCCTTTTTCTGTCCTTTTAAATGATTATCTGGTGCATGCTATGCATTCAGCAACAGTTCACAAGCTGCAACATAACCTATTCTATTCTGCCTCAGAAATAAATGTCATTGTCATAGCCAACGTGGGTGCTTGAGAAAGACAGTCTTGAAAAAAAAAAAGATAAGCCCCCCCAGCTGAACTAAAGCTAAAGGGGATGCTGTTTTACCTTGATTTGACATCAGTTGCTTTTGGAGCCAAGGAGAATTTCAAAAGTAAGTGGATTTGATTGGCCAGATGCTCCTTTGCTATGCTCTCTTTATGCCCCAGGTCTCTCTATATCTCTCTTTTTGAAGCCTCTCATACACAAAGGGCAAAGTAGGGTGAAAATGAAGGGACTCATGCATATTGATGAAGAGCGCTGTCTGTGACAAGGTGATTTTCAGCATTTTTAGAGGCAAACAAAATAAGCAAGGAGCAGCAGGGATAAATCCTTCATAGATTATACTCCCACAGTAGTGCAACTTAATTGGTAACCATTGCCCTTATTGAACTTAAGGGGTAGGGAATTATACAAACACTATGCAACTAAACTGTGCCCTGAGTTACCATGGAAGCAATGCACTGAATACCAACATGTCAGCAGAGTCTTGCTTCTGTATATCTCTTCAGCACATACCCACTTCAGTCCTTCTATTTTTCCCCGCCCATTTTTGTTCTCTCTAATAGATTTCTTTACACAAGATCAGCCTTAAAGGGATACTCCACCTCTGGAAAGATGAATGTGTATTTAAAATGGGTCATTTATGTTGAAGAAATTTAAGCTTTCTTGACTGAGAAAAGCCGGAAAATATATTTTTGGCTTATGTGGATGAAAGCACTTGCTTCGCTGCCCTAGGAGGCCACGCCTACCGGTAACAGAGCGCAGTAATTAAACAACAAGTTGGCAACTAGTGAGTCTCAGTGATGAGTCTGCCCTAAAATGTGTTTAGAGATCGCCCAAAATGTCCAGGGATTCGGCTTTTACTGTTTCGAGCAGGACGAGACTGAGGGCCGCGGGTTGAAAACATCCAGAACAGCCCCTTCTACTGACTGTAGTCTTTAGCCTCTGGCCAAAAAATCCTCAGATGACGCAAAATGAGGATTTTTGCGTCACCGGAGGATTTTTTCCAGACAAAAAAAATACATAAATCTCTTGTATCGGGAGATTTGAGGGTGGAAAGCATGGTAATTCGAAAATACTACAGGTTTTCTACTAATATAAGCTTAATGCTAAATCCTGAAGTATACCTTTAAATGCCTCTGAGACATTGGTTATGGTGGGGGTAGGGACTTTCACCATGGTCAGACGGTGAAAATATGATGAACCTGATATTTTCAAACGATTTGCAGATTTAGGACCACTATAACCCAAAAATATTAAACACATTAAAGTCATGGCTATCAGCAGATATGAATATGGCTGCTTGGTCTTTAGCTTAGTCCTTGAAAGTCTTGTTATGGTTCTTGGGGCATCAGAAATATTGTAAGCCTCTATCTATGCTTTGTCAAAGCAATAGCTTGTTACTGTTTCGGCTCTACTGCTGCTGTAATGTTGCAGACCAGACGAGCCCCCCTCTGTGATTATCTGCAACTGTGCAGCAGTGTGGTTCATCTGGCCTTCCTCGCTCTCATTCAACTGCAGCAAACCTGCTTAGGGCTTTTTCCATGAAAACGATACTCATACTGTAGCACTAAGGGCTCAACCTCAAACTCATCTACTGTTTTTACCATCAAAAAAAAGCCTTGTGGGTTCATACTTGTTTATGCTTTAGTACACCCATAAAGTACTTTAAAGCCATCTCTGGCTTAATTAAGTATAGGAACTGGAAGCCCAGCTGCACAAAGGCTAACTCTCATATCTAAGGTCTCCCTCTGTCACCCCCTTGGGGGGTGTTTTGTTTTTTTCTCTCTTGTACATCCTCCAGCCTGCCTCTCTTTTTCGGACGTGGTCAGACAGTGGTAATCTGATCAACCACACGTGTGCTGTCCCCCATCTCCACACACTCAATTTCTTCACTGTTTTCTGCAGCATCCTTTCTCTCAAGTCGATTTTTCTTGGAGGGAGGAAGGAAGGTGAGCAGGACGGGGACAATGGCCAAACAGTGGAAGGCGGTGATGATGGCGGTGAGAAAGAGGCACCTGAAGAGTGTGCGAGTAAGGTTTGAGGGCACGGCTGCAAGAGGGAGTAGAGCTGCCCCATAACACAAGTAGCTCTGAAGGGCAGGAACTCCATGTCGCTCCAGAGCCAGTTTTACCCAGCGCGTACGAGTGGATTCCCGGCCTAAAGCAAATGCAGATACTAGCGGAGCGCTGGAGTCCACAGCATAGTTCACCCCGTAGATCAGACACAGCACTGAGACGCAATCCAACTCTACCCGCCACAGAGTCATAAAACCCACCAGCCCGAACTCAACCGAGGCAACCGTCACAGTCAACCAGGCATTCACCAGTGGGTCAGCTGCCAAGAAGGTGGAAAAGAAAAGCAGAAAGAGAGCAGCGATGTAAGAGTTCTTCAGCGGAGCTCCAACCGATGAGGCATAGCGGTCCAAATACACAAAGGATGGATTGAAGATGATGAACTTCACCCTGGAGGTCAGCGACAACTTCCTCAGTGTGTCCAGTAAGATTGACATCTCTTCTCGTTTGTTTTCTGTTGTCTTGGCCACGAGAAACATACGCGAGGCCACCACATCAAATTCCCCATCCGCACGTTTGGCAAAGATGATATCGTCCGAGAAATGCACATAGCTGGGTTGGCTTAGAAAGCCAGACCGCAGGTGCTCCGTGAAGTTGCTGCGTGACAGGCTAGTGGTGATGTTTAGCCCGTGAAGGTAGTTTAGGTAACTTTCGAACCAGGAGATGCGTTCAAAACCTTTGGTGTACTCTAGTAGATCCTCTTGCACGCTGGTGTTCCAGTACTCAATGGACTCATAGATATAGAAGCCAATCACAGGGCTATAACTGCTGAAATACCGCTGTTGGGCACGGGTGTATGCTATAGTGCTTGTTTCTGTGGCAACTACATTACTAAGATCGGAGCCTTCACTGACCTGAAGGTAGCCCATGAGGGCGAAGGAAACATAGACCAAGTAGAAAAGAACCACAAATGGTTTGACATAGGTGTTGGTGATCCAGTCACAGTAGTACCGTTTCATAAAGGCTATCAGCAGGTGACTCTCGTAAGCACGCAGGGGTCCTGAATCTGTGCCCTCCTCATTGTAATGTGTGTACATGAGGAAGCGGTACCATGCCGGCTTTTGCTGCAGCAACTCGGGCTTCGGTACGCGCCTGCAGAATAGACTGTGGCGGTAGTTGTTTTCCAGGTAGCCGGCAAACACCAGGTTGGAGCCATAGAAGGTGAGGATGTAGAGGTAGTTGAAGAGAACTGAGATACAGGCGTTCTGACAGAAGAGACGCACGGCCTCAATGTTTGTGAACGGACTTGCCCCAATGCCGAAGGTTACCACGTGCAAGGCCGTGCTAGCTGTGAAGGGCAGCATACAGTCTGAGAATACAGCAGCAACCCGCTCCTTCACATGCTGGTCCTCGCGTGTCCGTCGCCAAGAAGACAGCATCTCAAATGTGCCAAACAAACCATGACCTGGAAGAGATGAAGAGAAAAAATATGTCTTTCAGCAATTTATAAACCTTAAATTTAAAACGTGAAGTGGAATGGTCTAAGCGACACTTGGAATGATTTTGTCAGGCAGCTCTTTCAAGTGACATAAATGGCTGCTGGGAAAAGAGGAGACGTAAATAATTGAACAAAACGGTGACAAGACAGTCACTCTGTTGCTGCATCGCAACAATGGATATCTAAGAAAAAACAGATGCTCTCTTCTGTTCTGGCACTGCTGTCAAAAAGTTTTAGCACACATGTGGAGCATTTGCAAATTCAATCTAATATATAGGCTTTTCAGTCAATGGAAATACACCATTTCTAATTTATGGCTCATCATTATAACCACCAATGGAATTTACAGGAAAATCAATTAAAATACAGAAAGGATCCAGTCTTGAAAGCAAACGGAAGGAAGCATCTTGGCTATCACCACCTTTATTTACAGAGCATGATCTAACAATAGCCCACTCTGTCCTCCTTCATCTTCACAGCTGATGAATTTGTAGCTAAATAAATCTCAGTCACACTCCCACATGATAGCCACATGCCATGCAAAATTGATCTGATGAAAGGAGAAAGCCTTACGGATGTGAGGAAGGCTGACAGCCCCTGTAGCCTTGGGACTTCATAGGAGCACAGAAGACCAAGACATTAGACAAACTGGGTCAGCCTACTTTTAGAAATTGACGTAAAGGAACCCAGGGTCCTACGATTGAACATAAAGTCTGTATCATGATGAAGCTAACATTCTTATACTACAACATGCAGTATATTTACACGTTTAACTCAAGCATCCCCCCTTTTTTTTGCTTCCGTGTTTATAGCTTTCTACATCACTCGCTCGTGCAGGCAGAGTGAGCAGATGGCTCTCACCTACAGTTTTGCCACGGCATCAGTGACTCATCATTCATGACGGAGGTTCCCTCGGTCAGATATTACCAGTACTGCCTCTCACAAAGACCTGGGATGTGTGCCTGGCACAAAATCTAGCAGAGCTGACTTGAGGTTGTAGCCTTCACGATTAGACTCGTGTTCTGATTTCCGGCAGAGCTAAAGATCTCAACTTAAATTAATATGTCTGTGTAGATGGTTGCTAAACTACACAATCAAGATCTATCAATAAGAGTAAACCGGGTGAAAGAGATAATGCATTTCTATTCTCATGCTGGTTTCTCCAATGTGAAAAATACTAATGTGACACACAGACTTATTCTCAATGTGCAAGTCCTTTATCTCCTGAACATCTTCGCTCATCTCCCCCTTTCCTCTTAATAAACATGACAGTCTTAGCAATTATGGCCTATGATATCTCCCCCTTCAATCTTTCCATTATCATCAGAGGACTGTCAGATGATTCCAGTTGACAGCTAATATCCTTGTAATGGAATTTGTTTTAAATAAAAGGCCGGTGGCTTACAGAGATAAGGGCCATTGTTTTTTCAGACATCTGTTATGATGTAATTATTACATATATCCCTGCTTTTCTTTGAACCCTATTCAATCCAGTAAGAGCAGCCTCGAATGACATTAAAATGCAGCGACACTGGGCGGCTCTAGCAACTTCTGTTTTTACACTAAGAAAGTGCTCTGCAGGAAAGTTCTGCAAGGAGATGTTTTCATTCCCAGGCTGCAACTGGAAACAAGTGGGGAGAATTCTGAGTTTGCGGACGTGGATTGGCACAATTGCCTGAGATTGAACTGTTGGAGTGTTATAAGAAGGACACATATGTCAGTCGTCTTGAGATACAAATGCATTATTAATTTTCTGGAGTGGGTGGCACGGGGTCAATCCAAACGCATAGTCTCGTCTTAGCCTTAGTCTATTTTTGCAAGCCTTCGTTTTTCTTTTCATTTCTGTCTTTAGCCCCAGCCTGTTATTTTCTCAACAAAAACCTCCTCCCACATGTGACACTAATTGCTGTGTAAGAGATGGCCAACAAGAGCAAGCAAGATGGATGTGATCTGTCAGGATGCATGTATGCGTGTTGGTAATTATCGCAAGATATCTTCTTGTGTGAATCTGTTCCACAACCACACAGTTGATTCACCCAGAATGGCTCATGGACAGAAGACAAAATAAGGGGTTGGAATTCCTCTAAAGGCTGTCTGTTGGGCTCTATTAGGAATTCCTTTGATGTGGAGCGTTTCATTTTTAATGATACACCTCGACAAAAGTGCAGTGCAGAGCTTTGCGGTCAGTCAGAAGGTGTACTCGTTTAACCTGACAGTCACAGTATGTAAATAGAAGATCAAAAGAATGGAACGAACAAGCAAACCGCAAAGACGACTAGCGACTAAAAAGAAAAGAGCACATATCACTGGGAGGATAAATATACCGTTAAAAATATTGGAGGATGCATTAAATTGATGAACAAGAAAGACTTTTACACTGTTACAAAAACAATCTATTTCAAATACACCCTGTTCTTTTTGTAACATCCTATTTTATCAAGAAATCCTGTAAAAAAGACAAGTTTCCTCAGAAATATTAAACAGCATAACTGTGTTTAATATTAATAATAAGAAAAAAAGTTTCTTAAGCACCAAGATCAGCAAATTAGGTCGTTTTCTGACGGATAATGTGACACCGAATACTGGAGTAAGGGCTACAGAAATTTCAGCTTTGCAATCACAGGAATAACTTGCATTTGAAATATATTAAAATAGAAAACCATCATTTTAAATTGTAATCCAATTTCACAGTATTGCTGTTTTAATGTATTCCTGATCAAATAAATGCAGCCTTGGTGAGCATAAGAGACTTCTTTTAAAGCGTACAAAATTTGTATAATAGGATGACATGGAGAAGTAATATAATCTCACCTAACATGACAAAAGGGATGCCCAGGTATGTTGAATTGTATTTCCCCCCTGTGAGGTTGAAGATGCCCGCAGAGGTGAGTGTAGCAAGGCTGACGGTCACCAGAGCCAGAAGGCCCAGCCAGGGCTTTGTACGCACACAGTCTCGCATTGAGCAGCACAGCATGGCCAGTGTGAGACACGCGGCCAGGCTAAAGAGCAGCGGCCGCTCTGATACACGACTGGTCCTTTGGAAGTCCCTCTGAAGTGAAGAGGAGGTAAAGGGGTTTAGACTAAGCTCCGGATGAGCCTCTCCAAAGTTCTCCAGCTCCCTGCAGAACAGCAGCTCCCAGCTGGCCGCCACCACTTCGTTCAATGGGCTGGCCGCTTGAAGGTAGTACGTGAGTTGAAGGGCTCGAGCAGAACGCACCCCGTCTCTCCCTCCACCTGCCAGGACTCCGCCCAGTTGGTGCCCAATGTAGGCCTCCCGCCCATCTTTGAGTTTGGTGATGGGATAACGCAGAGGGGCTACTGAAATGTTGGATGCACGTGCCGATCTCAACTCTTCCAGAACCCGCAGAATGTCGTCCACGATGCAGCTCTTGCTATCATCCAGCAGGCAGAGGTGGGCAAAAGTGTAGTTGAATCCCAGCATAGGAACCTGGATCTGAGTGATTGTGTTGTGTAGCTTGAGGTGGAAAAAGAGAAGGATAAAATGTTTTACTAATACAGACAGGTAATAGATAAAAGTTATTTTTTTTAATGTTTTTGTAAGAAGTCTACTATGCTCAACAAAGCAGAATTTATTTGATCAAATGTTAAAAGTAAATCATTACTGTGGTGACAAAGCTGAATTTTCAGCATTACGCCAGACTTCAGTGTCACAGGGTCCCTCAAAATCTTTATAATACTGATTTGGTGCTCAAGAAACATTTATTATTATCAACGTTGAAAACATATTTTTGTGGAAACCTTGATGCATTGAAGTTCAAAAGAACAACATTTATTTGAAAGATTTATTTTGTAACAAGGTAAAAGTCTTAAAAGTCTAAAAAAGTAAAAGTCTACTGCCATTGATGAAATAAATGTGTCCTTGCTGAATAAAAGTAATCTTTTCTTAATTTCTTTTAACTAAAAGTTTTGAATGGTTGTGTATGTTCATGCACACATTAGAAATAAATTCAAAATAAAACCTTTAATAATCAAGAGTAAAATTTAAGTATTTGATTACGTCACATTTCATCGCATTCAGTTGCTACTATCTTGTTGCCAGGCAACAAGAAAGCATGTTGCTGCAGGAAGAGTGTGCCAACAAGACAAAGGGAACATAAAAGAAAAACTTTTTAGACTTTCTTCAACAGGAATCCATGTGAGAAGCGTATTTATTGTCCTCTGAGGTCAGTGTCTCTGCGTTGTTAATGTCAGACTGATTAGACTGTGTCAGACTCAGATCACCGAGGGAGGCTACCTCCTCCAATCCTCCAGTCTCCTCGAGCAGCAAAGAAATGTCAGCCACACACCGATCAGGCCTCTAATTGCTCAAGCTTGATAATTAACCCTCAGTTGGAGACTAAAGCATGACATTGCATGCCCACAGACTTTTTGCATATCAACAGACAGAAAAAAATATATATATTGCAAAGAATAGAATCACCTCAAATCCTTTGAACCATGATTTGAATCAGATCAGATCTTGACATACACAATTTTCACACTCTTTTAAATCGTGGATCAGCAGAGGAGAGCTCACCAAAGGTGGTCTATGATACACTAAACAAGGTCTAAGAGACCTGTCGTGTTGTAGGGAGAGAATATAAAGAAGGTTTTATTTCTGGAAAATGCAATGCTGTGGGAATTTTAAATTCTTGAGATGTGGTTGCTGCTCACAGCTCAGGCTTAGTTCAATTAGCTTAAGAAAATTGAAATGAATGTTTTGAGATAGAAAGGATGAGCCTAAATGCACAAGACATGAGTACTTTGCATTAAATAATAAAGAGCCAGCAAAATTCCACAAAAAGAGGTCAAGTGCTCATTTGATTTTTGTTTGAAGTTAAGATCTTTTGCCAGTAAGTTGCTTGCATCATATTTCATGTTGGTTGTTTCTGGGGGAGTGAATTTGGGATCTGAATTGGGAAGCTGTGTTTCAGGAAGAAAAAGTAGGCCACAAAATAAAACTCTGACTGGCACATAGCATGAAATATTTCTAATATATTTAAAAACAAAAAATCTGCTGGAGAGCTGTGGGAAGACAACTTTTATTTGAAATCCAGTTAATATTATAACACCCCTTCCACAGAGGAGTTAAAATTACAGATTTGTTAAATTTCGAATGGCAGACATTTCTCAGTTATTCTCCCACTGATTGCTGGAACAAAAAAGGGACTTATAAAAATAAGTTATACAAGATTTTGTTGTTTTCCAAGTAATTTTAATATAGCCTAACTTAAGTTAAAGTGACTTAAACATCCAAGTTGATCGTAGCCCACTTAAACATTTAAGGCAAACACTTTTTTTTCAAGTGTAACCACTTGATTTCCTTTACATGGTTTACGTGTTTAGAAAGTCTAACAAGCTTAAAAAAAATGTTGTTGGACGTGTCAAAAAGTAGCCAAATCAACAAAATGTTGATTCATGGAGTCTTGACAACACTATCCGTTCAAACGTGTGAAACAAAGCAAATGACTCTAGTGAAATGTTGCTCACCTTTAGGACCGTGTTGACGTGGTGAGGGTCCAACACGCTCCCCCTGCGCGAAGTCACGATAACCCGGCCATATCTCCCGGGTGTTTGCAAGTCCGAGTACAGCGTGTGTTTGGACCGGTTGACGGGGAACAAACTATCCACCAAGTTCCCCTCGATCTTCGCCAGACTGTGTTTGGGGGCTAACAGGTACTCCACGTTTTCCTCTATGCGGTATCTGCTGAAGCTCGCGCCCAGCAGGATAGAGATCAGCACGGGCGCGGAGGCGAAAAACACCGGGTGATTGGCGACAAAGTGGCCCAGTTTGTGGAATGATGTCCTAAGCCCTTCGTGCAACACTTGTCGCAACATCCTAGAATGCAGCAACAGCGCAAGGGCGATGAACCAGCATCAGCATCAGAGATCCGGAGCATCAGTGTTCAACCCACGCAGCTGGATCACTGAAATGATGAAGCGTTGCGTTGAATATCATCAGGTCCTGCTGGGTCAGAGACATCTTGTTAGTCCTGCTTTGTTATTTATTACTTCAAACAGAGAATTCAAAATGAAATGCATTTGAAACTCTACAACGTAGAGGTATGTGGTAACATCAGTCTGCGAATTAGTCTAATCAGTGACTTTCAAAGCTGACGACTTTTCTTTCAGTATTCTGTCAGTTCATATTGGGGCGCAGTCGGCTGAGGTTCGTCTCACGCAACCCAAATGGTCTTTAGCGCCGCCAGTATAGCTCAATTATAGCCTACCTCAAAGACATTTAAAACAAAACGCTAAGACGGCTTTGGGATATGCAAAAAATAAAACGAAACGATAAAAAATGGAACTATTATGATTTACCATCCAACAGTGTTCGAGTAGCTAGTGAAACATACAGCTAACGTAAGTTTAAGATCTCTCAACCCATTTCTTTTGACGTCGTTTGGGGTTCAAGCCTTATGGGGTCAACATCCAACCCCCATCCCCACCCCATAACACTCATGGGCAGTAGGCTAGTGGTCACTTTCTTAGGGCGCGACAGGTTATATATTCATAGACAAGTGGAAAAAAATGAAGAAAAAAAAACCTTAAACCAGCATGACGAGCTGAAAAGTGGCTGGTTTAATTGTTTTTTTGTTTTTTTTTTCTTGACAAGGAAAGAAATGTGGTTCTGAATTATTACCAGTAGCGTCTTGCAGTTTCATGCCTTCTGAGAGACCCAATTTCCATAACTGCGTCGTTGATCCGAGTGCCAGAGGTGATATATGCTCAATTCTCGTATAGACTAATAGAAACGAATCACTTTTCTCTTTGAATATGTCCACAGCGTCTTGGAAAGGATGAATCCAGTACGGTACCTATAACAGTGAACTGGTCATGTAGCCTACTTACAAACAGTTTCAAATGCGCAAATACAGTTTTGTATATTCCATTATCTATGAGGTGCGTGTCATTGATCCATATTAATCCCGTACCGCACCCAGCACGACCGTTATCCGCTGTTACCAGTCTAAAAACACGAATCTCCACCACCGACCCGCGGCGCAGAATGCGTGAGAGCTCCGCGCAGATCCAGCTCGGCCACTTGTGTGCATTTCCTTCCGACTTAAGACATTCGGTACTGCGCTGAACACAAGACAGGTCCGCACAAAAAATATTCACGAACGAACGAGATGCGGCACTTAAATGCTCAGTTACGGAGCTGATTCAGAAGTTCCAGTTTCCCGAGGAGCCGGCCGGTAAATGCCGCCGGTGCCCCCACCCCCATTACACCTAATCACGGGAGCTGTTTGTGGAAAGGAAAGCTTTTCTGATTGGTCTGTTAGAGATAACGATTATGGCACGGAATTGTATTTTGTGACAGTCTATAGAAACTGTTTGCTATTACCCTACTAATATAGGCTACTAATTTACACGTACAATTATTGTCTGAGTACGCACATATACTTTAACTGATCATCTGGTGAGCGCTTTACACTAAAAATAAAGGTTCTAAAAGTGGCTTTTCAACAGAAGAACCATTTTGGCTTCCCCAAAGAATCTTTCAGTGATTATAAGTTCTTAAAAGTGCAAAGTGCAAAGAACAATTCAGAAAAGCTAAAATAATCATTTGTGCAAACAAGGTTCCATTTTATTTTTAAGAGTGTGTGAAATAGACATCTTTATACCATGCAAAAACAGTTTGCCATAATAATGAAATTTAGCATTTGCCCTCTACTTTTAGTCAACACCCAGAAAAAGTATTAGCCTACAGATGCAACAGATTTTGTACCAACATTTTCCTACAGAGGAAAAAAGTGCTCATAAATGAAAGCCAGTCACAGGCTTGATTCAGCACCATGGACAGAGACGATTACAGTACCAGTATTGACCAGTTTGGTCTTTCTGGATCCAGAATTGAAGAGAAATTGAGGCCCATTATGTCTCAGTTTACCATAATCGTTTTCCTTCTGACGTGCTATTGATATTATTTCCACAATTACCCATGTTCTCCCTATAATTTTGACCATTTTACAGTTTCGATTTTTATATATCCAGAGGAAGTTCAATCACGGCCAGGGTTAAACTGTCCCAGCTCTCAGAATTCCTCAGACAGACAGACAGTCTCTGGCCAACAGATCATTTAATAACAGTGGAACAGACTGCTGAAGCGCAGGGGCACGGCTCTGGATCTACCCATGCATGTCTAATCAAATACTGAGCCCGATCCCTTACCTGGACCACTCCAGTGCATTTTGATCTCCCCTGAGAGTTATTTGATGTCACAAATTCATATTACACTTCCAAAATGTTTTTTTTTTTTTTTTTGGAACAATGCCATAGAAGAACCATTTTAGGTTCCCCAAAGAACCTTTCAGTGAAACAGTTCTCAAATAGCATTTTTTTTTTCTTAGAGTGAAGAACATTTGAAAAAACACTATAAAGAACCTTTTGTGCAATGGAATGTTTTCATACATGTTAAAAGTGTTGGAACCATCAATGCCCATAGAGAACCTTTGTAGCACAACACTATCTTTTGGATGTGGTTTATTTTAACCCACAATGAGGTTGTTCAAATAGAAATATGTTTTTATCTTCCTGCATCTAACCTTTGACCATGCTGTTTGCTGTAGACACAAAAGCTGGGCTTGTAATGATCATCACTGTTTTATATGGTTATTGCCATGGTAACAAAGTCTCCTGTAGCCCATGCTTTGCCATAACGTTCCAGTAAACTGACAAAGAGTGGTTTCCATGGTTACAGCTTTAGGGCACCATTGTGACTTCACAGCTGAAGGTGCAGGTTGTGTTTAATGTCTGTAATACCTCTCTGAGTAAATATTTGGACTCATATTGTATTATTACTTCTAGTATATTGCGCTGGCATTATATGGAGCAAGCAACATCAAAGTAATGGGTTTGATTCCTTGGGAAAACACATACTGGTAAAATGCGTAACTTTTACATTGCTTTGGATAAAATATTCTGCCAAATGCATGAATGTAAATCTATAAATGATCATGTAAATGTAAATTGACTAACACAAAAAAGCAGAAACGTTTGGATTGAGTTTATTTTAGGAGGCAAGAGAAGAACTGATGTTACCATAAAAAGGTAGAGGAGAAGGTTCAGTTTTCAGAGAGATTCAGGAGTTTGGTCTCCTGCACTTTACAATAGTTTCTGGAAAGAGTCAAAGATCAGAGCTCAAATCTCACTTGAGCTGTACGATGTTCAGAGAAAACCTGAACTGAGTAAAGCTCTGTTTGCTTGCTGTGCAGTGGAGTCTGGGGAAAAGTTGATGTGAGAGGAAGGAGGAGAACTGGATTGAGAGAAGAGGAGGAATGGAGACAGAGTTAGTGGGAAAGAGAGTAAGAGTGATGGAAGGGAGAGGGAGAAGAAGAGAGGTGCAGAGAAAGGAAGGGAGGAGAGAAAATGTGAGTTGAATGCCAATGATGTGATTTTCCTTCTCGTAATCTTTATCCTCATTTTACCTCTTAATCATTTTCTCAATCAGAAATGTTTTCTTAGATACATTCACATTTGATCAAAACTGTAAAAGATAATAACAGTTTTTGTCAGATAATGTGTTTGATTCTGCTTAAGCTTGTTTTTAATTATTTCCCCCCTTTTAAGCATAAACGTAACCAAATGTTGTTAATACAAACAAACACATAAATAGACATTAAGATTGAATCCTTGAAAGCAAGTCTTAAAGGGACAGTTCACCCAAAAATGAAAACTCTGACATCATTTAACCTTCACATAATTTCAAACCTCTATGACTTTCTCTCTTATGCAGAACACAAAAGAAGATTTTTTAAAGAATATTGGTGACTAAACAGTTGACAGTATAGCCATTGACTTCCATATAGGGGAAAAATATGGAACTCGATGGTTGCCATCAACTCTCTGATTACCAACATGTCTGGTTTGTGAGTAAATTATGTCAGAACTTTCATTTTTGGGTGAACTATCCCTTTAAGGACCTTACATTGTGACTTTGTAGTTTATTTTGAGCATTTTTCTTTCTCCGAACGACTTTCATTGTCTTAGCTCTTGCTCTATCTACCAGGATCTCTGTTCCCATAAACCATAAGTTTTGCTAGACCCTAGTGAAAACAGCCATTGTAGAAAGATTTTTGTGTTTTTTCACTGTGATTTTCCCCTTACTATAGTCACTAAATCTGTATGGTTCTGATATAATGTACATCTACTGACACATTTCAATAAGCCACAGCAGCTCCTGTTTTAAGTAGGGGGCTGAATGTAATTATTAAACAATCCTTCCACTAGTACATCTCTCCATCTGTCTGTCCTTATGATGATTTCATCCTAGGACAACCAACACAAATGAGACATTAAGTCAGTGTGCGCACTTCATGTCTGATGGCAGTAAAATCCCCTATATGTCTCTCTGTTTTTCTCTGAATGTGATCAAGTCAAGATCTGATAACCAACAATAGAAGGAAAAATCTGCATAGAGACAGAACAGGAAAAGATGCACACAATGAGAGAGAAATTACCTTTCTGAAAATTTGAATTTTATGAAGCTTATTGGTTCATTGCATCCTGCTGACTCAAACTGGGCACAATTGCATGGTAATCCCCACCACATGCTCACAGGAAATGCTAAACATATTTACAACAAATGAGTCAATTCAGGAATAAACACACAAACACACACTGACATTTTTCTATAAACCAGTCAACTAGTCATCTCCCGTTGGTCTCCAAATTGGTTTTAGTATTTTGGATAATACATTGAAAATGTTTTATTAAATTAAATTACTATTAAATAAAAAAAAATGATCACTATTATATACTAAGTATATATCGAACAATTCATATCCATTTATATTATTCTACAGCCATTGCATTTTTTTTTTATCATTACAGGTGAGTTTAGAGGTGTACCCACTCAAAGTAAAAGTACATTCAGAACGTCTTCTCTTTCTTTACACTGAATTTTTCATTTCTGTCCATCGCTTTTCATCTCCCTTAACAATAATCCTTACAAAATAGGCAGAGGACTTATATTCCCAATAGTTGTTTTCCTGGCTTTGCAGTTTAAAGTAAATAACACAACAGAGGAACAGTTTGAATAGGTGCAGTAAAAGTTGTTTATAACAACAGCCCCGCTTTCATTGGCCATTTAGATTGAGCTCAGTGGAGGCAAAATGGTAATAGAGAGAGAGAGAGAGAGAGAGAGAGAGAGAGAGAGAGAGAGAGAGAGAGAGAGAGAGAGAGAGAGAGAGAGAGAGAGAGAGAGAGGAGAGTGATTGAGACATCCATGCAAGCTGCAGTGGGAACACTGAATCAATGAGGCAAGGAGTGTCTTCTCTGTGCCTCTCTCTTTTCTAATTACTGTTCATAAGAATATAGCTTAGATATATATATATATATATATATATATATATATATATATATATATATATATAAATACTTGGCCAAAATAATGTGGACACCTAAACAACACATATGTGCTATACTTCTACATTTAATGTCAAAACCATGGCCATTAATAGTACCTATAATGTTGTCCTCTCTTTGCTTTGGAGTTCCACTTCATCCCAAACTCGTTAATTAGAAGTGGTGTCCTCATTCCTTGGCTCTTTGGTGCAAGGAATGAATTATAAAACATTGACAGTCAATGTGAATCCATCCTGCTTTAAGACACGTTTAACCCTCAATCGGGTCATGGGGTCTATACGACCCCAATCGACTTTTTACTTAATAAAAAAAAAAGGTTCCCTTCATCTCAGTGGAATAAGATTTTATGACTTTTCATACTGGGCTTGATTCGGTTGTTCTGAAGGTATGTAAAAAAAAAAAGGTCTTCGGGGTCAATATGACCCCACATTGAAATGAATGGGAAATGTGAAAAAAACTGAATATATTTTCTTCATGTGTAAAAAAAAAAAAAAAAAATCTGGCATAAATCTGAAAATTTTTACACAGAAATGAAGGCCTAGTACTAGAGCATAAATGCAATGTATCATAAAAAAATAATATTTCACATGCAAGCTAATGGTGTAGTTGAGGAATTGTGTGGTATACAAAAGTGGATACAAAAGAACTTTATATCTCCAAAAACACAGCATTAATGAATAGATGAGAGGTAAACAAAAAAATATATTATTTGTATGATTAAAAATGTATATTTTTTGTACAATTAATCAATCAGTTGTTGGGGTCGTATAGACCCCGAAGCCCAGAAGTGTAAACCCTTTGTAGGAAACCCTTTGAAGGTTAAATGTACTTATTTAACTAAGGCTTAATCCTGGCTTAATCTAAGCCCTGTCTGTGAAACCAGGCCTGAATGTGTCAGGAAGGTTAACAAAAATATGTGTATATGTGTTATATTGACACATTATGGCTGCTCTGGGCTAAAGAGATTGTGTTAGATGCTGTGAACAACAAATCCACAGGTTGAGTTCATTTTAAAACCACATAATATGTGTAAAACAGATGAATTTGTCCAAAACAGTTTTATGTAATATACACATAATTTGTGAATTTTTTCTATACAGTTTTTAAGAGTGTATAAGAAAAAGACTCATTCAAAGCAATTTACCTTTCTTTAGCAAGATTACCACTCAGCATAACGTGCAAATTGCCCTAAGCTAATTTGGAGGAGGAATAAACGTTATCTAATTCGAATGAGTCGCTCCCCAGCTCATTGAGAAAGTTGATGTTCTTGTTTAATGTGTCACATTTGTAAAAGAACGAGCAGGGAGCACGAATCCGCACTGTCCCAGGAGGGGCCGGAAATCAGGGTCCATTAAGAGAATGCAATTAATGATTAATTAGTTAAAAAGCAAGATAACAGGCAGTGCATGATTGTATGGGATATTGCCGATTATGCACCGTTTAGTTTATTGCATAGGGATGTAGACTGTGTGTGCAGCCATTCAGGTTGAGCTACAATAAGAGTCGGATCGAAATACGCCATTCATCACTGTAATTCAGTTTCTATCCAGACCCTTTAAATCAGTATAATAATTCACTGTCTTATTGTCCTATGATTAATTCATTTTTGTTTAGAAGAGAGCATACCCAAAGGGACTGTCGGAGTGAGTCGATGAACATGAGCATTAAAGAGGGAAAGTGAGAGGATAGATGGATGGAAAGATGGATGGTTGCGTGGAAAAGCTCTGGGGCTTTTCTGAGAGGAGACATTGCTGTTATTTGATCCCAATCCAGCCAAAAGCACACACGAAGGGGTAATTCACACAAAAAAATCATAATTTACTCTTGAGGCATTATGTTGCTTCAAACCCAGACATTTTATTAGATTCATGGCAGTTTATAGTCAACAAAAAGGACAGAAACACATTAAAGCATCATAGAAGTATAGTCATGAAGCCGTATGATAAGATTACGTCATAAAAATACAGAAATGTAAGTGATTTCTTACTGATAATCTTGTTCTTCCTGGTCACAAAATTATGACAGAATTAACAAACGCTTTAATTCTCAACTAATGGCCTTTTATCTTACTGGCACAAACAGGAAAATAGTATTTACTGTTCTTATTGGCTGAAAGTTTAACAAGTAAATGATTCAATGTTGTTTCATCACACCCACATACACAAATGCACGAAACAAATTATAAACGATTTGAATCATGCTTTTATACATAATGTGTCTGTCGCTTCTGCATTAGTCACCATTACTTTAAACTGTCATTTTTTTAATGGAGAAAAACTACAAC
The DNA here is from genome assembly GCF_988280905.1 of Pimephales promelas. Lineage (NCBI taxonomy): Eukaryota > Metazoa > Chordata > Actinopteri > Cypriniformes > Leuciscidae > Pimephales > Pimephales promelas. The sequence goes on from NC_142790.1 coordinate 21,761,549, forward strand.
TGAAGCAGAGAGAAAGAGAGAGAGAGCTATTCTTATACAATGACTCAGCACATCCAGTCGTACACACATACACACTGACACATACTGCACTTGTACAATTTCTATGTCTGCTTTTGAATGTTTGTTGTCTGTCTATTGGAAATGTTTGGCTGAGAATTGCTCTAAAAGCATTTTAGGGTGCTCATAATCTGTGGATTATTTTATTTCTGTATCAGTTTGTGCTGTTTACTACCACAAAGAAAAAGTTAAGAATACGAAATAGTCGCATCGTGAGATAGGATATTGTGAAGATGAGATATAAAGTCACAAGAAATAAAATCGCAATTACAAAAAAAAAGGTTGAATAGGTGCATTGTGAGATAAAAATCTAGTCTATGTTGCATTACAAAATATAAAATTAACTGTGAAATATAAAGTCGCAATTATCTTTTTATTTTATTTTTTTAAATCTGAGGCGGAAACTAGCTTCCATACAAATTGCTTTGCTAATAATATCACTAGTGGAGTCAGATTTGTTGTGTTTGTGTTCATTTTGTTAAATTGGTTATCTAAACTGATCTCATTTACTGTTGCATTAGTATTTTATTTAAGATGGAGCACTGGCTTTTCTGGCTCAGCTAAGTGTATACATCTCTACAGCTGACATAATCTAGATAATGTAAGTCATTAGTATTTCTCAGCATGAAAATAACTGTGGTTTGGGGAGTCTGGCACACTGCAGAACTGCTACATATGAAAGAAAGAAAAAGAGAGAGAGATGTTCTTCTGTTGTGCCTCTTCTTTCAAGTGGGTGGGCACACACTCGGCCCCATCGCCCACCGCCTGCCACATTATTTCACACCATTTGCACACACTGGAAAGGCTGAGGTCACCAAGCTTTTCATTTTGAAATTCCTGTGCGTCGTCACACCAGTGGATGTCTTAGTGGGTCTGTGTGTAGGTGTTTGATTCTATGGAACGGTGTGACTCATACACTTTCATAGAAGCTTCTACTTGCCTCATAGCTCAGTTCTGCTTTCAAAACACATGATAATCAAGATCTCAAGGCTTTCTGCCTGTGACAAACCTCAAAAGCACAGACAAAGACGAAGAACAACAAATAAAAAAAAATGGAACTGGGTTAAGGGTGTTGAGTTTGATCAATTTGAATGGATCTTAAAGATGGTTGGGAAGGTTGTGATCAGCAAGAGGCGAACTGGGAGAAAGTGAATTGCTGAGGCTTGAAATGTAACCTTTAACACCTTTTCTTCTTCTAAAATGGAAGAAAACAGCAACAATTGTTACAGGAGATCTGTCTGTCTGTATAAGATGTCTCTTTAAAGGGTAACTAAACACCAAAACAACTTTTTTTAGTTAATGATCTGTAAGAATGGAGCTTCATAAATGCTGTTCATTGATTCGAGTACATTTTTTGACAATTGAGTATAAAGTGTTTTGATTTTCAAATATATGGTGTAAAAACGTCTGAGTGCTGCCCTCTTCAGGTTAAACGGAAAGCTCCTGCAGTAGGGGTACTTGCTGACGTAGTGAACTCTCAGACGCCACTCTGTCACACCCTTGGTGCGAGCTCACCACGCCCTTGGCAGCCCCTGGTATAAAAGCTTCTGGTTCCGTCAAAACTACTGTAGCGAGTCAGGAGTTGGATTTATGAGTATTGAAAACGATCAGGATAGCATATATTAGCATCTAGTTAGCATAGCATTTATATAGTTATTTATGAAAACAATCAGGATAGAGTATTGTTGCATCTATTTAGCATATCATTATATAGATAATTTAGATTATTTTGTGTAGCTAGTAGCATAGTACAGTTAGGATAGCTTCAAGTTAGCATAGATTTATCAGTGTTTAGTACAGTGATCAGGATAGTAACGGAATAGAGGTGGACATGGACTTCTCCACACAGCTGCACACGCAGTGCCAAACACTGCTCGTCCTGCATGGACTCCTCCACCTCAGCGGCGTCTTGATGTGAGTGATCATGGATATTTTAATCACAATTTATGGTTAGGATAAAGTTAATCCTCTGGGGTCGACAAACGAGCCGGTGCATTTTGCTGGATTTTTTCACATAGCGGCAGAATATCAATATGAATATATGCCCACAGAGCGTGCGCTATTGAGATCAACTCGACGACAAAACTCATCAGATGCCGGTCGCGATGCGGGAGTTAAGACCGCAGTTTGAGCCAGCGGCTCGAATGGATTTGGCCCTGTGTCTACATACAATTCACCCTCATCCACTTCAGGTGAAGGTGAGGGAGAAAAGTCCTCGACTTCAAATGGCCGCTCTGTTGCAAAGGCAGCTACTTGCGTCACTCCAGTCTCGCTCTATTTTAGAGTCTGACAGCAGCTGTCACTCACGGCGGGTCTCAGGTGCACGCCCCCTGGCCCCGCTGGGGTCTGCCCATTTTTTCAGCATTTTTCAAATATTGCTAGTGGGTGGAGTCAGGCTCTGACCAGGGGTTTAGTTACTCTTTAATATCATATTTGTTTCTCTAGACAACAATCAGAGGATTGAGATTTGATTGAGCAATGAGAGAAATTGAGAACAAATGACGATGCTTATATTAGCCAGCATTTATATATAGAAGCCTAATTATTTCCGCCACTGAATAAAATAATTGCTAACTTTTTATCTCACAATTCCTGATTGTTTTCTTCCAATTGTAAGTTATATCACACAATTCTGAGGGAAAAAAAGCCAGACTTGTGAGAAAAGTCGAAATTACCTTTTTTTCCAACCCGATCTCACGAGAATTTGTACGAATTTTACGAGGTGGCTAATTCGTAACAATTCGTACGACCTCACTCCTACGAATTAGTAAGTTTTTGCTAAATCGTACATATTTTACGAATTGGCCAATTCGTATGAATTCGTACGAATGACCTACCCCTGACCCCGCCCCTAAACCTACCCATCACGTGGGTTTGGACAAATCGTACGAATTCGTACGAGTGAGGTCGTATGAATTAGTACGAATTAGCCACTTTTTAATCACTCGTACGAATTGGTCGTGAGATAGCGTAGTTTTTTCTCCCACAATCCTGAGAAAAATATCTTGCAAATACGAAATTTTTGTCTCGCAATTGCAAGTTTATATCTTGCGATTGTGACTTTTTTTTCTCGCAATTATGACTTTTTTTCTTGCAATTCTGAAGAAAAAAAGCTGCATAGTGAGATACAAATTCACAATCTTTTAAAAAAAGTTATTCTGTGGCGGAAGCAAACGTCCATAAAAAAGAAACATCTGAGACTAGGCTGATACCTTAAACTACTTAAATATTTTATTTTATATTAATATTTCAATCTTTGAGCCAATGTTCTTCTTCAATGGCAGAGAAGCCATTATGCCTTTAAGTCATCAGGAGTTAGAAACAAATTATTGAATGAGGTGTTCCAGTTTAATTCTCGCTGTTGTGTGTTTGTGTTACGTACTTTTTGGGAACACAGTGACCGATCAGTATTGTCAACATGATCAACAGTTTCACGTCTCAACAAGTGTGTCTGTGAGCACCTTGTTTGTAGTGTGTGTAGCAATTGTGTAATGGAGGGTGGGCATGCGGCCACTGAGAGGAGAAAAATGCCTCATTATCGCAGTTAATGGGAAGGCCTCCTAACACGAGCCCTTCGTGGGGGACCGGACACGGTCACCACAGCAACCATCACCACAGCAACCACCAACACAACCCTCATATATTTCCACCGGCTGCAGTGAACCACTGAGACCATTATGATCCTGATGTTAATTCTCTCACTTTACGTTTCACAACTGAGATATCTTTAACATATATATATATATATATATATATATATATATATATTGTTTCTTCTGTGGTCAGATTTGCAATTAAAAGTCTGAAATCTCTCCTCAAATATTTCCAAAACCAAATCATAGTTTACTGCATGTCTCATTTTTGACTTTTTGTTTCTCTTAGGGACTTTTTTATTTAAAAGAATTTCCTGAGAACTCGGTATAACTGAGGATCATGAGCTATAATAGTGAAACCTCTGAGCGATAGCGTTTGATTTGGGGACGGCAATGAAAAGGGCAGTGAAAGATGAAGGAAATGTGGACAGGTTAGGAGATGAGACTCGGTCTTAGAGATTCTTGTCACGCTCCCTGTCAAATCAGATTGGAACAAATCACTCAAAAGAAAATCATATTTTCCAGCTTGTTACTGTGGCTATGCTGCCTGAATCAGCTGATGCATTCTCCCATCAATCATCTCTCTGTTATGCGTAACCACCTGTCTCTACCTATACAAGCACTACATAGTCTTGCTCCAAGTGCATACAGTTAAAGCACTTTTGGTCAGACTTCTTCTGAAGTTAACAATGACAGTATAAAAGAGCTGCCAGGAGTAATGCAATATGACTTATATAGCCTAATCCACACCTTTTCATCTTATCCGGGTGAGTAGACCTATATCAGGTTCAGTCTATTCCTGCCAAGGTGATATAATTTGGTCTGAATTTCTCCATGTGCAGGATCTTGATCTGATATATTTTACCTGAAGATAGAGTGTTACATTTGACATGTTTTTGGGCTCCTTTTTTATTCTTTCTTCAAACTGGCACTTTTCACTCTCTCTCACTCACACTTTTCACATTCTCTTGTTAATTTAATCTGTCTGGCAGTGTAGATGAATGCATCACAGGAGAATTATAAAAGCCAGGCACTTTTTTTCCACACAGTGTCATTCATACATCTCATCTCAAATAATGTCTGACTCCTATGTCTGAGGGTAATTTATTGGATAGGATTTTGTGTATCCATAAAAGGGGCTATATGTAGAATTTAAAACCCCTTGTGGCAGTTAAGTGAACTGCAGTCAGCAGCTTACTGCTTGTGCGCATGTAACACAGTGCAAGAGACTAATTAATAATTCAAGGTCCCGATATACTCACGGCGTAGTTATTTCTCGTTCTTCTTCGCTTAGAGTGAAATAGAGGTTGGAATTAGCTCTGCAGCGATATACTTTAAAGTGCCCCTATTATGCTACTTTAAAGTTTCCTAATGTTTTTTTTTTGGAGTCTCCAACATCAGGTTTACATGTTTACTTTACAGGTTTTCATTTTCTCATTATATATATATCCACATCACCACATTTTCAATGATTCTCAAACGACTCATAAACCTACGCCTTTGTTATTCTTGGAAACTACGCCCTCTTGTGGCGAAAAAAACCCTACAAACCTTTAACCTATAGCTTGATTATAAAGTATATTTGAGACTATAGAAGGACTATATCTGACCTGTGGTTGTTTTTTGAATTAATTTTGAGGAGAGGTGTGCTATATCTTTAATAACCGATCGGACCATAGACTGTAAAATAAGATTAATGACGGCCATTCGCAGTAGTGAACGGGAAGTAAAGCCGCGGTATCAAGGTCCTTCCCTCACTCCCACAGAAATGGTTAGTACAAAGTTTTCTGCAGTGTTAGTGTAAAATAAACAGTTATGGACATGTAGAAATTAAAGTTGAAGCTCCAATCTCCTCCCGAAAATCCCACAAAAAGTCTGTTGGTGCCTCTGTGACTACTTCATTTAGATAAGCTGTCAATCACAGCTGTCAATCATGACGTCACATTCCTGTTTTTATAGCATCACATAACTAACTAAAACCAAACTTATTTCACATTTGAAACATTTGAAGTGTAATTTGATTGTTTAGTTTCCATCACGTCCCATGGGTAGGGCGGGGATGGGTAGAGCGGGGTTTATGACCTATACTGGGACCACCCACCTAGGCCTGGATTGGCCCTACAAGGTTCGCACAGCGGGTGAAAAATCCCATAGATTTACAATGGCAGAATCTTCGTGTTTTTGAATCCCAACATTTTCACACACAGGCACGCGCAGAGCCCTTTCTCTCTCTCTCTCTCTCTTAGCCACACTCTAGCAACCAGTACTAGCAACCAGTTACAGCACTAGCAACCACCCCATAGACTTCCAATGAAAAATAGACAAGAGGGATATAAATGAATCAGGGCATAATAGAGATACGTGAGTTTGGCTGTTTTGATTTGGGCAGACATCCAGTCTATTGGTTGAACCCTGCTAACTGTCTGGCCACTCCCTAGCAACTATTAGAGCACCCTAGCAACCCAAACCCAAAGTGGGATATGTTTGGCAAGCAGCATTTGGAGTAGCATCATTGGCAACTACCTAGCAACCAAACAGAGTACCCTAGCAACCGTTCAGCAAGACCCGTATCAATGCATGTTTTGTTTTTTGCCACTGCAAGCACCATTCACATTTTCTTTAGGAAATGTACATTCTAGTTTAAGATTGAAAGTCAGAGAGCGAAAAGAATACAAGAGCAAAGAACTAAACCAAGACATTTGAAAAGAAGACAAAGCTGAAGTTTTAAGAATAAATAAACCCCTAGGACACAAAATCCATTTACCTTTCCCTTCTAATCGCTTTCTCTCTTTTCCATTCTCCTTTTTTTCTCCTCATTTATCTACCTCTCTCAGCCTCTCTGTGTCTTTTCAGTGGGAACAGCAGAGTAATGGTGGCATGCTTTTAGCTGCAAAACCATGATGGATAAGAACCCTTTAAAAAAAGGTCTGATCTAGTTAGACACTGAGTCTTAGGCTTTTCTCCCCAAATCTACTTATTTTGCCCAAAGGCCAGAGCGACAAGAACCCTTTTAGAAATGTACTTTCTGTTTTCAGAGCTACAAATGGCACCGTAGCTTGCAAATGCTGCTCGGCAGGGAAGTCTTGCTGAGGGCGTTGTGTTTTGGATTTATATTCTGTGAGAGCAGGTGATTAGAGCTGGCTTTTATAGAATCATGAATCATCTGTGTCTTTCAGCTTGTAAAGGCAGCGAGATGAAGTGATGTCAGAACGCCTGACGGATATGTAATGGTTCAGTCCACCAGACCCTGAGGCAATGTTCTTGTCAATGACTGATCCAAGTTATTCTACTGACAACGGCACATCGTGCAAATGTGAAGTGTGAGAAAGAAGTGAATTCAACCGAATAGATTTGCGTCAAGGACATTTGTCATTTGACAGATAGTATTGTCAGTTGGCGTTACATCACTCATCTGTTGTAACTATGATGTAATACTAGACAGTGTCATTCAGATTCTCGGCTGCATATGACATACAGTACAAGAGTGACCGAAGTGACGAAAATAATTTTAAAAGTATATTTTAAAACACATGCACATGAGTTCTTATCTTGGTTTAAATTGGTTTTGAAAGACTTTTTGAAAATATCATGTGAAAATAAAAATTGCATCGTGTGGTGCAATCTTCCTAAAAAAACTTTTCACCTTGAAAAAGTGTTTTAAAATAAATAATTAAATAAAGGTGTGTACAATCAAAACTATGTTTAAATGTGACCATGTAAAAAGTAATAAATGTTTTGTAAAAAGTACAAAGTTTTGTAAAAAGTAATAATGTTTTCCTACTTAAAAGAATTTTAAAATAATTTATTTATATATATATATATATATATATATATATATATATATATATATATATATATATATATATATATATATATCTTTTACAAGCAAACCCTGGTCTTGTATGTAGTTGTGCTCGCACATGTGGATGAATAAATTAATTTAATGAATTAATGAATAAATAAATAATCACACACTTGAATCACATGAATAAATAAATTTTACACACAGAATTTTAAATGATTTTTTTTCAAGATCATTTTTGTGGGCAGGCATTTAAAAACATGACATTTTCATTTTTTTTTTACCCAAATGAAACCTTTCTAAGACCTTGGCACATATTTTAAACTAAACTTTTAAAATATTTTTTTCCTTAATCTTATGTAGCAGAGACTCGTCATCATTGAGATCATAGTTGCATCACATGAGCATTCTATAAAATATCAAAATTACTTCAGTTTGGACTTCATTAAAAATATGTTCATCATGGAAGAGATAGTCAGGTCATTGAATGGATGACCTGCATTTTTATTCACTTGGTGAATAAATGAATAGATCCCTCCACCTGAAATTTCCATAAACCATGATATTCATGAGGAGCATGTGTCCATATATTCTACCACCTAGATCGATCGAATGTGATTTAAGTGTGTCAGCATGTTCCACTCCAGATGGTATTTTTTCGTGAGAGGCGGAGGCAATAATTTAGTTCTCCTGGATTGCCATTCATAAATCATACTTGAGATCTCTCACATTCGTTCCGACCTGACAGCTCATGTGCCTGTTACTCTGATTACCCCCATAATCATTCCCGCCTCTGAGTCCATTCTCCATCATTACCACCACCACCAGACACATGGACTTTCCTCAAGATCACACTAGAAGATTTTCAGCAACCATTCACAGATAAGAATCTGATCTCCAAAGCTCCTTAAAGGTGAACTAATCCCATGGTCTTAAATGACAGAGTACCTTAGTATGTAAACAGTTATCTCTCCTTATGAACTTTATTTTTTCTTTTTGAAGTAAATTACTAAAGCATATTAACAGGTGCATTATTGATGAGGAGTTTTGTTGTGAGAAAGTGGCAACCAGTCTTTCTTTCTATTTCAAGGAAAACGATTTGCTCCTGAATTCCCTATCTCCTGCTGCATTTTACCATACATGTCTATAAATAATACTTCCATTTCTTGGCCGTTCCACTTTTTCAGTGCATCTCCCAGTGTATTTATTTTGGATAAGCCCTTGAGGTGAATCCAGCAACCTGACCTCTCAACGGTGCCGTCCCAGCTTAGCTCTTAGACAGAATATTAAAGGTGAATCTGTCTTCTGCAATCTACTGGGCACTGATAGAAAACACAATTTTTACAAAAACCTGTGAGCAGATAAACTGTCTGAGCCAAATGTTCCTCTTGTCATATTTTATGGCTTGAATTCATGCGGTTCTGTGGTTCATAACCTGGACCACCTGGGAAGGATAATGTCAATTCTCTGCCACTTAAATGTCATCCGGAAGCACTGTACATTTTGAAAATGGCTCCAGTTTGATATTCAAGCAATACCTCTCTCTCCCGATATTTTCATTACACACGTAGATAGATGATTTTCACTTCCCTTTCATTTTCATGCATCTTTTAGTGTCCCCCATCCTAATAAAAAAGGATTATTTCAGTAAACACGATAGATAGATAGATAGATAGATAGATAGATAGATAGATAGATAGATAGATAGATAGATAGATAGATAGATAGATAGATAGATAGATAGATAGATAGATAGATAGATAGATAGATAGATAGATAGATAGATAGATAGATCTAACAGACACGTGGTCTGGGTTTTTTAAAAAGTTGTGTGCTCTTCAGGCTCATCCAGCTGTGTTTAATGCTTTCGAAAAGCTCTGAGTACCCCTGTTCCTATCTCTGTATGCTGCCTATCAGGATGGCACTCAAGCCAAACGCAATTAAACTCCCGAGACCAGACCAAGTGAACTATAACATACCGCAACATGTAATATCTAAAAGGCAAAGCATGGATAGCTATTTTTATTTATATAAACTACACTTTAACCGATGCAGCATCCAGTGATGCGTCTGTTTAAATATGCATACATACAAATCACCTTTTAGGGTAAAATACAAAGAAAAATAGGCCAATAAATTCAATCAAGGTTAAATCTCCCTCTAGTGGCAAACCTAAAAACACTCAACCTGGTAATTTTATGCATCTCTCACAAACACAAAATCTAGTACTGTAATTGCCTACAATATCTACAGCAGCGATTCTAATACACCGAGACAAAGGCTAAGTTAATGCAATCAGCTTTTAATTACTATGGGAGTGATCTTTTAAAGATTGATAGGCCTATTAACCACTGAATTGATTATTGCTCTGTTCGCTCTATGATTGTCCCGCTTCCTCATTAACTCAAGCCACCAGTTGTAGTGCATTATGGGGAGAGTATGTGATCGGTTTGAGTAAAGATGATGTTTGCATTGATAATATTATAATTAAGTTTTTGGTCTCTCACAGGCAGTGCGGTCCCTCTACAAACTGCAGGTTCCAATGCAGCCATAGGGCGCTGTGTTACCATAGGAACATACAATAAATGCTCATAATTGCGTTATTGTCTTTGTCTCAAAGACAGAGAGAGGGAGAGCGAGAGATAGACAGTCTTTTGAGGAGCCTTGATTTCTTACGTATAATCAAACTTTTGATGAATTTGGTTAATTTGATGCATTGTTAATAAATGGATTTTTGTGCAGCCAGGCTAGATGGCAAAAAAAAGAGAAGCTTGCCGTTTGGGGAAATGAGCAACAGAAATCAATTGGTAGGTATATAATATAAACGGGCAAGAGGTACTGTGTTTGTCAGTTAATGGGTTTAGTAAAAACTCCATGCATTCTACACCTTAAATTTGTAAGTACAATCAACCTGGATGTTTAAGTCATTTCAACTTAAATTACATTTACAGTGCATTTATATATATATATATATATATATATATATATATAGGAAATATAGCATGTGACTGCAGGGCACAGTTGTGTTCTCACATTCACAAGCCTCATGCTTCAGTGGGTGAATTGGCCGCCTCTGGCATTGTTCTGCAAAACTCAGTCTCTCGCCATGCACCTCTGGCTTTCTCTTGCTCTTTCATATCCAGTTTCCTCTGGGCAGAATGAAAATTTGGCCCCCTGGACATTTGAACCCATTATATTTTGTCACTTTCTTTCTCTCGCTCCTCAGAATGACATCAAACACTACAACACACAGACTGACGGATGCATCTCCTCAGGAACTCTGGGTTATTTTTAGACCTTTCCTTTTTAGCACTCCAATCAATGAAATTCTGTTTTTCACCGTTTGGTCCCCACAAGACTTCCACTATTCTTGCATAAATGGAGGTCAAAGCAATTGATTTTGGTTCACATCCTATCTCCATTATTGGACCGCTTCAGTGTCTGTGCTTTGAGTTTATGTTCAATTGAGCTGCCTCCATTTGTCATTCATCCGATTTCCCCCTGTGCTTGGTTAGACTGTTATTAAAACATTCTTTCCTGATTGGTCATTTGAAAAAAAGAACATTTGCATTGATTTCCTCTACCTGCACTCATAGAATTTATAGTTCCATGAGGAACCTTTAACATCCATGGAGTCTTTTCTGTGTACAATGTTCTTTATAGTGGAAAAGTGTTCTTCTTTATTCTTCTTCTGATTATTAGAATAAAAATAAACCCAAATTGTCTTCGATGGCATCGCTTTAAAAAGACCGTTTGTAACCTTTATTTTTAAAAGTGTAGACACAGGCAACCACACACAAATTAATAAAAAATCAGTATCAGTGCTTCATGAATGTCTGGATTATCTTGCACATTTGTTGATGTTAAAATTGGACCTGATCACACTGTCAGTCCCATTTATTTTTTCTATAATAGCAGGCTGATTAAATTTTATCCTGCTTATTACATGGCCAAATAAATTCAAAAATAAACTAAAAAGGCAGCTTGTGAAACAGTTAAATGACCCATATCAACATTAAACATGACGTACATTCGTCTTTTTGTAAATGCTTGCATGTTACAGATCTTATTTGGAATAACTGCATACGCTTCGTTTTTTATTTCTTGGACCTTGTGACATTTAATCAAAAGGTCATAATTTGATCTTTTGGTCTTTGGTTACGTATTCCGGACTCCTCCAATTATTATTTCACTTAAACACTCAAATTTTGAGTACAACACCCACATCTCAAAATATCCCATCCTACATTTTTTATTCTTCGATAATTATACTGTCGCTACTTCCGTTTCATCATGAACATGTAAAATACACCAAAACAAATTTGTTTCTCTGCAAAAAAACAAAACAAACACACCACACAGTTCGAAAACCTCAGGAAAACAATAATTATTTACTAGCGTGTTCAATAAAATAAAACGACAGACAATGTTAACTGTTATCAACAACAACAAAAATAATAATTTATAGCACTCTTAAAGCAACAGTGCGACCAAATTTGTTTGAGTAAAAAACAGTGATGAACCAAAGGAAGGCCTCAAGGGAATTTGTGTGGTCCGTTTACCATTTGCACATTATAATTGAGGTCTGACAGTAAAACGCAGATCTGGCCGAAAGCTCTCAGGAGTGTACAGTATTCCAGTGGCTGAAGGAGGGCCAGGCACTGCAGTGGTCAGTGTTAGTAACCGCTGTTTCTCTATAGAAACCAGTGAACGGGACAAAATATGGAGGTTTGGGTTGTGCCGTGATTGAATTCTTCACAGGGTCCTTACTTTCATTACCACACTCGACACGACTCCGCCCCTCTGTTCATGACTGACGTCTCGGGGCAGTTAAAAGCTTTACGGAACTCTTCATAGTTGCTCATAGCCCCGATAACCCTTCATCATTGCAACGAGAGTAAAGTGAGTGACATTGAAGAATTGGGAATGTAATATAGATGTAAATGAGCTGTATATATTACTCCACCTTACCGATATTTAGGAGGGCTGTGAGCTCCACTTTGGATCTGATCACGTGCTGCTTCTGGTCTGTAGGCGTTACAGCGAACCTAGCACATAACAATATATACACAAACAAATCAATAAGAGACCTATTTAAGGCAAGACACCACAGGCAAAACATTACTTGGGTAATGGGAAAATGCGTACTTTTAAGTGCGTACTAAAACAGTCCTCAGGTATTTGAACATGCCACCATCAGATAAAATAGTCATTCTAATCTCGCATACTATTTAGGATACACACAAAACCTTTAAAAAAGACAGGAAACATTTTCAACTTTTCCAACCGCTTCTAAATTAGTAAGAATATGTCTGTGACATCTGAAATTTAGGCCCAAATATGTATGTGATACACTGAATACTGACATGGGCATAACTGAGGAAGAACAGCTGGTTATTGGTCAGACCCACACCAGGTAGGAGAGGCTCCTCGTTTCCTCTCTCTTTCTCGATCCATCTCCTGTAGGCCTGCAGACACATTCACAAGTACATGGATACACAGAATTGTAATTGTACATACCACAATCTGGAATATTAAAGCTACACTGTGTGATTTTTACCCCCATCTAGCGGTGAAAAGGTATATGACCATCCAGTGAATATTAGTTTCTGTTCCTCTCAATTTCGATTTCGTTTTAACTCCTACGGTGGCCAATGTAGTCCAAGATTAACATGACTTCCAATTCGACCTCGTCCATGAGTGTTAACCGAAACGTAAACGCGAAAGGCGAAGCTTGAATTAACGGGTATGTCTAATGTACTTTCAAGATGGAGGGGCAACATGGTGACCGACATTAGAACCCCTTACCCATATGTATTTTCAATGGCATATTATACACTCACGAGAATACTTTATTACTTGAACGAAGTAAATATACATTAATGAGCACATATATTTTTGAAAGAACTAAGTGTTTTTATCTAAGAATAAACTAAAAGAGTTGCAGTGTAGCTTTAAAGGTATAGTTTAAAAAATTCACCCTCATGTAATTCAATACATTCTCTCTTCCATAAAACACAGACAGGATTTTTTTTCTATGCAATTAAAATGAATTGTCACTGGAGCTTTCAAGTTTCAGAAAAGATAAAAAAATAACCATTAAAGTATGATAAAAGTGTTTCAAATGAATCTTTAGCCATTTAGCTGTATGATATATTTAATAATTAATTCACTGAATATCTTAACTCTCCAGGAAAAGCAGTCACAGTAGACTTTAAGTATGCAAAATTTTCACGGACAATGGAGCGCTCTGTGGCGTCTTTAAAAAAAGAACATATACTGTAATTCACCATATACACAATTCTCTCACATTCACATAAGTATAAATGGAAGTCAATGGAAATAAAAATGTAGTGTGTGACTGTGACTTAAGAGAAGTAGCAATGTCTGAATTGTGAATGTTTGTCACATTTTTCAATGAATCAGTTGATCCGGGTCAGAAGAGTAGTCTCAATGATGTGTTCACAAATTGTGAGAAATTCTCCAAATTTCTTCTCCTGTGATCCATCAAAGAAAGTCTTACAGGTATGGAATGAGACAAGTTGATAATCTAATGGAAAATGGTGTAATACCCTGAAAGATTCTCTCATCCCTCCATTGTCAGCAATGTTCTCTCCCAGTGTCCTCTTCCCCTTGACCTTGAGAGAAGATTGTGGGTATTAAGTATTAGGTTGGTAGCTCAAATATAAATGCATTGAAAATGCTGGTTCCTACTGTACATTTAGTCCTGCCTCCTTCCAGTAGTAGCTGTCGTACTGGTCAATCATGCATTTTGTCTTTTCGGTGAAGAGGTTGATGGAGGAGTTGCTCCACCATTGGTCCAAGTTCCCATCTTTGTCATATTTTCTACCTAGATGAACACAAATACACACAGATGTCCTTGAGAATCAGGCACTGCATGTGTTGAGACTCATTATAAATCAAACGCCCTCACCATTGTTATCAAATCCATGGGTCAGTTCATGCCCCACAATTACACCGATCGCTCCATAGCTCAGTGATCTGACACAAGAACACATTTCACAAATTAGCTTGAGCTGAATCAGAAAACATCAACAAGAAGAAGTGTCTATGTCTCACCGAGGATAGTCTAGTCCCCAGAAAAATGGCTTCTGAAGTTCTCCTGCAGGGAATCCTGGGTAAAAGAAGAACACGATCCAGTATATCTAAACAAACACCAAACATCTAAAAACATCAAAATCTCAAATGAAAAGTGTTCTTTGTAACACACATTATACTGGATAATATTACAATAATATTAATAATTTAAAAAACTGTTTTCTATTTATATACATATTTTAAAATGTAATTTATTCCTGTGATGGTAAAGCTGAATTTTCAGCATCATTACTCCAGTCTTTAGTGTCACATGATCCTTCAGAAATCATTCTAATATGCTGATTTACTGCTCAAGAAAATGTTGAAAATATTTGTGCTATTTAATATCTGTTATTAATATTTTTTTTCAGGATTCTTTCACAAATAGAAAGTTCAAAAGCACAGTATTTGAAATAGAATGCGTCCTTACTGAATAAAAGTCATTCATTTGTTTAATTTTCATTTATTTTATGTAGTTTTCTTTGCTTAGTGAACAATTTTGAGATTAATCAGTCATTTTGCTGTCTTACATTTTTAAGGCGAAACTTCGGTTTTATAAAAATACAGAATGCTGTGATCAACCAAGCTGTGTATTTGAAACACATAACTCACTGATCTGGTTGGTAGAGGAGCTGTAGAATGCATTTACTGTAGTTGGGTTGGTGAACCACCTGAGTGAAATAAAAATGGATGTTTCATCTTGTTCAAACAAAGATAGATTCATCTCATTTGAACAGGCTTTGAAAATGCTGACAACTCACTCTGTGCGTGGGACTTTTTTCCTCAGCCAGGCGATGTCAGACTGAGCTATGAACTTCAGGGTCTGCATGACATTCCCAAAGTAGTCCGTCGGAGTGAACGACAACTGTGCATACACATAAAACCCCAATGACTTTGAGTTGCACTGACATCTGTCAAACACAATTAAAACTGGAATATCATCATCACCGTGACCAACAAAATCTGAGAAGCTTGCAAACATACTCGTTTGATGTCCTCGTTAATATAGGTGTCATTTAGGATGAAGTCTGGGTAACCCACTTTCGCCAAGACTGAGTGAGCCTAAAGTAATATACAGACAGTAATGATAAAGAAAAGGACATGCTGTGGATTCATAGCCATCACAAACACACTGGTAATACACCTTCTCTGTTGCTTTTTTCTTTGTTTCTTCGTCCATCCACTCATTCTCCTTCTCTAGCATGTCGATAAACGCCCACCGGATACCATTTATCAATTCCTCCATCTTCATAAAGGACAAATACATTAGCATTCAAAGTACTGTTTGGCAGTTTAGAAGTTAAAACTGAGTTCCAGCGTTTTATGTTGTTATTCACAATTAGTGCCACTAGATGGGGACAAAAACTAAAATTGTAATTATATGTACATATGTGTGTGTGGACAGAAAGAATAGTTTCAAATAGTTACAACACTTATGTATGTACAGTAAAAACAGAAATATTATTACAATTGAAAATATTTTTTTTTTCTATTTTTATATATTTTAAGATGTAACTTATTCCTGTAATGGCAAAGCAGAATTTGAATATAAAATGGTTCCATATCTAAATACTTAAAAGTCTTACCATGTGTTTTTTGTCCTCCTGGAAATGCTTATCGACAAAGAGCCTACCGGTGGCATAGATGAGTGTGTTTTCTACATAATTTACACACTTGTCCCAGCGAGGGGTCAGAGAGGTGGTCCCCGAGATAACCTAAGAAGAGACGGGTATTTTTAACCTCAGCAAGTCTATTTTTATTCAAAGATTGGTGGAGGGTAAAAATGAGAAGTTGGTTCACTAACCCGAGCAAAGTCCAGGTATCTGTAGAGAAAGCGTCGGCTCAACGTGGTGATTCGGGAAAATACTGATCTCCATATGACGTAATTGGCAACTGTCCTGAGGCGAGGTTGCAAGTAAAACATTTGAAGCAGCTTAATTACAAAGTAATCTTGACTCTGTTATTGAGCAGAGCAGGTAATAAAGAGATAAACTCACAAACAGCACACACATAAACAGTGTGTGATCACACAACTGACACTGTCCAGATCAACAAAGGCAGAGCCTTGGGGCTCTGATGTTTTAATAGGGTTTTGCTCCTTACAGAGCTGTCTGGATACCTGGTTTCTGTGACGTTGATGAGTTTGAAGAGGTCTTTAAAGTGTTGTGGGGCACGGACGATCACCTGCTCTGAAGAGGAGATTTTCAGGTCTGGGTACAGCTCAGTGTCAATCACTGCTCTGACAAAACCCAGCCAGTTAAACTGCAAAAAGCAAACGCAATTATACCTGGGTAAACTCTAGTGTAGTGTGACTATGCATTTAGAAATATATTTATATTTGTACCAGGTAAATTGAATTTTGAAATTATTTTACTTGAATTACAGTAACATTTTTATTTCATTAACATTAGTTAATGAATTATGTAAAATGAAACAATGATCAATATTTTAACAGCATTTATTAATTTAGGTTAATGTCAAATTCTATATAAACAAATACACTTTAGTTTAGATTAAGCCAGTATTAGGCCATAGTTCGATTGGGACATTTAAAGGTGGGATGAGTAGTTTTTGGAAAACACTTTTGACCAATGTTGATGTGACCCCTAATTTACCCCTCGCCCCTAATTTGATAGTTCCATATCCCACACTTATGTATGGGCAATGAATATATGGCTAATGAATATATCTTTACATTATTTTTTTTATTTTTTACAAAATTACAGTTTTCACCTGGGATTTAGAGTCAGATTACTGGGGGTAAAAATTACTTTAGAACAGCATTGTTATTTTATTTTTAAACAGAGATTGTTTACCCCAGAAAATTGTTTTTTTGGGGGCTTGGAAAAACCCATCCACTAATTAAGTATCATGTGTATACGAGTATGAGTGACATGGCATAAAATATACATTTATTTGAATTATAATATACTTACATCTGGAATAGTGCGCTGCAGTTTAGACAAACTATACTTGTTGTACATGTTCTCACTGGTGCGGTTTTCATAGGGGATCACGATCTACAGAAGAGCACACACTCCATTGAAGCATCAAGTACCCTGACAGCCCTGTTGTCTTTCTCAATGCCAGTGATTTGAAGGAATTTGGCCTTAGATTTTCCAGTGTTTTGCTTCTCACCTTTGCAAGTTTCATTTCAAAATCAAGCACCGATTTCATCTGAGCCTCAGCAGCCCGTTCATCGGCTCCGAGCATGACAGAAACGTCGACCATCAACCTTAAAAGAGCTTCTCGATACTGCAGAGAGGCATGAAAAGAATGGGTTGAGAAAGCAGAGATAAAACCAGGCCAGACTGTGACTGCATGCAATGACATATAGGCTAAGGAGGTTGACAGATGTACCGATGTACCATTTGTGCCTCAGTTGTGTTGGTGATGTAATCTTCTCTGGATGACAGTGACAAAGAGGCCTGATCCAGCTAGGAAAAAGAAAAAAAGAATTGCTATGAATTTTTCCACCCCAACTCGCGCAATTGGTTGAGCCTGAGGTTGACATTTGACGACATGTTCATCTCACCTTGATGATGTACTGGTTGGAGTTCTTGTCATCAGGAGAGACAAAAAGCCGTATAAGGACAGACTTGCTGTGCTGACTGCGTATCTGTGCCAGTGTCTCCAGCAGGTTAAACTGAGACTCCACCCACCGCGAGGAAGAGCCCAACGCATCGCCTAGAACGGGCCAGCGGAAGTCTTTCTGCTGTAAATTCTTCAGCAGAGGTTTGGCATCCTCAATCTCCAGGATAGCTGTCAGGTGGACAGATGAAGAAGTCAAATTTACATTTGTTCACCCGACACCCCTGATGTATAAGATCATGTAAAGTCTCAATTCCAGTCCCAAACGGTTTACGGTTTATTTTTTACCACTCTGCCGTTCATAAAAAATATTTCTAGAGCATCAAATCATATTAGTGCTGTTTGGAATGTACTCGGTTACCTAACGTAACCTTGGTTCTCTCTAGTAAGGGAATGAGTATTGCCTAAGTTTAGCATACGCTATGGGTAAAGTCATCTTTTCTCAAGATATTGAAGCCAAAAATGATCCTTAATTTTTCATTCTTTGTCAATGCAGTGCAGCAGCTAGGAAGACCTAGAGCAGGCTATCTGGCGCACTCATTGGCTGCTCCTACCACTGAGCCTTTCGTGAAGTCACGCCCACTACGTGTCACAGCCTGCCAAGTGGGTGTGGCTTAGTGTATAAAAGCATGGCTCGGAGGCTGCTTCCCTGCTTTCATCATCTAAAGCGAAAATCGCTCGCGGGACGAGCATGGGCGGTTACGCAATACTCGTTCCCTCTCTAGAGAGAACCGAGGTTACGTTAGGTAACCAAGTACATTTTCTTGCAAGAGGTTCTCTCATATTGCGTAAATTTAGCTTACACTACGGGAACCCCTTGCCAACGTAATGAACTCTTGGTCCAGTTGACCATGAGACTCAAGCTTTCCAAATGACTGAGGAGCGATAGTTCTGTGAGATACGGGTTCTATCTCCGACTGTGCTAAAATCAGCCAATCGTACATATAGATCTGAATTCGCACGCCCTGAATTCTGAATTCTCAAGGGGGCGAGACGAGCCACGTCCATCCACTTTGTGAATGTACGGGGTGCTAGGGACAGGCCAAACGGGACTGCTCTAGGTCTGCTAGCTGCTGCACTGCGATGACAAAGAATGCAAAATTAAAGGATAATTTTTGGCTTCAATATCTCGAAAAAAGACGACTTTACCCGTAGCGTAGGCTAAACTTACGCAATACGAGAGAACCTCTCGCAAAGAGCTTTTCGGTTCTTACATTCATTCATGCAGGACGTGTAGAGGACTTTGGCCTTCTTCACTGCCTCGATGTCTTCGCCTTGGATGGGCTGCTCTAACAACTCTGTGGCACAAAGATTCAATATTGAATCACCTTATTTGGGACGCAGGTTTTATTCAGTTGAGAATCATGTGGGTCAGTGCACCTTTCAGCTTGAGGTCTACATTCTGTCTGAGCCACGGGTAAATCCCATAGCTGGATAAGTCTTCCGGAATGGGGTTATCCCGGAGCCAGCCTCCGCACGCGTACTGGTAGAAGTCATCACATGGATCAACAGACTGATCCATCTTACTCAGAATAGAACCGGCTAGAGGTGACACATCATCAAACACAGATTCATCATTACAGTAATCTCAAACAAGTGAGCTGAGCTGTTTTTCTGAATCATAATGTCTGCTTGTTATGTTTAAAGTAAAAGTGAGTGTATAGTTTAGGGAATTGCTAGGTAGTTGCCTACTGGCGCCAAGTTTAAAGCTACGCTGTGTAACTCTTTTAGTTTATTCTTAGCTAAAAACACTTAGTTCTTTCAAAAATATATGTGCTCATTAATGTATATTTACTTCGTTAAAGTAATAAAGTATCCTCGTGAGTGTATAATATGCCATTGAAAATATATACGGGTAAGGGGTTCTGATGTCGGTCGCCATGTTGCCCCTCAATCTTGAAAGTACATTAGCCAAAGAGGGACATACCCGTTAATTCAAGCTTCGCCTTTAGCGTTTACGTTTGAGTTAACACTCATGGACGAGGTCGAACTGGTAGTCATGTTAATCTTGGACCACCTTAGGTATTATTCCTAATATTCACTGGATGGTCATATACCTTTTCACTGCTAGATGGGGGTAAAAATCACACAGTGTAGCTGTAAGAAAAAAGTCATTATGACATTCTAGCCCCTACATGGCTTAATGATAAACATGGTTTACCTGCTTCAATACAATGTGGGGTAAGGCAAACGTCTTCATCGCTTGCTTTGTGTGACACTACAGGGGGAGAAAAAAAAATCTGTCAAGTAAACCAGTCAACTATGCCCTGAAATTATTGCCAAACACCGCGCTACGAATGAACAAACACACACACACACACACACGCACCCCACTGTGCTCAGGCTTCAGCTGTCCATGCTCTGGATGTCACAGGACAAAAACATAGTGCATGCTCTACTACACACATTCCAAAGAAGCTGCACTACAAACTGGGTAGGGGGAAAGTAAAATTAGTGTTACTTCTTAAAAAAACAGCTAATTATGTTACAATGTAAATTTTTTATGGAAAATAAAATGTTTGTTACTTTTGAGTTACATTTTCTCTTTCTTGCTTGTTTGTTTGACCTGTTTATTCGACTGTCCTTGGTTTTTAAATTAAAGTAAATTAAAATTAAATTAAATATATCTGAATATATTACATTAATATATTAGATATAACTAGCTTTTTACAAAATTTTATTTAATTTAAACAAACTATCCCTGTGCACTGCTTGCAATGGTTACATCTTCGTCGAAGGATAGTTCCTTTATATTGTCATTTACTTGGAATTTAAAATTAAATTGAACAAATTCTGGAACAAAATATTAATTATTTTGTGTATTTGTTTGCTTTCAATATATTTAGCTTTTTAAAATTTTTTAATGTAATTTATTATAATTTTATTGAGCGAGGAAAAGTATAATGAATGCATTTTTGCAATATCTATTTTAACATACTGAAACATGATCAGTGTAAACCCTCCATGCAGAGGTCAGTGAAACTGTGTGAATTTGTGAGTTTGAGTGAGTGCAAAACTGTATGTATGTTGTGAAATCAGACAAGCATTGCTTTTAAAGGCCTGTGTTTATGGTTCAGTCCACAACTGGACAGCAGATGACCACAGCAGGATCCAGCACCCGGCCCCGTGGGACTGAGCCTCATTATCCTCAGAACCAACACACACAGCCGTGTGTGTGTGACTAGAATATGTACAGACAGAAATGAGCATAATTACACTCTAGTCTCACCGCAAAAAATGCAGGCAGCCCTCAACAACTGAGAACAATAAGAACACAATTTATTTGCTGTCTCAACAGTAGGAAGACACTTGTGTGTACCAAAATACTGTACATCCACACAGTCACGCAGCATGTCATGAGATGTGCGTTCACAATGTCTCAGGTTCCATGAGACAAGACTCACTCACAGTCAGCACTCTTAAAGGGACAGTTCACTCCAAAATTCTTTTTGGAGCTTGACAAACCTGGTCATTTTCATTTTTAGAGAAAAGAGCAACTTGAACATTCTTTAAAATATCTTCTTTTATGTTCAACAGAAGAAAGTCATACATTTAGATGGTCATTTTTAGGACAACTGTCAACTTTAAAAACACACACTTTTCTAAACTTAAACACCCACATTCCCTAAACGACTCACGGCCCTTTAGCCTCAAAACTTTAAAGACGCATATACATGTTTCCTAACCAGAGCTCCTACTTACTGTGCTAATTACAGCCTTCAACGACACGCTGTGTGTGTGTAACAGAATACACTCCTAAAATAATCTCATACACAAACACACAACTGACCGAAGAGCACAAATCAATCAATCTATCTGTCTATCTATCTATCTACAATCCATCTATCTGGATAGATGTATACGTCACATTAGCAGTAAGTATGTAATTGTGCATTCAAATGTCTCACCCGTAATGACGGCTATCAGTAGTGCAATGCAGACACACACACACACTGCAAGCGCAGCTTTCAGGAGAGTGTTGGGGCCCGCGTTCGGTTTGGTTCCTCCTCTCCCCAGCCTCTCCATTTCCATACTGCCACTGAGTTGAGTGTGTGCCTTCTCTTTCTGTTCCTCCCTCTATCCTTCTCACCCAGTTTTCACTCCGCCTGGCCTGGAGATGAGCACTTTTAAGTTCTGGTCCCAGGGTGCCGTGGTCCTTTGGATCACTGTGGAGTCGTGCAGTGGTCTCGCCTCACTGGTCTCAGATCAGTGGCAGATGCACAGCTTGGAGAGTCTTGAGAGGATAAGAGAGAGGAGAATAGGCAAGGAAGGAGGGGAAAGACAGAATGAAGGAGTGAATGAGAGAGAGTCCAGGGGTAGGAGGATCTCTCCTGCTTAGAGCCAACTGGTGCACCTTGCTTACTTACAGGAGTAATTATATGGCGTCCTGCAGGAAGGGTGGGATGACTCTATTGGTGTGTGTGTGTGTGTGTGTGTATGCTCATATAGTCTGTGTTTGGGCTCCAGGTGTGTGTCTCTGAGTCCCTGCACTACGTTTGTGATGATGAGCCTTGTGGTTAAATGTAGCCACTTCTGTATTTATTTTCAGTATGTCCCACAGCATAAAATAGAATTAGGAACACGGTGTGATGATGCGTCTGTGCCAGGACACAATCTACAGCAGACACAAAGTTTTCTAGACAATGTTTTATCATGAAGGTTTGTTTCTGATCTGATGAGATGCTCCTTATGAGAAAAATCTGTAGCATTTATTTGATAAAAAATTGTGAGGATTTCCAAAGACGCTAACACATTTGGAATAGTTTGAAACATCATTAATAATGTTTTTTTATGTATCTAGTTAAATCTAATTTAATCTTTAAAATAAAATAATTATGTAAATCTAATATTAAATAAAATGTCACTATTTATTTTGATTATTAATATGAAATATTGTACATATTTGATTAATATAATATTAATTTAAACAATAATAATATCTTAATATCGGCTAAATCTAAACTTCTTTCAGAGATTGTTTCAAAAAATCATAATCCAAGAATTTTATTTTCCACTATAGTCTCTGTTTTAAACCCTGGGTTGTTGTTTGTGCACTTTTTTTCTTTTTTTGCCGCCAAGGTCAAGACCACAAACACTGTTGACTTACTGTATGTATTCTCTGAAGTGGTGCTCATCTATCTGGAGCATGTTCAATTCAATTTCTCTACATACTAGCAGAGATATTGTTGAATATCTAAACCCTACCTCTTGTCCATATGATATTACTCGTTCCGTCACACTTTTTTTAAGCAAATCGTCGAAATCATAGGGCCTGATCTCCTGCTTTTTATAAACATAAGTTTGAGTGGCACGGTCCCTGACTGGTACAGTCTCTGACTACCAACATGCTTCAGTTACTCCCCTTCTGAAAAAAAAAAAAAAAAAAAATCCAATTTTGATATATCTGACCAATTTCTAATCTTCCATTTATCTCAAAAATCTTGGAAAAGGTTGTTTTCACTCAATTACAATATTTTCTGAGCAGAAATTCACCATATGACACTTTCCAGTCGGGATTTAGGGAACTACACAGCACTGAATCCGCTCTATTGAACGTTACTAACAGGCCCGGATTGGCCATCAATTCTGGCACATGCCAGAAGGGCCGGTGTGATTTTCTATTGTTTTGGGCCGAGACACAAATAGTTGCGAGTTCTGAGTCAGTTAACACAATCATAACGTAAAAATACGGGATATTTTAGGGATGGCTGACGCGAAACAATTCATTTCGAAGCTTTGCGTGATCCCGAAGCGCAGATGATTCGAAACATTGTTCCGAAGCGTGATTCAAAACACCTACGTCACGTGACTACGGCTAAACGAAGCTTCTTCATCAGGTGGAGTGCTCCGCCTAATCAGGGTTGATTACCGGATGGTGGGCCAAAGACGCTGCGCTTACAAAATTGTTTGGGAAGTTTTGGGATCCAGAAGGATGTCTTTACATTGATCTTGTTGTTACACTCAAGCCTGTTACACTCGAGAAAGACAACATGAAGCCGACTGTGCGTGCGAAGGCCGACGGTTATGCAGAGGCTCTGCTGAAATACCAAATCATCCTCACTGCCTAGACGTTTTTACGCATCTTCCAACAAACAACTCCACTTTCCAAGTATTCGCAAACTAGTGGAATGGATTTGCTCACGGCCCATCGCTTTGTCACAAGCACACAAGACAATCTGAAAAAATATGCAAGGGATTTTAAGGGGGTAAGGACAGCAACAGACGCATTTGTGCAATGGGCCAATGGAGAATTAAATGTGTGTGAGACAAACGCAGAGGTGGAACATGCGCTGCCAAACCGGAGACCAAAGAAGACAAAAAAGATGCCAGGCGATCCAGGTGATGACAACAAGTATGAGGTACAAGTGCACAATGTCATTCTGGATACCATCATTTAAAGTATTTCCCGACGTTTTGCTAAAAACAGAGACTATACACAGATTTCGCCCTGCTTGATCCCCAGAATTTCAATGACTTGAAATGTAACGGTATACCTGGAGGCGCACTGAATGCCCTGAGCGCCAAACTCAGACACGATAGCAGAGCAACTCCTGAGGCCTTACATGGTGAACTATTAGCCTGGCTACGCACTGGGACAAGCTGAAGGTGTCTGTGCGCGAAGATTATCTGACCAAGATGAGTACTGAGGATGGCGATGATGAGGAGACTCCAGATGAAGAATGGGATGTTGTGAACAAAACCTGCCAATCTTGCAGTAAATGTCCCATCTGTTGTTATTATGTCCTACAAAGGTATAACCTGCTCCTACCATCTAATCAGACTTGGATACAAGTTTCTGTTAACTCTGTCTGGCATGTGAGCGAAGCTTTTCCACGTTAAAATTAATCAAGAATCGATTAAGGAGCACAGCGTCACAGGAGCATCTTGAAGCCTCTGGTTTCTTTGGACACGGATTGCATCATTGAAAGGGTAGCGGAGAAGAGCGCGCTGATGCAATAAGGTAGGTCATGCTTCTTTTTATCATACCCGTAGGCTATTTTCCGCACTATACGGCAAAAAAATGTTCTAAATGTTGCAAATGGTCATTCGTTGAAGTTGCGCCTTATAATCCGGTGTGGTTTATACATTTTAGAACATTTTTCATATTGCGCACCGGATTATAAGGCGCATAAAATACTGCAATCATACGTTCGACTGGGTTTGCGTTGCATCCACTAGATGTGCTACAGAGAATTCAGTTTTGTTGTAACTGAACTTTTGTTATATAAGTCTGGTGGCCTAATAGGCTAGTTAATTTACTTTTTATTAACACGTTGATGTACGCCTATAGCCAAATTTTTATTTATATAATTAGGCCCATTGATTCGTTTAATTTTACAGTTTTTGTTTTTTTGCGTGTACAGATGATATAGCCTAGGCCTAAGCCAAATTTAATTTTAATAGTGCGCGCTGCGCAAAAATCGGTTAGGCTTATCAAAATCTGGCCTAATAATTAATTAGCCTACTTTTAAACATTTATGTATATTTTTACGTTTTTGTTTATATAATTTTTAGTTATATTATTAGGCCCATTTATTCGTTTAATTTTACAGCAGTTTGGTTACAATGGTTATAAGCCCATTAAAATTTTATTGTAAAATTTTATATAAAAATTCTGGCCTATAGTTAATTTACTTTTAAAACTTTTATGTATATTCTTGTTTATATAATTTTTATTTATATTATTAGGCCTATTTATTCGTTTAATTTGACAGGACTTTTTGTGTATGCTACATTCCTGTCCTTACATAGTCCTAATTTGTAATTTGAAATGAAACATTTCTGTTCGGAAAATGTGGTTGTTGGTCTTTAGTTCTTTGTAAGGTAAGGCCAAAACCAAAAAGTGAAATACAAATGCAGATTTTTTTTTTCTTTTCGTTTTTTGGAGCGAGCGGGGTTCGATTTGAGTGGAGCGCGAAGAGCGCTGAACGGGGAGCGCTTTATGAACATTCTGTGACGCGCGAGCAGCGCCGGGGACAGTGATTTGTACGTGGTTGAACTGGCAGTGTGACAGAGCGTGCATAAGATGGACAAGAGCGCGAGTTTGTGGGTCAACCAATTGATCCATAAGACGCCACGGATTATAAGGCGCACTGTCGTTTTTTGAGAAAATTAATGGCTTTTAAGTGCGCCTTATAGTGCGGAAAATACCTTATGTGTGTTTTTGGCCGCTGTGCCATGCTCGTGTGCGTGTGTTTTTGGCCGCTGTGCCATGCTTGTGTGTGCGTGTGTTTTTGGCCGCTGTGCCATGCTCGTGTGTGTGTGTTTTTGGCCGCTGTGCCATGCTTGTGTTTTTGGCCGCTGTGCCATGCTCGTGTACGTGTGTTTTTGGCCGCTGTGCCATGCTTGTGCATGCGTGTGTTTTTGGCCGCTGTTGCCATGCTCGTGTGCGTGTGTTTTTGGCCGCTGTTGCCATGCTCGTGTGCGTGTGTTTTTGGCCGCTGTGCCATGCTCGTGTACGTGTGTTTTTGGCCGCTGTGCCATGCTTGTGCATGCGTGTGTTTTTGGCCGCTGTTGCCATGCTCGTGTGCGTGTGTTTTTGGCCGCTGTGCCATGCTTGTGTTTTTGGCCGCTGTGCCATGCTTGTGCGTGCGTGTGTTTTTGGCCACTGTGTAATGCTCTTGTGCGTGTGTTTTTGGCTGCTGTGCCATGCTCGTGTGTGAGTGTGTTTTTGGCCGCTGTACAACGCTCGTGTGTGTGTGTTTGGGCTTTTTTGGCTGCTGTGCCATGCTCGTGTGTGCGTGTGTTTTTGGCCGCTGTGCCATGCTCTTGCGTGTGTTTTTGGCCGCTGTGCCATGCTCGTGCGTGTGTTTTTGGCCGCTGTGCCATGCTCGTGTGTGCTGTGAGGGTCCGAAATAAACTTTTTGGCTCACCTGCCGGCTTACACATCATTTATTTTTAGCCTTAAATGAGAATAAACCTAAAGTAAGTGTTCAGACCAAGTGATTTCTATGGGTAAGCCGGATCTTGGCGAGTTAAATTCTCATGTTACTCCATCTGCAAAACTTTTATGTGTTCTGTTTGACTCAGGCCTCAAGTTTGATAAACATGTTAATTCCTCTTCATTAATTTCACTACTTTAAGTGGTATTAACATCATAGCATAGCATTTTTTTGTAAGGGTAAATGTAACTACAGTACACTTATTAATTTATTATCAGTTTTCATTTGTAATCAAAGCCACTAAATAGTGTTTGACATCTGGCTTCCCAAATAATCACTTTGAATGAACAGATTGCAGAGATTCTGACGTGCAACGTCTTCTTCATCTTATCTTCTGATAAGAAATACAAACACTTGCTGAGGTGTCAGATGACAGAACTACTAGCTACAGTTAAAGGGATGCTCCACTTTTTTTGGAAATAGGCTCATTTTACAATTGTAATGGGCAAATCGGAAGAACTGACCTTGTCATTTTACAGCATGTCTGTGAGGGGCTTCGCACTTCATGTGTTCAACAGAGGATGCATTCACTGAAATGAATAAATAATTTGATTGTGAAAGGGAAGTAAAACTTGATCTCATCAACAATTGAATCCATTTTAAATATCAAATCCCTTTGTCACATCACCATATAGTAGATGAAGGTCAACAGTCCAGCAGGGACTCATCTGTGGTACAGTAATATACAGCATGAAATCTGAAGTCTGCCGGTGTAAGACCATCTAGAAGTACCGTTCCTCCACCTGTTTTTTTTATTATTTTTTTTATGTGGTCTATTAAAATAAATACAAAAAAATATTTATATGCATATAAAAAAAGTGTTCTCTTTTCAAAAAAAAAACATCTGTAAACCATCTTTTAATTTATCTTTTCAAAACCATTGTTTGGAAAATCTCTCTCTCTCCCTTTTAAAGAAGTAAACAATATAAAGAGTGAAGATCCCAGAATGAGATTTATGTGGAATGCATCAACAAAGAATAGATCATCTTCCTCTTATCGCCTCGCCGTATCGCCTGTGACTCATTCCTAATCCAAATTTAAACTGCAGGATGCAATTCCCATGAATTATACTGGAAATTGACTACCTTGACGTTTGAGTGTCTAAAACATGTTCCTCATAAGACAACGCAATCTTTTATTTTGTATATACTATGTGTGATTTTCTACTAAATCACACGTAGAGTTACATATTTTTTTATTGTGCTATGAATAATTTAATAACGATGATGATGAATGACAGCTGTGAAACAGCAAGGATTCTTTGAGATTGAGAGAGAGCCTCACCACACCCTGTTTCATACAAATGTCAAATCTACTTTATTTCCATCAGTTTAAAATATAAATTAAATTCAAATGTATTGCACTTCCCACAATAAAAACACTACCAAGTAGCTTCACAAAGACCGGCGCCTTGCCTTTCAAATACTTATATTTATACACAAAGCAATTGTGGTTAGTGAGGAGGCGAAAGCTTCTTTTTACAGACATCATTTTTCCAGGGGGGGAGCGTATCGTGCCTCATTATGTTGTTAGTGAACAGGAGGCTGTGGTCAGGAAGACCAACTACAGAGAGGGAGGGTCAGGTCCTCAGCACGGGACGTTACAGATGAAACCGGTATTTAGAGCTAAGACAGAGAACGACACACAAACATTAGTTTAAACACAGGCGCTAGAGATATGGGACATGTGGGGACTGCATGAGAAAGAGTGAGCCAATGAGAGAGGGAGATATGGGGGAAGGACTGACGTCACAACTTTGGGCGAAACCTCATACATCGACTGCTCTGTTTACAGTATGCAGAGAAACAGACTGACAGTGTGTCATTACACTGAGATACACACAGACCGAGGCTCGCACGCACATTTACATGTTTTATGGGGACCTTCCCTGGAGATTTTTATACGATACACACTGTATATTTTATCATCTACCCCTACAGATACCCATCAAAAAAACAACAACAACAACTATTTAAGCTGTTTTTCTCATGGGAAACAAAAAATGTCCCCACAAAGTCTTCTGTATTGCCTTTCTTGTAGGTACATTTGGCCCCATAATTTAGGGAATACCTGAACCCCCAGTTATATTATTACAAGTAATATCAGTAACAATAGCTCTAGTAACCTGATTACTGTATTATTTTAGTTGAACTGGTATTTTAGTGGAAACTATATAGTTAACATGGTACATTTTTGTAAGGGATATAATCACTAAAACATCATCGTCATCATCATCATCATCACTTTCAACTTACAGTTTGTATTCCAGCAGAAATATTCATAGAACTGGCATTGTCATTTGTCTAAACTGGTCATATGCTGCAGATGTGTGGTTTCTGCGCCCCAAGCTCAGCATATAAAGCCAAGCTTATCAGGCCAAACCTTCAATTTAAAGTATTATGGCAGAATCAAGCAGTCCTATCCATCAAGCAGCTGCCTTCGCTCTACAAAAGAAAAGAGCAGATGTGACAACATGAGATGGTTGGTGCCTCAGCTAACCACATGCCCACAAGAAAAACAAGGCTCATTACCTATAAGTGGCTTTTACATTCACAAAAATAGCTGTTAATGATATGTTTAATGAACGTTGTGTTTGTGGGACAGGCACGTTACCTGGGACAAAACCCTTCTCATGTGTTTTGTTGACTAATAGAAATATTTCCAATTCAAGATAAGTACATAAGCTGAGAACAATCTCTCCCTCTCTCAAAAACCAACAAACATGCACATATTGTCCATCTAAGAGACCTATTATCTACATACAGAATGTACACACTGATACTGTACCGAGTCACAGAAATGACACAAACTCAATGACTGTTATACTAAAAACACAAAGATAATGTGTTGAAAGGATACGTACACACAATGGGGGTCTGGAGATTGACATCAAAATAATTGTAATTTCATCCCTCATCATATATATATATATATATATATATATATATATATATGAAGAGTTCAGATGCAAAAGCCTCTAAATGCCATTTGAAATTTTCTTCTTTAATGATGATTTTTATCAAACTTGTATATTTAAGTTCAGTAATTTCACTTAAATAACAATTAATAGGTAATTATCATTGCCATTTAAGTTAAATCACTGAACTTAAATATACAAGCTTGATAAAAATGATCATTCTAGAAGAAAATTTCAAATGGCACTTAGAGGCTTTTGCATCTGAACTCTTCATATATATATATATATATACATACAGCCAGCAATTAGTTCACCCCCCTAAACTAAGAACAGGCACGCATATATAAACAGCCCCAAGGATTTCTGGGTGACGGTAAGAGGGGAGGAGTCTGGTCTCCCTACGCACAACCACATCCATGTGTAATTATTTTTCACTCTGAAATAGCACAGACATACAGTCCTCCGTCTTCCCAAGGGGCAAATCCAAAATATAGCATCAACACACCCTTCTTTTGAGGAAACCCTAAAAAGAACTCAGAAACGTGCACAATGACGGCTATTTATAGCAGTCCTGAGCTAAAAGAAGCAACTCTAACATGAGAACCTTGAATAAACCGAGTCTAGACCTCCAACAGGAAACACTCAACTAATAATAATCTCAGTCATGAAGTCACGGACAAGGTTAAGGAAGATCTTCAGAAGCAGAACTGACCAATGATCGGATGCCATGTGATTCAGATACAAACTGAAGTCAGAAACTGAAAGCTGGTGCATAAAAAACTTGACAGAAGGACTTTAGGGAAAACTGCAGCTTGACCCATGAACTTCTGTTCCTTTCTCAAAGTGTGCTTTTAGTATCAGAGAGTCGTCATTTAAAAGAGCATTCCTCAAGACTCTAATTGACCATTTCCATGAACTGATGCTGCTTATTCATAACAAATTATAGATAGTTATTAATACATTTCTGACATTAAGCAGATCATTAAGGATGTACAAAAATGAAAAGGCCAAAATTCCCATAGAATGAGAGAGCCTACTTCAGATAAAATTGGCTATAAACTATGAGAAATGTGAAAAGCGAAGCATGAAAAAAAAAAACTCAAGTTCAAATACACTTGAGATGATAAATGCTGTCAAACTGACCACATAATTGCCATCGTTTTCCCATAGAGCCTTGCAGCAGGGGAAAAGAGACATGCAGTAGCCATTAGCTGACTGACAGCAACCAACTTTGAGAGCAATCCATATACTGATGTCCTTGAGAATGAAAGTAGCAGTCAGCCAACAAATGTACTAAACCCTTCTCTGTGCGACACCTTTCCTGACATCAGACGCACCCAG
This sequence comes from Pimephales promelas, assembly GCF_988280905.1. Lineage (NCBI taxonomy): Eukaryota > Metazoa > Chordata > Actinopteri > Cypriniformes > Leuciscidae > Pimephales > Pimephales promelas. The sequence goes on from NC_142790.1 coordinate 21,792,890, forward strand.
ACATCACAGTTCAATTGCCACAACTGTATCCTCATTTTCTTACAGTCCTGACAACACCAACTCCACTGTCAGATTCCTTTCACCCATGAAGCCTTCTGTCCATCCCCGTTAATCAAGATGTCCTCACATCATTCAGTGTCCGCTTGTCAGTCACTGTGGATGTTTTACAATGTAAATGCATTCAGTATTACAGAGATCCAGGGCTTACTTGAAGTTCATAATATCAGAGCAAATGATCCAACGACACTTGGTTGAGACGCTTTTCCCGAGATCAGATGGGATAATACTGGCATCTACTGGCAGAAAACATTCTGCAATCAGTCATATAAAGCTTCCATTTTAATTTTTATGGATGAATTTCTTACAATAATTCTCCTTCTGTTTAAATTCTCTGTTTTCAGATGGGGTTTCAGATGGGAAGAGGGTTCATCACACTTACCAAATATGTTCAGAGCAGCACTGACCTCTTTGTAAACAAATAAGTCAATGACACAGGAAGGATCATGTAAATGAGTTTTATAAACGCATGTACAACGGGCCATGAAGGTGAACAGAGACAACAAATTAAAAAAATATATATATAAGAAAACAAGCAGAAAGTACATTAAAAACAAGTAAAACAAGTTTAGTGCAGTCTGGCTAATTGTTTTTGGGGAAAATCTTCACAGTATACAGATCCTATATGAACACTTCACATGCACATCAGAGCATGTTTAGCAATAGGTTTCTCTTGTCATGTGTAAAAGTGGACATTTTCAGTTCACAGCTGTGGCAGAGCTTATAACTCAACTCAATTGCTGACTAATCAACTAAATCTACTCTTTCAAGTTCAATACTGCAGTAGTATGTTTATTTGTGCAGTGTCATGCTGTGTATAGTCACTATATTTACAAATGTATATTTTGCTCACGCTGTATGCATTGAAATATAGATTGTTGATGCTATGCTAGCTAATGGCAGCCATCTTGGACTCTATACTGAAACCTAGTGGTGTGGAAGCATCACGCAACAGCAAAAGTTTTCAGTTACTGATACTATCGTAATCGTGTCACTACTTATGTGTCTGTAATATACATTCATTTCATTAACTTATGTTTTATTTTCTTCCCAAATTTCCTTATTTTGGCTTTATTTACGCATGTTTGGGTTGATGTACAACATAAAATTACACATACTTACTTTTGTGCCTATATAGGGTGAATTCCGGTCGAAAAAGTGTCCTAATCAACCTGAATTCACCCTACTTTAGGAAGACGGAAGCAAAACAGGCAAGTAAAGCCCTAACATCCTCCGTGTATACAGTAAGCCGGTTGCATCTACGTGATACAGTAGACACACTTATGTCAAGGTATAATGCACAGTATTTATTAAAGAGGGCACTAATGGCGCTGTCCTTAAGTCACAGTGTAAAAGCATGCAGCTTTTACTGCTTGTTTCTATATGAGCCATTCAAACCTATTGATTAAGAGTTTTCTTGTGTACAGCAGCACTCTTGCCCCTCTGGTTGCACTCTGAGGGTGGGAAAAACCTGGCAAGTACCAGCAAAGGTAAAACCACCCAGTCGTTTCCTCCATGAGTTCAAGAAGGGTCTTCCGTAAGCATTTCCCCCAAACAGTTTGACTGGAGGAGAAGGCTAAATGTTACCGTGCAGTGACCATCCACAGGCCCAGAGCTACATTGGCCGCTAGAAGGGCACTGCCCCCCAACAGGAAAAAAAAGCCAATCAGTTCTCGGTTGTTCCTCTCTAGGATCACAGAGCTCAACGTAGCTTCTAGGAATGCTGTGAGCATCCACTGGCCGTCCAGAGCAAAGCAAGGAACAGCGTTCACCACCGCCAGGGCCCCAGACAAAGACACCAGATATCTCAACACACAAGAGGTTAAGGCAGAACAAACATTTATAAATGAGGCAGATTGCTAGTGGTGCAACGGACCACAACATTTGCGGTTCGGAATCGGATGATAACTAAATAAATAACTAGGGATGCACCGAAATGAAAATTTTGGCCGATACCCGATAATTCTTTATATTTGAAAGCCGATAACCGATATATCGGCCGATAAATTTAAATCCAAATTTTTACCTAATTTTGAGAGCCTGATTACAAAAACAAGAGTCTTACAATTAAATCCATGTCCCAAGCGCACGATTATAATGATGTTCTCATTATAGTGTTGTATAGCCGATATGACAGATTTGCGCTGCACATGTTGTACCGAACCACATTTTCATTTTTTAAAGAGATTTCAATCATATTTCAAGAAATTCAAAAACATAAACAGTGCTCAACAAGTGTCTCAGCTGAAGGGAATAATACATTATTTATCGGCTTTAATATATTGGCCACATTTTATTTCCAGGCCGATAACGAGAACATTAAAAATTAACAAATATCGGCCGATACGTGCATCCCTATAAATAACTAAATCAGTTGGCCACATCAAAAACTTCTAGCCTTACTGATAAAGTTCAAACATTATTAAAAACAAGTGAACAGTCAGTAATAAAATAAGAACAAATGTACAAATTACAAGCAGGCATGAATACTAAGTATAGTTAAAGTCTAACAGTAGTATTCAGGCAAAGAAATTAATAATTAAGCCTAAAAGTAGAATAACACTATTTAAAATTACTGTTAAAATTAAATATAGTTCCATCTATGTTAAAGCTGTATTTTGTTGTATTATGAACATTAACGACAGACAACTGTAGGAATATTAGGTGTCTGCCGTCACTTTAAAACCGAATGCACGGACCAAAAAAGCTGACAAACATCCGGTTTGTTTCTCAACTGTTCACTTATGACATAATAACCAAGAGAAAACTTGCCGAGACAGGTATTTAGACATTTTTGTTGTGTACATGTGTCCAGTCTAATCGTCGTTTGAGCGCTATCTGATGTAAATACTGACTGTGTGTGAAGGATACTTGCAGAAAGTCTCCAGCATGACAGGCAGGTCTGGATGAAGAAAGCCCAAACGAGGAACAAAGTTGGTGAGACTCACTAAAAATAAAGAAATCATCACGTTTATATGCAGGAACTTTTGCATAAAACTGAATAGAATAGAATAGAATAGGTCTGACCCGAGTACTGTAGGTGTGAAGGGTAGCCAACAAAGAGCATGTCTGCTTGTGGTGGGTGTTTGACTCGGATCAGTCTGGTCTGGTTCTCCAGAGATGGGATTAAACACAAGCTTGGGATGAAGTCCGTTTGACAGTCTGTGTTGGTACGACATGTACGACTCGCTTCAATGGTTTTTCTGACCGCCAGGCAGGCGAACTAGCATGAGGAGAAAAACAGAATTGCAAGAATTGTTTTTCCCCTTCTTCTTGTGAGATAAAAAGCATAACGGCGAATGTCAATAATGCAAAAATAGATCCGTTTTAATTTTCAGAAATTATAGCTTATCATTTTCAGCCATGCAAAGCTTTGATTCATTTTCAGTTTCAATGTTCCCTGTGTTTAGCAATGAGGTGCTATTATCTGACACTGCAATATAGTTTATTGCTGACATTAATAGGAGCAAATAGAATCTCAATATAGGTTTTATAACTGTACTAATTTGAACAAAATTCCCAAATACTAACTAGGAGCATTTCAGAAAAGGGTGTCCATCTTACCAATTTGCTCTCCACGTTATTACTGTAAGAGAAGCAGAGGTCTGTCAGGCTGTTGTTCCCACAGCACTCCATAGTGCCATCGAGGCGTTTAAATGCTGAGTGGAAGAAAAATCACAATGAGCTAACAAATATTTGTAATATTAAATTAAACAGCACAACTTTAATTACACCACCATTTAAAAAGTTTGGGGTTAAAGTTAAAATCTCTTGTGCATTTAAAGATTTAAAATAATTCAAATTCAGTAAAACAGTAATATTATTATATATAAAATGTTTGAGTATATTTTAAAATGTAATGTGTTCCTGTGATGCAAAGCTGAATTTTCAGCAGCCATTACTCCAGTCTTCAGTGATCCAATTGTAATATGCTGATTATTATCAATGTTGAAAACAGTTGTGCAGCTTAATATTTTTGTGGAAATCACAATTCATTAATAAACAGAAAGCTCTGAAAACAGAGTGGCCATTTTTGATCAATTTAACACATCGTTGCAGAATAAAAGCATTCATTTCTTTAAAAAACAAAATCAGACCCCAAACTTTTGACCGGTAGTGTATATGGCAGGTCAGTACCTCTTCCTGCCATCCAGCTGTGCTGCAGTTTGGCAGTGTGAACACAGTAGCCCGTCTGAGGACTATGGGATAGATGCGAAACGCAGTTGTGCCAGTCTTGGACTCCCCTAACAGTACAGTCCTCCAGCTGGGTAACCAGATCTCCTAGAAACAGCCCACGGGGTCCACTGGACGGGGAACCCTGTACAAAAAAAAAAAAAAAAAAAAAAAACTCATCTCAGACTCTGAGGACACAGTCGAAACATAAAACTTAAAGATGAAAGGTGAGCTGACCTCCACCACCTCAGTGACTAGCGCCCCTGCTCCAGTGTAATACAAGGGGAACAGCAGGATGGGCAGCAGGAACAGGAAGCTGAGGGCCACAACACACAGCATGAAGTTGTGCCACACACCTACACAAAGACAGACAAGTGGAAAATGTTATACTTTTATAAAGGCTGCTAGAGTAATTAGTAGTGAAAAAAATACAAAAATAAAGTTTTATAAATTGCATATGAAAGGTTTGTGGCATTGTGCATTAGTTTAAAAAGTCTCACCGGCGCAGAATATTCTGAGCTGCTGGACTGGAGAAATGAGGTTCAGATGTGTGGTGAAGAGGTCCACAAACGCTCCAGGATAAACCACAAACATGAACATGCCAAAACCATTCAACCTCACCTGCTCCCTGAGAAGAATATGCAGAAAGAAACTAAGAACACACCATTTTTTTTAAATAGTGTTTCAGGTATAACCAGCATTATAATTGGCAAAAGCCCAGAAACTCACACTTTGCTTAAATTACACAAAAACTTAAGAGAAATTTACTAGTCAAATGGGGTGAGATTTGAGTTTGTGACCTGAAACTTCTGATAAACCTTTACAATGACTCAATCTATCACAAATGAGCACGCAGACAACTATAATAGGTAAGAAATCTTCCTAGAAATTAAGAAAATATAAACAACCAATAGACTTAACATAAGTGACTCTTCTAAAAGTAAACAAAATATTTGCATTTATGCAAAATCTAAAGATTCATTCTTGCTTATTTTTTGCTCCATTAGGGAAAATTTTCATCTTTAAGTTGTTGTGTAGTAAACGAAATTGCATAAAGTTTAAATTCTTTATCTTATCCTGGATAAATGTGGGATAAGTGTTAAAATGTTCGATGCTGCACCTTTAAGATGATTGTTTACCTCAGTGCTGCCACCCCATGGCCAAACTCATGTATGACTCCACTGACCAAGATAGCGATGAAAAAATAGGCCAGTTGACTGACAGGAAGGTTCACACCAGGCACCTGATAATACAACAAAAGACATGACCGGTCATCACTGCTCAAAGAAATGCTCCAACATCACATTCTAATTCCCTATTAGACCCCTTCTGCACTCACCACCACTTGCAAGATCTGTTCGTGGGACCCCTCCGGCGTCTCTGCCAACATCTGACTTAAAGTCTGAAGCAACGTTTGGCTAAGGAGAACCACAGATCCAAACATCGCCAAAACCCCAAACACCATACCAGCACTGAACCTGAAACAGATTGCAATGTGCATGTAAAATTGCGTACGTGCAATACATATGTATGTGCAATACATAAATATATAATGTGGGTATATACACACACACAAGTTTTTAAATTTTAAATTTTACACAACAAAAGAAGAGTGATTGTGGATATGTTGGGGTGTGTGTGTGTGTGTGTGTGTGTGTGGGGGGGGGGGTGCTCTCTTCATAAGCAGCTTAAGATTTTTTTAGAAACTAAAGCTGCAAGTCCTCAAAAAAAAATTAAATATATATCATCAATGTGGATTTAACGTGTCAACAGCCACACCGTTGGAAACCAAAACAGAGCAAAATGTTTTACAGTACATAATTAAAGATATTGTTAGTCCTATCAGAAAATATCAATGACATGATTTACATTTCTTTCATTCAGAATCACAGAAACAAAGTACTGACAGCTTTGTATAATACAGCAATAAAGGTTAAAGAGCTCATGGTAAGCGTCACTATCATCTAAACATGCAAAATAACTGATTTGAGAACAGTAATGACAAAACTCATACCAGATGTACAGAAAGCGAGGGTTGAGATGAGCACATCTGGCAAACAGACGGTTGAATATGCCTGTGTGCCATTTGATATGGAAGGGGGAGAGAGTGAATCCGTTCGAAGATAACCATGATTCATAGCGACACTTCACTGAACTGGACGACTGAAGGTGAAACAGAAAAAAAAAGATGGTTATTTAGGATGGGATAGGGTTTTATAATTATCACCCTTATAAATAAAAGAGGTAATAAGGTAGTACAGTAGTTTATGCCAAAATTAATACAGTAGTTGCTACAGTAAAATAATATGAGATCTCACAAAGTTATGTCTGAACTGAAGCCATTTTATACTTTAAATTATTAAAGTTATAATAACTAGGTACAGTTATGCTAATTCAGATGGTCATGGTACATTGCGATATATAATGTAACTTAAATTAAACTGGTATTTTATGATTATGGATGGTAGTACCACAGACACGGTCCAATGCCCCAAAAAAGATGGCACAGGTCAAAATATGTCAGTATCGTGGTACAATGTCCAAAATGTTTAACTTTTTTGTAGATGTACATAGGTAAATACAATGGTACATAAATATTGCAATAATCCTACCTTGGTATTACTGCCATAACATACCATTTTACTTCTTTGCATGGTAAAGAAGCCGCTCTTATCATCAAATATTCTTGACAAATGAATCACATTCGCATTACAAAGGATCAATTATGATCAATCTCATTGTTTAAGCAGTGGATGGGGAATTTACTCTCTTTCGTTAGCTCAAGTTAAAGGTTGTAATGGTAAGATCCGCTTACCCGGAGCAGCGTATCCGCTAGATACACGGTACACCACCCGCCCATCACACACACCACCACCGCTATGGGAATCATGGCACACCGGGCTGCATGCGTCTCAAGAACGTCCAATTCCGGAGACAAACGATCGTAAAATTCCGACTGTCAAGCACACATGTACGGTGCACAAAACACCAGTGGTACGTCGCTTCCGCGTTTGCGTGCATTACGGAGTATTACTAATCGAGTCAGAGTGTTTACATTTGTCAGAGCATGGAAGTGGCTCACCGTCACAGAGCAATCGAGCAGGATGCTAAGTTCGACTCATTTCCGCGAATCGGTTCTATTGAACTGACTGGTTAAAATAATTCAGTGATGCTTTTACTTCATCGCGTTTTATCATAACAATATCTTATTGTATTTTTTGTGCTTCACGTCATAAAACAAAGTCATTTAAATAGGTGTTAATGTAGCCTACATTTACGTAAATAACATGTTAATGTAACGTTAGCCTACATTTACGTAAAAAAGTCAGAGTGTGGTGATCAATCTGCCTAAAGTGACACATTTCCAGTACGATTTTATTGGTTCAGTGCAGGCTAAGTTGTAATCAGTCTAATTTTCGTAAAAGTAACTTTTATCCCTTTAGTCAAAATGTAATTTAACTTCAAATGCTCACACTCAGCATGAGGGTTCTCTCAACAATATCAATTGTACATGTGAGTTCTTGGTTCAATGAAACATCGTTGAGTTTGATGCATTGAGAGTCGATATGATTTGGTCCTATTGAACAAATTGTTTAGTCCTAGGCCTATTCGTGGGATGTATCTGACTCCCCAGTCAGTAGGCTATGTTTAGAGTGGGCTTTAGAGATGATCCAGTCAGGTAGCCCCCAAAAGGCGAGCAAGAATTTTGTACACTGCTTCAACTAATTCATTTGAAAGATCCGGCTCAAAAAACCCCGACTGCTTTAGGGATCAGCTACTTCACAATGCAGCTAAAAACATGTGCTTTTTTATTTGCATTTGCTGAAGCATAAGATCACATCTCATTTGCACCATAGACATATCTGTGAACTACTCTTTAGTTTCCAACTGAACAAATATGCTCTTCACTTTCTAATTTGGACTAACTCTCTCTCTCTCTCTGTGTGCATTTTGTACGCACAAGAATGTGCAATTTAATAAAGATGTATCAGGCAATACTGTAGATCTATAAGCAAATGATGCCAGTCAACAAATGAGATGGTAAATAACTAAATATTTCTCTAAACGTCACTGTTATTGTAGGCTATAGTGTGCTTTAATGAAAATTGCTGTGGCTTTGAACAGAAAGCACATGGGCACAAATGAGAGGTCCAACAGTGTTGAAGTCCATGCAAACATTTCCATCCGGGAACCAAGCCTTTCTGGGTGGGAGTGATCTTGTCTGCCCCTCAGGCTTCAAAAGGTTTTATGAAATGATTTATTATCTGAGATGGTGGTCTAGATAGGCAGCAATTATTGCAGCCTTTTATTCTTACATTAGAGAGGAGGCCGCTGGCTTCATAATGCCATGTGCCCACAAGGACGGATAAATGTAAAATAAAAGACAACAGACATTGAAAGGACAGTCCATGCTGCTAAATATGATATGACACTCCACTTTTGAGACCAGTTAATGAACTTCAACAATATTCGCATCGTTCAACCATGCATTTAGCCACTTTCAAGTGGGATTTTTGCATTGTTACATGCACATTAAAAAGATTCCAATAGGCTCAAGAAATAATTGCCCATTTAACCATATTGATCATAATTTTATTATGTTTGACTTACGGTATACTGACTGGCAGGATTAGCAGGAAGTTTGTGATGCCAGGTGTGGGAGGAGAATTCAGGTAAGGATTTGCATAGCTCTGCTGTCTGAGGACACCTTTCCATCAGCTGTGGCTCCAGTAGAGCTTTGTACTCAGCGTTGAAGGAACTGGGTGAGCAGGATCACTCGCCAAGTCTGAGTGGTACCAGGTAAGGACAAAAGATGTTTTTATAATTTTTTTATATTTTATGTTTGTGGTTTGATATTTACTCTTGCAAATGTTAAGTTTAGTACAGTATACACATTCAGTCCAATAATATTTAGCAATTATGGATTTGGAAGACGCTTAATCTTATGCATGCAAAGTATACTGTACATTTTACCAGTGCGCTGAAAGTGAAAGTGACATGTGAAGGCCAATTAATCGGAATTTGTCCTCTACATTTAACCCATCCAAGTTAGTATGCGAGCAGTTAGTGAACACTCACATTGCAAACCGTGAACACACACTCGGAGCAGTGGGCAGCCATTTTTTCTGTGGAGCCCGGGGAGCGATTGGGGGTTAGGTGTCTTGCTCAAGGGCACCTCAGTCATTTTCTTGCAGGTATTGGCACAAAGTTTAAGACACCTACATTTTCCAGGGAATTTATGTGCGGCTTCCATCGTTTGTTTATACCTGTCCAGTTGTGGGTTCAAATCAGCCTAGATTAAGATCTGAAACTCCTCTAAACTGGCAATGCTGCTACCACTGGGAATGGGTCGTCATGTCAAACCACGGGCCAATCAGACGTCTCCCTGGGCTCTGCATGCTGGAGCCTAAATTAGGTCATGATCTTAATAAGTATTGTCGCACAGTGATTCTCTGACTGCGTAGAAGAGTACAGAAGAGGACCTCACAGAGAACAGGCAGGGCTTTTGACTGGGCATCATATCAGAACAGAAAGCAGTGAGGAGGTGTGGACCTCACGCTGGCAGCTGAACAGGTAAGGGCACAGTGGGGTCATGATGTCAGGGTCCTGTGTCATGCAAAGCCAAAGTGTACTCGTCTGTCACCGTTCACTCTTTCTGAACTCTCTTTTTTCTTCCACATTCATTATCTGCTATATAGTACTGCAGCTTTAAGTTGGACATTCTCTCTTATGTTCAGGCATATCGAGGACATTTCGATCTAGGTTATAGTCTACTAAATATACCCTTAGTACACATTATACATGAAAATGTAACAAGCAGTGACAATTTCAATTCTGTGTTCTGGTGTGCATATACAGTGGGGGTTGAAAAGCCTGAGATGCTTAGGCAAGTTTATATATTTAATATATATATAAAAAAAGTATATATATATATATATATATATATAGTATTATTAATACTATAAATAAGCATATATTATATCAATAAAAATATAAATTAACATAATGTTATATACTTAATATTAGATGGATAGATAGATGGATGGATAATTAACATTAAGTTTGTTTAAAATATCGTTATTATCAATATATTAATATATATTATTTCATTTATTTTAGGCTAGTTTATTTTATTTGTGTGTGTATAATGTATATACACAGTACACAATCTCTCTCTCTCTCTATATATATATATATATGTGTGTGTATTAATATTTGATATAACCTTATATATTATTGATCCTTGGCAAGTTTAATTATTTCTATTAATAATATAAAATATTTTTTTATCCTGCATCATTTGAAAAAGAAAGAAAGAAAGAGCATATTGTGTTTCGATGGAAGCAAAAACATCTGATCTGTATGATGGAGGAGTCACATGACCGATGTCACTAATGTAGCCTACTTGATTAATGGCAGAAATAGTGCATAACATTTCTTATAAATATTCTTTTCCAAAACTTTATTTTCATGTTTAAAATACATTTTAAATCCCAGATTCTCGCTGTTCTTTGGACTTTAGGACCACACTGTGTGTATATAGTGTACATGCATGGGACAGTATGCATAAACGGCTGTCAGTGAAGTGAACAGTCAGGGTGGACAGAAAGCAGGTCCCCTCTGTGTATCACACTACTATTTATAGTGTGAACAAATCCCAGATATGTGCAGAATCCCCTACTACCCTACAGCTTGCAGTGAGGGAAAGAAAGAGAGACAGAGGTGTTGAACAAAACCAGAACCGTGGACAACAGAAGTCAAGACTGCTTTAGTCTGAAAAGAGAGAGAGAAAGAGAGAGAGAGATTGGCATTTGTCCTGTCTGTCTCACAACAGGGAACAGCGGTTTACTGTTACGGCAGCAGGTATGCAACTTTTTTTTGAGGGCAGAACGCAGAGGGAAGATGTGTGTGTTCATGTGTATGTGTGTGAAACTATAACGGTGCTAAAGGTCACATTGAATATAGGGGACGGGCTTTCTTTAGGTAAATTATGCAATATAGTGATATGATGATATAATGAAACCAATACAATTTGTTTAAATCAAACTTTTTAAATGGACTTGTAGATTTCTTCAAACTTTCTGTAAATGTACTCTCCTACTAATTACATAAGGATGTATATTTTTTGTTTGTGGGCAGTCGGGACTTGTTTGTGAGAATGACTCAAGCCTGGCAAGATTCGGCCAATGACACACTATGGAACAACAGGAAGGTTTAACTGTAAACTGTAGCTTTGCCTTTACATAAGCATTAGCATTCTTTGATATGCATGTAAATGATACTTTTTCTGTCTATCTTGTGGTTTTCCTGCAGTAGACATCTCATCTAACCATAGGACTGTGATGACGTTTGATGATTTACATAATAAACAGTGTTATTCTGAATGTTAAATTCAGTTAATATGTCGAAAGAACTGCTCATCAACACAGTTGGATATCAGGTGCAGTGTCAAATAAACATTTCATTTTGAAAAATTAAAGATAGCGATCATTTTTGTCAGACATGTTGGAAAGGCCTAGAGCTTCTGAGGTTTCCAGCAATGCAAATAAATTGTGCCCGTGAAAGCATTGTGGGAATTTTTGGAAATGCAATATTCAGTGTGAGATTTCGGCATCTGGTGGGCTGGTTTGTGTTTTACTGTAGGTGGTGGAATTGATCTAGGATCCAAATCTAGGAACCAAAAATAAAATGTTAGATTTTTTTCTTCTAGTCTAAAGGTAGTTTGATCCAAGTTTTATGCTGTAATTAGATGCTTTTTATATATTGGCAGTATCAGTATTGTAAGCCATTTTGAACACTGACGAGTTTAAAGACACTGTTCACCCAAAAATGAAAATTCTGTCATCATTTACTCCCCCAAACATTCCAGAAGGAATTTCTTCCTTCTACTGAACAAAAAAGATGATATTTTGAAGAATATGGGCAACCAAACTTCCATTGCAAGTCAATGATAACCATGGTTTGGTTTCCCCATATTCTTCAAAATATCATCTTTTGTGTTCAGCTGAACAAAAGAAACTCATACAGGTTTGGAACAACATGAGGGTGTGAGTAAATGATGACAGGATTATTTTTGGGTGAAGTATCCCTTTAAGGAGGGTATTTTGGAGCAGTGTCAGACAGCTGCCGTAGTGCTAAGGTAAATTTAGCTCAATGCTCGGTAGTGACTCCACACCACTTAAAGCCCTTGATGTGCAAACAAAACGGTTGCTATGGTTGTGAACCTCTCTGTAAGCCCCAACCGACATGATTTGGTTGATCTGCCCCAAGACCAATGTTAAATTTGGGAGGGAGGGAGACATTGAAAGATTTGTTATAATATTGCAAATGCATTTGGATGGCTGTATAGTTCACTGGAGGATTCCTCTTATATACCAGGTGTTTTCAGCGGGACGTTTAATCAGCAGAATAACCGAGCAAATTATGGGCAGAAAGCTCCCCGCAAGCACATAATCAATGCTCATCTGCCTACAGCTCTGTTTATTAGGTCACTGGATGATTTTACGTATTTCTGAATAGCTTCCTTTCGGAAACACAAATTAGAGTGATTCAACCTTCATTCTGCTCGGTTTGAAGTGTGATGGTGAAATGCGTTTGTTTGCGTGTCGGTTTGTGTTTGCCAAGTATGTAAATGTATTCTCTTCAAATGTCTAGAGTGTTCCCCATGGGTCATTTGTGGGAAATGGTGCCTTTTCACTGCCATGCATCATTATTATGTTAGGCATTTTTGATATTCAATTATAATTTTCAGTTAACGCTGAGACTGACTGATATAGGCTACTGTCTGAATCAATATATTGTATTATAAATATCCATTGATAGGCTATTTGTTAACCTCTATTCTGAATATTAAGTCTCTCGTGAGACAAAACAATGACTCTGGCATATATTAAAATAAGTATGTCAGTGCAAGTTGCTTTCAGTTTAAACAGCTCAAACATGGGACAAAACTTAAGCCTTGTCTGCAAAACTGGGGATATAAGTCATCCATTTCTCAAATATGAACTCATATTTCTCATCCCATACCAAGACCTTGAGCAGCCACTGAGCATTACACCTCAAATGTCCATCCAAAATTCATGCTGAACTATAGCATTATGCATATATTCATTTACAACATTAGTATATTCCACCTCATGTTCCATATCCAGTATAAAGAGTGTGTAGGTGTGTGTTATCCCAGCCCTGTCCTCTCCATGTTAACATAAATGATTCAGGGGTAAGAGCTGCTACCTGCTCCCCACTGCAGGAGTCACTAAGCAACTGAAAGACTATCCACGGGCACCTGAGAGCCGCAGGGGGGCTTTACTTTTCCCCAGACAAAATACATGCATTCAAACCCACAGCAGGCCAGTCTATCCACCTGATCAATGCATTCAGTCTATTCCTGTCCTTTTTACTGCAGAAACGCGGACACAACTGCACAGAATGTCTAAACAGCCGACGACCAATGTCAAAGCCCTGCAGGTGAGTAAATGGTGTGTGTGTGTTTTTTGTTTGCACATAATTTAAGAACAGTCAGAGAGCTTTTGTGTTGATTTCAGTGGCACAAAATGGAGCTTTTCCTCTTTTCTCAAAAACACTCAAACACGTCAACATAAGAGATTTTAATCTGAAAAGCCAGTTCCCTATTTTGAACACTGAGTGATAACTGTACAAACACATTTCAATGTACAGTACAATGCATTACAGTACACAAGGCCATTGACAAGTAAATGAAATGCATTACTGCATGTTGTTGATGTGTGTCCAGCTTTACCTTTCTTATCTAAACAGAAACAATTGATATAAAAATAGACTTCAATCCTTATAGCCTTTTCACTTTTGATACAGTTGATGCAAAACATATGCGAACCCTGTGAATTTACATGGATTTCTGCATAAAGTGGTTAAAAATGTGATATGGTCATCAACAAGTTTGCTTAAACAACAAAAAAGGTATTTTGTCATGTCTTTATGGAGCACACTGTGAAAACAATGAAAAAGTATGTGATATCTATATTGTAGATCCTTAGGAGGCAGCATAACCTCCATCAAACGTTGGATATAAGAATGTGTTGTTTGTAATTTAAGCAGACTGGACAGTTGATGCGATCAGATCACGTTATGACCAATTTATGCAGAAATTCAAAGTGTTGTGCGTACACACACACATATACACAGTTGTCATAATTAATGGCACCCCTGGTAAATGGGATAAATAAATCCTAAGATTTATTTTTTTTACAGCCATTTTTGATCATATTTACCAGGGGTGCCATTAATTATGACCACTACTGTATATATGTGTCTGGCAAGGAGCGATATCGTAGACACTCTTATAACAGTTCACCACAGTGTAGAGACAATTCTTACAAACACTGAACAATTCAGCCAAAAATAGACACATTTATCTTTCCATAAAAACTCTCCATATACACACAAATTCATAAAAAGCCCCAAAATACTCAAGATTCAGGAGACAGTCCATCAGAAAACACAGACAAAAGGAAGAGAGGTCATGCATGCAAAGACAGGAGCACGTGGTCACTACTGTACAGCCTAAATACTTCATCCAGCAGCTTATATTGATGGAGAGCCAAAGACATAACAAATTTGATGTACTGGACCATGAAATGCATGCAAAACTGGAGTGAAGTCTGCTCTTTAGGGGCGTTTGCGATTGGTTGAGGGTTTGATCACATGCTCTAATCAAAACACGAAATGGCAAATTTGTAAACTGAATCGAGTGTTTGACCTTGTGTGACCAATACAGCAGGAAAATGACAAAGTAAATAAGTCTTTGAGGTTCTGCACTCTTAGAAGAAAGGATTATTTTTAGCGGTTCCCATCATGGTATCATTTTATGGATTTAGATTGAATAAATTCATTTTGTTTTTAATAAAATTATTATGCAATCCTTTAAGATTGAACCTTTTTGACATAAAGCATTCTTTAAAATTGAGCCAAGAACCCGAGGGTTCTATATAGAGTGTTCTAAGAGCAAATAAAACCACTTTTGTTATGTGAAAATATATTTATTTTAAATTATATTTATAATTATATGAAAATAAAGTTGAAAATGACAGTTGTTAATAAGAATTTTGGGGGAAATGTGTTTAGTTGTCATGAAAATAATACTATTTATGCTAAATATATATTTTTTTATGTGACCTGGTTTCCGTGAGGTTCACCCACAAATAATGGAACGGCTAAGACAAACATGCTAAAAAAATATATATATATGAGAAGAAATGTGGCAAGAATCCTGATCCTTTCAGGGTTTCTTCCAAGTGTAAATTTGTAAACACATTTACATTTTCACATTTGGAATTTCGTTTTCAGAATACAGAATTTAGACGCATTTAATAAAGACCAGACCAAACTAAACAAAAAAAAAGACAGGCTGTCTGCTTCGGGCTTCAGCAAACAGAGAGATGTCTGTCATCTCACTTTTTTATCTGTTGCCCGCAGCTCATTTCCATACAGGCACTTTGCTCTTTATGAAATACAAACTCTAGCAAGAAGACACGTCCAGCAGGTTTTGTGGAAAGGTTAATTTGGTTTCGACAACTACACAATATTGCATGAGCTTAAATGACTTTGGTATTGTGGTGTGGTTACAATACAGGAGTAAATGAGCAGTGTCCCTGTGAGGCTATAGCAGCGATGGTAACTGTCTCAGTGTATTTTCTTGTCTGTCTCAAAGGCCAACCTTAATATTCCAATGGGGGCTCTGCGTCCTGGGGCGGGACATCCTGTGAAGAGGAGAGAAGATACAGTAGACACAGAGGAGGTCAGATTCTGCTGGAAACAATCACACATGCACACACTTACACAATTGGGTAAATTAGACACACATAAAGATATTTATAATCATGTCCAGATCACATTTCAATTGAAATAAATTAAATATTTCACATGAAGAAATCTTATTTTAGACCACTGAGATTGTTTTGCTTTGGGATAAATTGCAGTAATGTTGACTTCATATAATTAATTTACATTATCCTTGTAGTGAAGTACTAATAAACAGATTTTTTTCCACATTTATAAATATATAAAAAATATATATACAATTACTAATAAACCATTTAAATGTTTATCTTATAGAAAGTCTAAATGGTGAAAATGCATATATATATATATATATATATATGGCAAATGTGTTTGTTAAAAATATTATTACTATTAGTTATTGGTCCTAAAATAGTCTTTTTATTTTGGGGGTAAATATGACAAATTCATTGTTGAGAGATTTTGTGAGGGCCACTCAGTAATATCTCCAACAACTGTTTGTTTCATAGCCATCCCCAGTCACTCCAGAGGAGAAAAAGCCCCTTCCCGGGGCTGTGAAACTACCGGGCCCCGCCGTGAACCTCTCCGAGATCCAGAATGTAAAAAGTGAACTCAAATGGGTCACCAAAGACTAAACAACACAGGTAAATCTTACAGTCAAATATACACAGTCACACCTGTTTTCCCCATCTACCATTTTTGGTTAGTCAAACATTGTCACATTGTTGGTTCTTCTTGATCTTGTACACACACACACACACACACACAGAGAGAGAGAGAGAGAGAGAGAGAGAGAGAGAGAGAGAGAGAGAGAGAGAAGCAGAAACACAAGAGCAATCGGTTTTCAAAACACACCACACTGAAATAATTTAGGAATGCTGTTCACACACATGACCACATGGTGTCAGTAGCTAAAAGTAGTTAGCACGTGTGTTAGCATGCATGCTGGAGTGTGTTATTAGCTATCTTTGAGTGTGTAAAGGGGTATGATGGTGAATCAGGCTCTATTAATACTCCACAGATCAGTGGGGCAGTGAAAGTCAGTCTGTTGTGTGCAGTCCCAGGATGCCTCACAAGACTTTCCTATTATAGAGCAAAACATGCACTGTGTGTGACCCACTCTATGTGTGACAGAATTAAAAACAAATTTCGCCAAGCAAACTACCTCGAGATTATACCATGTTTTTATTGCTTGTAAACCCATTTAATCAATTCTCATTTTCACAGGTGACTCCACCCCCAATTGATCCAAGGCTTTGATTACGGTCTCCATCCAATCAGATTCATGTATTTAACAAAACCCCCCAGAGAATCGGTCGCAACGGAATCATTGGCAAGCCTTAATGATGACACTACCAACTGACCTGAGAATGAAGAAAGGGGATGGATTCTATCGATGCAAAGACTGATGGGAATTGAGCAATTCAAAGCTCTGAACCATGTTTTTGTCTGTCAAAAAATAGGTCATCCACCCAGCATCATATTCTGTATTTTTTCGTTTAAAAATGTTCTTTGTGTGTTAACTTAAAGGGATAGTTTACTCAAAATGAAAATGCTGTCACTATCCCTTTAAGTTTGATTTTATAGTAGTTCTGTATTCTCTTACTACCATAAATGAGTCTAAAAATAGAATATATGAGACTGAAGGCATTGATTCATCTTAAAGTTCCTCCATTCTTTAGCCAGATTCAGATTCTTCAGTCTTAACTCGTTAAAATGTGACACCATAAAATCAATGTTCTTGATACATTTTACATCTAGAGTGATTATTATGCAATGCAAATAATTGCGGCAAATTTGAACTAATCAGAAAGTCATGCGTTTAATTGATTCAATTTCCTCCGATTGACAGCCGTATTTAAAATGGCCAAGCTGCTTGTTTCCGCTCCCTACTTTTTCTTTATCTATGGCTTTGTTCTTGTGTGTTGCAGTACATGAGTAGGCTGTTGCATAATAAAACATGATTTCACGTTCTCTCCAAGAGCAAACCCGTAGGAGGAAGCCAGCACTTGTTATCCTCGAACAAATAGAACTGGATTTCAAATGCCGCACTATCAGTTTGTTATGTACATAAACCGAGATTAGTTTAACAGTGCGAAGATGCTCATCTTCTCGCTTGTAAATCACATCGCATGTGTATGTTCTGTTCTGTGATCTACAGTGATCTGCAATCTGTAGTTTACTAGCAGCAGGTGTCATGACCTTTGGGTGAAAGTGTCCTTATTAAAGATCATGTAGGCTATCGCTCCTTGGATCAGAGTAAGTCTGCATTAGGAGCTATTAGTCAAAAGCTGGGAAACGTGTACAATGCATATTAATTGTGTCTACACATGTATTTCTTTCATTTGTAAGGCTCTATTTTCTTGGGTTTGCTTTGAAACGATGTGTATTGTGAAAAGCACCATACAAATACAAATGTCTGACTGGATTTAAGACAACGTTTTGTGAAGTTAATTGGATTGCGAAGTGAAAGACATACAACCAACAAGTATTCAGCGTACATGGAAATATATTCAAGCCTTTTGAAAAAGCTTCCCAGGATGCAGGGTGGCAACCTTGAAGAATCTTTGGCTGTGTCCGAAATCTCCACTCAAACCACTACCTATGTAGGGGGTAGGGAGTAGAGCACTATGTAGTGAGCTCACCAGCATAATAGAAACACCACTTTTGGATACTACTACATAAATAGCTACATATCCTAAGATAAAGGAGACAGAACATAACTTACATTTGTCTGACAAATTTGTATTGTCGAGCTGCTCCCCTTGTCATCCATCCGCCATTTTTACGATCAGCCCAATGCATGATGGTATGTAGGGCTTGGGTTACTGACCATCGGTTGTACATTACTTTTCAAAATGCATTCTGGGATACATTGAGTGGACTATATAGGGTATAATAATCATCACTAGACATTCGGACAGCACTACAAAATGTCAAGCTCACTATACTATATAGTCCACATGGCTGAGTAGTGGGAGATTTCGGACACAGCCTTTATTTAGCATAATTTGCACATTTTTATTTGTAGTTTCATAGTTTTGAAGACTTGCTTTTATTCTAAAATGGCACATACAATGGAAAATAGTACTTGTTATCTATTTGGAGCAAAGAAATGGCCACAAACATTACAAAAGACAACCAGTACAACGGTAGAACAGGACCTATCAATCATGTACAGTAGATATGGAATGGAATATTTCAGGATTAAGCATCTGGCAGAGGTGCAAGGAACAACTAATCAACAAAGCCTTCATAATTCCCTCATTACCCAACATGCAATGCAAAGAGAGCGAGTCTGTAGTCCTAAAACTTCTCACCGAAATGCTCAGCATACCTCACCTTCCGCCGATTCCTTGATATAGCCACCTTCTGTGCAATCACATGCTTTACATTATACATTTCAAACTGTATATATATCAAATATGTTTGTTAATTAAAATGATTTTCTTACCTAAAGCCTTATGCTCACCAGTTATTATCAAAACTGTTCACCATGACCACCTGAGCCAAACAAAACCCCTATCAGGAGGAACAGATAGTTATATTTAGAAAGCCACTCAGGTCTGGCAGATTTCTTGACTGAAGGGTCACCTGCGAACACAAACACACTCACAAAGTGCCTAGACACATAAATCATCTGAATATGCAATTAAATGCACTAATAAACCCATCAGGTGTAAATAAAATCATAAATTGTATTAATAGATTTTGCAGTGGTGGAAGAGAGTATGATCCTGCAAAAGACCTTAAAGCACGCAATGAAGTGGAGTCTGGTTTTGTTGACGAAATATAAAAAGTGCGGCACAGTTGATGCATCTAATTTAAACCATGGCAGTTATTTCTGCTGATGCATGGGAAAAGAAATGCCAAGGTCCCTAAAAGGCCAATTACTCATTTTAAAACGAGAATCCGAATGGATTATGAAGTATGCACAGGATTTGGCAGTACAAACAGTGTCTACAAAATCATTTCCTTGAGACACATAGCACTCAAACACACCCCCATATGATTCATCATGACCTTATTGCAGCTGCACTCCAGTGATAGCGAATTCACAAATGAGTCCATTTCCCAATTACATTATGATAGATGTTTCTCCACTGTCAAGCATTTGCAATACAATATATAGCATTGTATTGCAAACCCTAGACAGAGGAGAAACCCGTGTAACTATGAGGAGAGGGTGTGCAAATTACACGAAAAGCTCTGTCATAATCACCCGTCACTCTTATACTTAATACCCCCTTCGCAACCTGGCCTGATGCTGCCCCATCCTAGCTTTGAGCCAGTAGCTATTCAGGGAGAATGAAGGGTACGATGTTCACGTGGGTGGGATGTTTCCTTTTCGCTGTGGGTCAGACTTACACACAAATACTAGGCTATAATTCAACCTCACTCATCAGAAATCTAGCCAACATCTCTGTGGTTATAAAACAAATTTTATTGTCTCTTTGTGCCTTACTGAGATTGTCTGAACAATCACCCTATGGTTCTCATTGACAGGATTATCACTGTCAATCCTTTCTCTTTCTGTCTTTCTTTTTTTTTTTGGGGGGGGGGGGGGGGGGGGGGCTAGACTGTGTCCTGACTGTCCCTCTGAGTTTCTATTCCTGTCACCTTCATGAAATGTGGCTTCTAGTGGCGACAGGCAGAAATCCACAGTGCTGACTAACTCCTGTATTTATCAAGGGATGACTTCAGATCTGCATATCATAATAAACCCCCGGCATGATCCCTCCCGCTCTCTGTGTTCCCATCTAACTAAAGGGAAAGGGCAACTAGCTCGAGGCTGTTTACCCCTTGTGGCCCCAAAATGTCTGCCCATCCATTCTCCCCTCCCTTTTAGAGATCTGGTAGAAAGCACATGCCTATCTTGTTGAGGCAAGAGGTTTGGAGGCTGCCCACTGGGTGGAGGAGCAATGGTTGACCCTCCCCTTTACAAGTTTACGCATTTGATGCCTGCAGAAGTCATGGACCACATCCCAACAGACGCGGCTGGTGCGGCGGACCTTTTCTTCCTTCAGTCTTCTTTACTTTTGCAGGACCTTCCTTTATCTCTCTAACTCACCTGTTCTTGACCCTGGTCATCCTTATCTCTCTTCCTTCTTCTCCTAGTGATGAATTATTATCTGATGCTCAGCAGCACTCATGGAGAAGGTGTTTTGTCTCGGTACCAGAGCTTGCGTCTCGAGGGTCGAATGTGCGATGTTGTTTTGGAGGCGGAAGGTGTGGAGTTCCCTGCTCATCGCACTTTACTAGCCTGTTCCAGTGACTACTTCTGGTCCATGTTCCAAGACTACACTCTGGAATCCAGTACTCACACCATCAGCTTGCCAGCCCTGTCATCTCTGGGCCTGGAGCAGATACTGGACTTCATCTACACCTCATGGATCTCACTGTCACCCTCTACTTTGGAGGTCACAGTGCAGGCTGCCTGCTATCTACAGATCACTCCTGCTGTGGATCTTTGCACTCAGTACATCTCAGAGAGCATAACTCCTGACAATTGCTGCTTTTTTGCTAACATAGCAGCATGCTATGGCCTTTCTGAAGCCTTCAATGACAGCAACTCTTTCATTGCCAGGAACATGTGCAGAATTCTTGCAAGTGAGGAATACAAGACTGAGATAATGGAGTTAAACCTTGATTCTCTGCAAGAGGTGCTTGTAGCCGAGGAGATGCCAGGAGTGAAGGAGACAGAACTTCTACGGCTAGTTTTGGACTGGCTCGAGTGCAACCCGCAATCTGCCCTGCAAAGTAATGCATTGCTCAGTCAGATCCGATTTGGTTTGGTGCCATCTGAAGAGCTGTCTCAACTTAGTGCACTTAAACCTGCTCTACGTACACCCTTCATCCGTAGCCTAGTGCAGAAAGCGCTTAACTACCACCTTCAGGGTCCCTTACAACCTCTACTTCAAAGTGTCCACACCAGCCTAAGAGCCATAAGCAGCAAGATTCTTCTGATAGGAGGAGGACCAGAAGCAAACAGACCCCAGAATCAGATCCTAACTTACGAACCTCGCAGCAAGAAATTCCAGCCACTTTCAGGATCACTACCAAATAAGATACAGCACCAGGGAGTATGCGTTGTTGGGAACTTCTTATTTGTACTAGGTGGTGAGGTGGTGCAGGTGGATGAGGAGAACGAGAAGAGTGCTGTGATGACTGTCACTGACAAGGTGTGGCGCTATGACCCACGGTTTGAGAAGTGGGAGGAGATGGAACCACTCTTACAGAAGAGGGCACAGTTTGCCTGCTGTGTGATGGAAAGTGTTATTTTTGCTATTGGGGGACGGGGCGAGAAGGGTGAACCTGCTTTGTCATCTGTGGAAAGGTACGATATGAGTGAAGGGTGCTGGCGCAGTGGTGTATCCCTACCAAATTCAGTTCATGGGCACGCCTGTGCCACTGTTGGAACAGGAATCTACATCTCCGGTGGCATTCATATCAACAACCCGGAGAGCAGCAAAGATGTGTTGTTTTTGAATTCGGTTGAGGGGGATGCCTGGCAGAGACGTTGTAACATGTCCATTGCTAGATTCGGCCACCAGATGGCAACAGTGAGGGGAAGAATTTACACCTTTTTGGGAATGTATGAGCCCTTCTGTGACATTGAACGCTACAGTCCTGAGCAAGACCTGTGGACCCGTCTAAAACCCCTACTGAATGACCGCTTCTGCTATGGTTTGACCGCAACAGGGGGCAGACGCGTGCTTATGTTTGGAGGCAGAAAATGGCAGGAAGGACAGGAGGTGTGTACAACAAACGTGCTAGAGTATGACACAGAATATGATGCCTGGAGGGAAGTGTGTAAACTACCAGTGCCCTTGTGTGGGATTCAGTGTGCCATAATGACTCTTCAAGACCCTCCGGAGACCTAAAAGTCAATTACAAACACCATCCCACATACACACAGACAAACAGATGGCTGTCATGGGGCACAGAGAGTTGATGGACCAGGGCATTCTTTGTATCATGGATACATGGATTGTAAAGAGGCATGGAAAACAGGAGTCTATTTACCCAGATACAGAAGAACTTGGTGGGGGTAAAATGCTGTCAAGTATGGAAGTAAGGAACTCCTGAAAGTAGGTCACTATGAATAGGGTAGAGAAAGTCGTAACATTGATAGATGAATTGTCATAAAGACTTTGTCCTGAAAAATGGAATAGTTCCTGAATGGACACTAGAGAACTAAAGATTACATATCAGACCACTGCACACTCTTGAAAGGCACGAAGAAAGGACAAACAGAAAAGCAAAAACAGAGATAAAGTGTGCACTTGAAGTCCAGTTTGGACAAGATTTGACAATTTGGCACTGTGTGAAGATCAAAGGTGACACTCATAATGTCTTGTGACAGAGGGACAGCTGTCATGAATGCTGGATACAGACTATGGATAGTAGAAAAGACACTCACAGAGTACACTCACAGATGCTTCGAGAGAAAGCCAAATTAGACCATTGATTTGGAAGGGTACATGGGAATTCAGAGCGGGCAAGGACAAGTGTCAAGACCACTGAATGTGTGTGGGATGCAGACAAGCCAAATTAGGATGAGATTTTTAGTGAGCAATGATAAACAAAACTGCATAGGCATGCATGTATATCCGACAGCTCAAATGTAAGGCCCTGCATTCTCAGTCACAGATAATATAGTGTGACTGGAAAACCAATATAACTAAGGTAAATTGCAAATTGTGAAGAGCAGAAATGTTGCAAAACAGTGCGATATACATCAATAGTAGTCACTAGGCTGGATGATATATCAAAAATTCATAATTTATAATTTTATAACAGTTTATATATTTGTACAACAAAAAACAACAAAAAAGATGTTTTAATGAAATAATGCATGTTTGTTTTTCCCCTTCAGTAGAAGAGGTTGCCAGTTTGATTCATTTCTGTAAGTTCAAATTGATTCAGATGAATCAGTTCAAAAGTAGTAGTAGTAGTAACCATTTCAGTGTTGGCATTTCAAGCAGCATTGAGCATTGAGTCTGTACAATGAATATTGACATTTGTTATGACAATTCTACAAATGATTCAATGCAAATGAGCGGCAAAGAAAGAAATGCATTAATAAAAGATTTGATCCAAGACTTAAAAGTTTTTTGTACTCATTAACACAAGGGTGCTAGTAATAAGAGCAAATGAGTGAAAAAATAGCAAAATATTTGAGTATGAGCAGCCCAACCTGGTTTGCTAGTTAGATTAGTTTACACCAGATAAGACAAACCAAAAAATTTAGGATAGTTTCCTAACCAGGAAATAAACCAGAATTTCCCATCTGAACTGGAGAAAAGCTCATTCTCAAGCTAAGACTCAACAGTTCATCTCCATTAAATGTGAGTCCATTACCTTCACTGAACGGCCTGGAAACCAGCAAGCTTCTGGAAGTAAAAAAGAATAGCTTTCTGGGAATTTGACATGGGCCTCCATTTTTAACCAGAAGAAAGGTGCCTTTACTCATTGTCCGATAGGCTGTCAAGCGCTTAACTCATCAGGCGATTGGCTTAAGCTTAAATATATTTTGGACTGAATGCCTGACCATTAAAAAATGGCAGAATCAATTGGCTTCAGCTTAAATATATTTTGGACTGAATGCCAGACCATAAACAAAAATGGCAGAATCAAGGCTGGAAATGCCATTAAGATGAATGGGAACACAAACAGACAGCTTTCTCTTCAGGTATAATAGACCTAGGCATTTACCAGCCTCAAAGTTTGGGCAGCCTGTCAGGCAATGTCAAGGACGCCTTTCTCCAATGTGCATTCTAACTTGCTTCATTTAAAGTATCCAGCATATAAAAAAACACATGCATATACAATAAATAGAGCATGATTACATCCATAAAAGTTTATTGACTCTAGGTACTGTATAACCACACTTAAATCTGGATAAAGCAATAACTCTTTTTAAATAATGTCATAAATAAAGTAAACTTTACCAGGTTGTACGTTAAACACAACACGTAGGAAACTGCACTGCCTAAATTACATGCCCTATTCATAATTAAGACAGGCAGCAGCACAGATATTGATGAACTAGATTGTTGTACAACAACTTTGTTAAAAAATGGACTGCTAAGGAAACATAACATGAATTGCACTAAATTAATAATAACTTTGATATATTACTAAAGTAAAATACCAATAGACATCTGTTCTAGTAGCTCTATATCCACTGGTAATCACTTTCTCTAAGAGCTAATGGATTCCCATGATTCCCATGGACACATTAGCACCTGAGTCACTCAATCAAAATCAAGCTAATATAGTCTTAATTACGTACAGAATGAAATGTGCTCCATCATGTCAGTCATACCTGAAATATCAATGTACATCATATAATACACATCTTATCATACAATAAACACTCTTCTGATCATTCATTGTTCTTTAAAATCCTCACAAAAAGCGTCTTTGTGTTTGCCGAGTGCCTGAGAATGGCCTTTCTGACAGCTGAAACACTGACATTAAATCATTTGGCAGCTTTGGTTTAGAAAAAAAACATAAATGTGATTGTGGTACATCTACAAGCGATGTAGCAAGAGATGTTTTGCTTTGAGAGTTTATAAAGACGGACGACCTCCTGAACTTTGACATAGATGTAATATCAGGAGTTGAGCTGCTCCTTCTGACAGATGCTGGGTTGAGTTCAGGGCAACAGATTTGATCGGCGAGTCCCTGGGCTGAGCCCAGCGGTGTCGTGGTGACCTTGGTTGTCATAAATCTCACTGTTGCTTGACACAAATGTCCCTAAACCCATGGCAATGCACAGGACGACTGCATGGCAGCTTGTAGAAATGGAAAACTTGAGTCCAAACGGAGGTATACAATACTAAAAAATCCATAAAACTTCAGATTAAGCATAAAAGATGAACAGCACACCTTCTGCACAGGTACACAATCACTTGTCAGTGCCGTCTCTGCTCACTTAAGGGTGCACATTTTTGCCAGGAGCATCCCGTGTGAAACTGTTTTTGATTATGAACTTTCCTTTGCACAGACACATAATTTGACCTCATATTATCAGGGAACCGTAGTGAAAAGAGAACTTCCACAATCTGACTCGAGTACAGAGATAATACTGCTTCTGGATAGTGAAGCCTGTGCTATTTTCTACCAATCAAAGCACATACACTTCACCGAATGTTCATCCGTTACAAGAGGCCCAGTTTAGCAAGGTGTTACTCTCGGGCAAGAAGCGTTTACAGCACAGGCGAAGAAATATTCCAGGTTCAAAACAAGCTGAACAATATTTACAGCATTTATGGCATTCTGTAAATTACTACATTCAATTATTTTGACTTTTTCTGATTTGGACAAAGCACTGGACCACAATAAATTTTAAAATGATTTAAAAAAAAAATCATAGATCCGCAGGACTTTAACATTATGCATGTCAACATGAGACTAACAGAATAATATTTTTTGCTAAATATAATAAGTTATTATTACCATTATGATTAGATATGCACTGATATATTTCAACTGGCCAAAATGGATAAGCCAATAATTTATTTCTGTTTTTTTGAAAAAATACTTGTGTGTTAAATAAAAGAATATTCTAAATAAGTTACAAATAAACTCAGTTCACATATATTTGCATTCAAATGCATTAAATTTAGGCATCACAACATTTTACAGATTTAATATTTGCTGATGTGTACCCCAATGATACAATAAAACAATCGAATATGGTACCATTAGTCTATGCATCCAATAATTTTAATACTAATAAGGTTTCACAAACAACTACAGCTTTACTAATCTGTGGATACTGTATGACCTTGTCATTTCCAGTCTTAACTTTTGACTGTGTGATGTCTGTAAACCTTCATCGTAACTTTTGTCAAATAAGTGTAAATCAAATCCACCCTCAGGAATTCCCAGAAGTCTCACAACTTTATATTTTTGTATGGAAGAATTGATATAAGCACATTAACAAGAATCCAAGCTGCACATTTCTGCCTGAAAATGTTCCATTGCCTTGTCCCATAGACTTCCATTCTGAGAGCTTTACTATGAGTCGAGTCAAAATTACTGACGGTGGTGAAAAACACCAAGCCACGGAAGCTGTGAATAGAAATTAACTGATTTTGAACCACGAATATTTCTTTAAATGCCTTTTCTTGGTATATTAAAGGACCCTGCGGAGATTGTGGTTAGACGAGGTAACCACATTAGTTTTCCATGTTCATGCACACGCACGCATCTTCCAACGAAAATGTACAAATGCTATAAGTCGGGGCCAGCCGATGTATAACAGCATATCATGAATATTTAGTATGATACAATAGAGTATATGGTATGCTTAAGTGGCATATAAACATGGCAGATAACTTGTGTGATGACCGTCTGCGAGACCACTGTGAGATTTGCTTCAAAAAGACAGCCAAACACAGGTACAGCAGCACAACAGAGTGAGAGTCAGTGCGTTTAGTGTTCAAAGGCCGCCTCAGACATGCATTTCCTCTCAGAGTTCAGTCCGAAGCTTCCATTTCCATGATCAAGTGCTCTGATTCCTGTCTAGAGGTGTGCCAGGTTCGTTCTCCGTGCGAAGGCTTTGTCTCTCCTCGTCTGAGCCGCTTAGAGGACTCGTAACCATGGCAACCACATGTGCAGAAGTGGCATACTCTGAAGCCCGTTGGTTGTGAGTTGAGCCATTGAGAGTGTACAGATATCTGTGCCTGCGTAAACAGTGTTTTCAAGTATTTAAAAAGTAGATTGAGTCTGCGATTGCTGTCAGGATGGGAAAGTACAAGGAAAAGTGAGAAGGGAATTTGTGTTAAAGGACCATTTCATGTGAATGAAAACGAGACTGTGAGGGATAACAGTACAATATAATTAATAATTACAATATATCTTTATAATTTTTGAGATTATATAATAATCACAGATAGTAAAATTACAGCTGATCCAATATTTTCATGCCCAAAATTTAAATTCTATGCATTTTTTTTTTCTAATAAAACACTAAAAACTAAAATAAATTGTTTAAAATACACTTTTAATGTGAATTTAGGCATCACAAAATTATAATGGATTTTCATTTTGAGATTTAACAGTGTTATTAAATCATCGATCAGGAACTTTTTGGTGAGCATTAGATGATGGCTGATCCAATTTGAAATCATTTAAAAAAACGTATAAGCATATTAATATATTAGTAAGATACTAATCCAAAAAGCTCACACAGACAGAAAAAGCCCTTTTTCAAATCAAGTGGGGTGAAAACATTAACTATTACTGGCAGATACCTAAATAAAATCATCAGATATTCTAGTAGAACATAAACACTATATTTCATAACTGAGTTGATTATAAAATTATCAGCACATAATATAATATAGCACATATAATCAGAACATAACTGATTATACAATTACCCAGAGGCCCAGATTATATGCACAATAAATTAAGACAATTTATTGTGCATATAATCTGGGCCTCTTGGTAATTGTAGAATAATTACGAAACAATTTAACTGCATTTTCAAATCATGCATCAGTGCATCATCATATATCCCTCACAGCCACATCATTAAAATATCAGATCCATAAACACCAATTCACCCCAAACTTTATCTTGAAAGTCCGTGCAAGTGAGCGACAACTACTTCAAACAGTGTGGTGTTATTCTTGAGTCTGAAGTGTGCATCAGACGTGAGTCTCGATGTAGGAGTGCGTGTGCGAGAGGGAGGGTGTGCGGGGGGCGGGTTCAGGCGTGGTGGCAGGGCTGGGCTCAGAGGCAGGGCTGGGCTGACGGTCCCGCTGGGGCTCCCCTGAATACAGCTCCATGTAAACTTTCTTCCATTCCTGGAACTCTGAGGATGTGAGTTTAGGATTGGCCAGCAGCTTGTCAATCAGTGCTACCTCGCCCTCCCTGTCCTATGGGAGTGAAGAGAGAGAGCAGTGGAGGGTGGGCATTACAGATACAGTCTCCTTCATACAGTGGTTAGGATGTCATTAAGCACGCCACAGGCGGTTAGCGTAGACGTGAAGCGATGTGGACTCAGCCTAGATGAGCAGAGCGGCACACACACGCAAACACACATAGCATGCTCAGACTTGACTGGAGTCCTCTGGCACTGTGGGGCTTTGTGCCCCCAATTAACCTTCTTTCATTCAAGTCTGAGTGATAAGGGATGCTTATAAAACCCACAATGCAACGCAAGGCTCAGCACCAACATAATGAGGACAGCAAGGGGATCGGTGGTGAGGGTTGGGGGGGTGCAAACGCAGAGCCACAGACACAGAGCAAGGGCATAGACCCAACCACAGGCAGACCTAATGGCACCAAACCAGATTAACCCACATAGAGAAGCAGGGTTCAGAGCAGGGTTTGGCTATGAGCTGGTCAAAATGGCGATTAGCTGGTCTTACGTGCTCATTAACTGGTCTAAGATAGTCATTAGCTGGTTTAAGATGGTCACTAGCTGGTCTAAGATGGTCATTAGGTGGTCTAAGATGGCCTAAGCTGGTCGACGTGCTCATAAGCTGATTTAAGATGGTCATTAACTGGTTTAAGAGGGCCATTAGCAGGTTTACACTGGGCAAAAATTGTCATTAGCTCATCAATAATGATCAATCGTAAATCTTTTTTTTTTTAAAACTCATATGGTGCTATTGAACAGCTGTTTATTACACCCACAATGCAACGCAAGTCTCTGCCCCAACATAATAAGCACAGCACGGCAGCTGGGGGGTGGGGGAGATGGGTCACAGCAGAGGCATGGGTCGACTGACCCAACCATAGAAGACCCAATTGCACCATGAAGAGCCAAAACCAGATTAACCCACACAGAAAAGCAGGGTTTAGAGCAGAGTTTGGCCATACACTCCTCCCACACCAGACAGAGAACTCCGTCTAACATGGATGGGATTCTGGGATAGCAGTTAGGCTTAATAAACTGTATAAAAATGTAAAAAAAAAAAAAAATTATATTAAAATCCTGCTGTCCCCAGAACCCCACAGACATCAGACAGATGGAGAGGGACGGACGGACAGACGGGACAGATGAAACAAACAGGCACACATGGCTTCAGTGAGACCCATGCGGCAGCAGAGGTCAGATACCTTTAGCGTGCTCTGCAGGATGCGGAGATGATGCAGTTTGTCATTTAGCTGTGGATCGTTGCAACGCCGAATGAAAAGGTGTTTGTACTCCAGACGGGTGGAAAGGCGGTGCTCACCAATGGGCGACAGACTGGCACGCTCCAGTGCCCGGTACAAATCACCAAGCGAATCCGCCTGCCGATGGCACTCCGGCTCCCCGCCTGTGGGGGGCGCCACAGAAAGCCAGGGTTAAATAGGGGTGGCTCCACCAGTAAAGAGTTAGCTATTCAACATGATTAGCTGGTTCAAGCTATCAACCATGGTCAAGATGGTGTGCTCATGCGTTACTCATGTGCTAGTCCGGAAATAAGTTGAATCACTCATGTCCTGTTGTTGGAGTGTTTGTGTAGGTAAAGCATGTGGGCCATGAACAGTATCTAGTGCTGGGTTGTTATTGGCAGATATCACATGTTTCTTATGATCAGCCTTCCCGAACCCAGTGTACAGTATGTGGGCGAGTATATACCCACTGTTCTGAACAACCACAAGAGGGCAGCAGTCTCACACAACTCCTCCCAGCATTTGCAGGGTATATACTGTATGCATGTAGCATTCAGCGAGGGAATGTAGTTTAAATAACTAGAAAAATCTAAATGATTATCAATTTAAGCATTTTCATACCCCAATGACTATGCGAAGAATATTATGTTTTATTGTTTGGTATGTACGAATTTTAGCTTTTATTTACATAATAACAACCCTAACCGATATGGACTCTTCTATCTGTCAGGCCAAAACATTTTGAACCTCTTTATTATATTTCAAACTATTTTTCTTGGTTGTTTATCATTTTGTGTGCAAGTTATTGCTGACAAGCCCTGCTTTTGTTAAATGCCTGCAATAATTGGAAAGAAAAAGCATTTTAACGACCGCTTGGTTAGCTATGTGATGATGAATTACAATAACAACGACTCAACCTGGGTAGATCAATAAAGTTTTTTGTGATCCTTTTGTAACTTGTTAAATGGCACAGAACTCTAGTAGCGCAGAAAAACTTTCCAGTTGCTGGGGAACATGTGATATAGAGTCACGATCAATAGGCCATGCCTCTCTTTTCTCTTCAGTATGTAGTACAGCACGCATGGGCTCCGTGGATGACTAACTGATGCCCCCAACTCCTCCAGAGAGAGATAGAGAAAGCGATATAAAAGACACAGATAAGAGGGATACTCATTAAAAAAGGCACTGGGATTATATATAGACTGCTGCAGGAGATCCGTCTGAGATGACGAAAAAGGGGAATATTAGAAGAGAAAGTTAGACAGGGTATGGGGCAGACGGGAAGTGAGGGAGTGGAGATGGCCAGTGAGATGGGGAATATAGATGGTGAGATGGCAAAGAGCCATGAGGCGATAGACTGAGAGACGAGGGGAAGATGAAAAGTAACCCGGGGAGATAAACAGAGTGGTAATCCAGCAGCAGCCAGTGAGAGGCTTCCTAGGAGGTTTGTGGAGAGAAATGTGTCTATCTGCACACCAGACCAAAATGGGACAGAATTAATAGCCCGTTCAGAATTTATTGTTACGGTTTAAGCATAATTCCATGAGATAGAGCATATCAGGCATTAAAAAAGTAAAAGAGGTGGCCATGTTTAAAAAGTAGTTACATTTATTAATAAGAATCTGAATGAACAATTATTCCTCCAAGTAATATAGTTCATTAGCATTCAACAGAGGGTCCCCAAACTTTTGTCAGCCAAAACTTTTTGAAGTAAATTATTTACTTGAAGTACCCCCTGATATTTTAAGTTAAATAATTGAAGAGTTCAGATGCAAAAGCCTCTAAATGCCATTTGAAATTTTCTTCTTTAATGATGATTTTTATCAAACTTGTATATTTAAGTTCAATAATTTCACTTAAATAACAATTCATATGCCATTTAAGTGAAATTACTGAACTTAAATATACAAGTTTGATAAAAATCATCATTAAAGAAGAAAATTTCAAATGGCATTTAGAGGCTTTTGCATCTGAACTCTTCAATTGAACGTATTTGCGTGTTTACAGTTCTCTGATGACAGTTAATGGTCAAATTACAAGCAGATAAACAAATTAAATATTTCTTTTGCATATTTTTTGTAGTGTTTTATTTCAATGTCAGTGTTTTATTGACATTTTTTGTCAGATCTTAAAGTGTCTTTATAAGGTGACTATATAGGAGACTTTTTTCTCACAATTCTGACTTTTTTTCTAGCAATCACAATGAGTTAATATCCCACGATTCTTTTTGCAGAGTTTATAACACAAAATTGCGAATTTATATCTCGCAAGTCAGACTTTATAAATTGTAATGGTGAGTTTAATCATGAAATTCTGAGAAACAAAAACAAAAGTCAATTACCTTTTTTTTTTTATTCAGTCACGGAAACAAGCTTCCATATCTTTATATGTACAAATGTAATTACATTGAAAAAGGTACAATGCACTCAATGCGTTTGTGTTGTATTGTAAAACAGTTTTGCTACTATTGGAATATGGGTAAGGTTAGGCACAGGTTTGGTGGTGTGAGTAGGTTTAAGGGTGGGTTGAAAGGTAAAGGAAAGGGTCAACAGTGTAATTATAGATGTAATTACATTGAGGTAATTATAATAATATAAGTACAATGTTGAAACATATATGTACACAATAAGAGCACTGTTTCAAATCATTAATTTATAAATGTTAGAAGTTAAAGACACCTAATATAAAGTGGGACCTCATTTCCAATTTCACAAATTTTTTCTTCATTGATTTAATCAATTATTAGCTTTTCTTCAACTCACAAACCCCCTCCAGTTCCCTCATGAATCCCAGTTTGAGAAACCCTTGGTTTAATCTGAAACTAATTTTTGGAGAAATATTATGTTAAAGAAAACAATAAATATTAATTACATTTTTTAATTAATATTAAATGTAAAATTAATATGAATACATTAATAAGTTATACTTTAGTCTCTGTACAAATAATAGCTGTTGGAAAAAAACTTATAGTTAAGAAGATAAGGTTCTGCTAAATGTATTACTGTCCCTTAAGGGAACTATTAAAATGTTGTCAATTAAATTTTTTAAATACAATTTTTATTTTTTGAGTATCATGGTGTCTGTTTTTGATATTATCATATATAATCATATATAATCTCAAGAGGACAGGCTTACAGAAATGTCTAAGATTAACTGTTGTTGTAAATCAGTTCCAAAATAAGTAAAGTAAAGACAAATCGGCCAGGAGCTTGTATCAGAACCACAGCAATACAGCAGGTTTAAACTGAGTTTCATGGGAAAGAGCAAGCATCTATTTCTAGAAGAAGATGCCAGAATAGGCTATGTGCGTGTAAGAAACGAGTGGACAGATCTCAGTGGGGAATCTCACAGCACAGCTAAAAAATCCTGCTACTTGGGCACCGTTTATGCTTCATACAGCACCAACAAACACTCAAACAGAGAAAGAGAGGATGATGCAGAAGCTACGAAAAACACAGGAAGAGATACAGATGTAAAAAGAGCCACAAATCCATGCGCATGTCCCTCTCTGAGTGCACTGCTCTTAACAATTTAACATTGAAGCACTCAAATTCACACATGAACTAAAATAACTCTGCTGTTCTCATAATCAGAGGGGCTATTAAAATCGAATATAATTGTGGTAAAGAGGTTTTAGTGGGTTGATTTGAGCCGACCTGGTTTATTTTCTTTTAAGCACAGCTTCTCACATTGCAAAATTATAACAAAGGGAATACTCAGAACTACCTTTGCATAAGCTTGATCAAGAGACAAATGTGTACATTTTGAATGTTAGTCATTTGAATTCTTAAATTGACAGTCCCAATTGAAATCAATTAATAAAATAATAACAAATACATTAATTATAATAAATAAAAAATATATATAATGTATATAAAAATATAAATATATAAATATATATAATATATATATATATATATATATATAATGTATAATAATACATATACAATTATATATATATATATATATATATATATATATATATATATATATATATACTGTATATATATATATATATATATATATATAATTGTATATGTATTATTATTATTATTATCATTTAATTTATTTAACTTAGCACTGTAAATTTAAGATTTTAAATTATTTTAATTTAGGTATATATATTACTTGGGTGTATTCATACAGTATTTTAATAGAAATATGTCGACCCACCATTATTGATGCAGTTAGAACGGCTGAGCTCCCTGCGGCTGGGGTCCCGCTGATCCGCCATGGTGGCAGAGGGTGTGAGGAGGGCGTGCAGGCCGCTATCCCGTGGCAAGGTAAAGCTGCGGGGTTTCCCGACTGTGTTAGCAGGGTCTCTGAGCCTCTCCCCTTCGAGCATTGGGAAGGGACCATAATGTTCCTGCATCAGTGTGCGTTGGGCAGGTAGAGTGGATTGGCGGCGATATTCTGGAGAAAGACCTGCCCCCGGCTCACAGAACACAGCGTCTTCTAGGGGCAGGGTCTGCAGGTAGTGGAGGCCAGAGCTGGTCAGAGGGGTTTCAATCAGGTCCTGCCATGAACGGCGCTGGCTGGCGGACTTCCGTGCAGGGGAACCTCCACCGCTGCTGCTGCCCCCTTGAGGTTCGGAGCGGTACTCCTCATGAGAGGAGCGAGAGTGTGAAGTTTCTGTGGATGAGAGACGCCCATGCTTTGGTTCTAGGTAAGGACTGGCAACGCTCACTGGGTTCTGAGTCAGAGAAAAAGTAAAAAGGACACAAAAGAATAAGGTGAACATTAGGTTAAACTCAAGTATTTTAACAACATTTTTGTAGGAAGCTTTTAAACAATATCACACTCATTTATAACTACAACTTAATTTGATGCTCATCATGAAACAGAGAGATATCGGGTTTCTGTGAAACGTACCGAATATAGAAAAAAGGAGGACTAGGAGACAGAGATGTGGAGGGAGAAACTAATGCAGTGTTAGTGTGAAATTAGGCTCTAAATATGGGCCAACTGCTCTTTTTGCTTTCATCCAATTGGCAAAAGATCAGGTTTAAAGACAGACAGACTATATTCAGACAGACAGATAGATATAGTATAGTAGATTCTGTTTTGTAATGTGGTGAGAAACAACCAGACAACACTGTGGAGGCCTCTCGGTTAACAATGTCAAAGTCCCCTAATTCGTTTATCTCTCGGAACAATGTGTGTGTGTATGTGTGTAGAAGGACTGGAGGGGGCCTTGCGGAAGGAAAAAGAAAAACGTTTAATTCAAGTTTCTTTGTTTGCTCTTAAAAAAAGGCTTTGCTGCTGTGTGCGGCCTCTAGTTGACCTGCCCTGGAGTACAGCACTGAAAATGCACAGAAAACTGTGACTGTGCACACAAATTTAACCACACACACACACTCAGGAACGCGTAGACACCATATACTATAATCTATTCAATTTACAAAACAGGAATGTTCAACTTCCTGAGTGAAAAATTGTAATGGCACTTGATATATATACAGATCTTGTGAGATCTCATACTGTCTATCAAAAGCACAGAGTAAATGTTACAGTGACTCACAAAGACTGAGAGATAAGTAGAGAAACAGACAGATAAGACTCAATCTCCACACATCTCAACAGTTGGCTTAGAGTTGTGGTGGTCTGACTCGCCCACAGTCACTCAGTGACGTGGCAAGGCCAGGTCTGGGGGACGGCACTACAAAACAGCTCTTTTACCAATGCCAAATGTCAAGCATTATGAGTCTGTGCTATTGTGTGGGATTACACAAAGAGGGAGAGCTGGTATATCTGTGTGCATGCTGGATGCTGACTCACTGAGGGTGGCCGTGGGTACGTGTCATAAGGGGGTGGTGGGCTGTCTTGCTTGGGCGTCGAGGGCGTCTCATTGTCTTCGTGTTCACTTTCACTCCAGTAGTCTGCTTGAAGAGAGAGAGAGAGGGGCATGCAGGCAGTCATTAGCTTGTTGCAAAACATTTCCATAAAGTAAACAATAATTAAATTAAAGCCTCAGAGATCATGTGGGGCACAAAAAGATTGCACGGGCAGGACCTTAAGTAAAACATCTTACTTAACAGTTCCAAAGCCTTTACTAGAACCTATCCCTGGGGTTCAAGAGAGAGGAAATACTGGGCCATTTTAAGCTTTTAAGAGTTGTCTGAAGAAAAAAAAACTAAATGAAATATTAGTGGCTAATTTTGAATGAACAAATGAGAGAGATGTTTTTAAGGACAGTATTTACCAGCAGGTTGTAACCAACTAACAAGCCAAACTTTGACCCCCTTTGGTTTTGCATGTCGACTTGTTGTGGAATATAGTATATTACTACAATTAACCTAAAAAAAAAACCTCACTTGCTTTCTCTTTCTGTCTGTTTTTTTACTCCTGTGAGGTGTATTTAGAAAAACCTTTTAAAGTCTAACATTTTTCTTGTACATTTTTATTCAAAATGTCATAACTCAATCTTCCATTGACAACGCCAAAATTATGCAAGTTTTCTCCAATCATTTTGACAGCTTAAACCCAGTCCCTCCAGAGGCTTGCCTTCATTTTTAAGTGCAATGCCTACATCTCAAATCCAATTAATGGACGATGCAGACCACCAAATCTCCATCCAACATTTTATTTTCTTTCTTGATAATCTGTTACTACGCATGTGCGTCACAATATGGAAGAAAATATCTGTCAATACTACAGTTTCAATTCGACTTTAAGATAATGTTAATGATTACATGCAAACAGTATGCAACAAGGGGGGTCTATGGTTTCAAAAGACATTTAGGACACAGTTGTGCTACCTATACTGACAACCTGTCCTTCTTCTACAAAAAAGTAAAAGCTTCAGCATCATCAGGAAAGCCTTTAGAGCAGGGCTGGGCAACTCTGGCCCTCTAGATCCACTTCCCTTCAGTGTTTAGCTCCATCTTGGATTTAACTCACCTGCCTGTAGTTCTCTAATAACCCTAGCTTTTTCAAGTGCGTTATTATGCGTTTCTATGCCACCACAATCAATGTCTAAATTAAACTGCAGCAGTCAGGTGGTACAGCAGTCACATGGTACAAGTAAGAGCTCTCAGACAATTCCCATCTTATAAGCTGTAATTACGAGCCCTACGAGGACATGAACGCTTTTTACAAGTCGAAATCACATAAATGGGGTAATTATGACCTGAATGGACCTAAACTCTGCAGTAGAGTCGATTTCGATGTGCCAGATTTGCCCAACCCTTTCTTTAGAGTGCAGTAAAAGTATGCAAATTTCCCACATCATTTGGCTGCATTACCCAAAAGCATTTTACGTCCAAATAGATCACAGAAATCATAGCCACCAATGGTCTCTCTACGATCTCCTCAGGCTTGCAATGCTTTTGGGAAATGTAGCTCTGATTAGGCCCTCTCTGAATTTTGGTTGGCCCCTCCCACTATTCTCTTTTACATTGAAGAATCATATTTCCTGGGAATCAAACCTTCAAAACCCATAACCTTTCTACAACGAGTATTCTCACCCTGTTCCTGACGGATTCGCTCTCTTTCTGCATAGCCAGCTGCCGCCATGTTGAGACGACTCAACCATCTGTTCATATCATCCACTCCGTCCGCTGCAAAGTAGAAGCTCTTGATTTTGGGATGGCATGCTTTAAACGCACTGTGTAGGGAGCAAAGATTCAATAAGAACTTGTCAAGCATCATCACATTGCTCAAAAGTTCGTAAAGGTACTCACTATTTTTTGCGACATTCACTGGCTCTGTCGATCTTGAACTCGGGGAGGCTGACAAACCCTTCAGCCTTCTCATCCTAAAAGGTGGAGAAAAGAGAGAGAGAGAGGATTGTGCGGACGCTTCACCCCACTTACACTCTTCTGTAATGTCATTAGGTCCTCATTAGGAGTTACATCTCCTAATTCTCTCCTTTCTTTTCTCTCTCTTTTGGTTCATTCCATTACTTTTTTTTCCCGCATTAAACTGCAGCAGCACTGCTGACAGGAGCTCTGCATAAATAAATGAAAAGCATAAATTGTTGCGGCTCTCTGTAAGCCTGTCTGTGTTTACAAAACCCATACAGTAGAAGATCATCAATTATAGCAAAGCCGGACTATGTTGTAGCATTCTCAGTGGACCAAAACCAGGCCGAGAGGAACCCTCCCCGAAACCCCCAGAACGGCAGCCGTATCCCAGTACCCGAGCTGTGATAAAAAGCGAAGGCGCAAGGAGTAATTAATCAAAAAGTGAGTGTTTGTTCAGAGAAGTTCCTTATCTTCATTACAGAAACGCCATGTGTAGAAGACTGTTTTGTTAGGGTAGATGAGCATTAATCTTATTCCACACAAGAGGGTAAAGCCACACCAATTAAAGTCTCATCTCTAGATCGATACAGTTTCTGCTGCGCTGGTGGATACGAGAAACAACAAAGATAACCGTATTGGCCCACCTCCTCGTTCATGTACCAGTACAAGCAGGCGCCCTTCAAAACAAACCAGTACTTCTTCCATTTCTGTGAGAAATAGCTCTTAGCATCCTTCTTCTTCCACAGCCAGCCCTCACAATCTCCACGACCCAGGTCCTTACAGGAGATTCGTCTCTTGCTGATGGAGGACAGCGGAGCTGCTGGATGCAATAGAATACAGTATGTGTTAATAAATGTTATAAAATGGATAGTTCAGACTTAAAGTCTGATTGGATGAGGCTGTTGTATAACGGCATCATCAATTAATTTCAACATTAAAGGTATAGCCCATCCAAAAACAAAAATTCTGGCATAATTTCTTTATTGTCATGTTGTTTCAAACTATTATGACTTTCTCTCTTTTGTAGACCACAAAAAGACAAGTGCAGGTTGCTCTTTTCTAACCAATGAAAGTGAATGGTGACCAGTGAACACCACAAAATGAAAAAAAAAACATCATAAATTTAATCATTTTGGCTTGTCCACTATACTTCTGAAGCCGTATGATAACTTTTGTTATTTAAAATTGTTAAAATCTTCCCCACCCGCCATGGCTCTCAATCTCATTCAGTGTTTTGATTATGCACATTTTTAAACTTGCCATGTCAAGACTGAATATGATTTAATTGTACAGAAAACAGGCAGTGTAAGCATCTCATTTTGTGTTTTACAGAAGAAAGGAAGTTTCATTTCTGGGTGAACGGTTCCTTTAATATAACATTGCTTTGCAGCAATCAACCACCTCCTCTACAGTATGTGCTATGGCTAGGAACATCTCTTACTCATAGCAAAATTACTGTGATACAAAAACAATTATGGCAGAAGGCTTATAATTATGAAGTTAATTAACTTTCTTTACTCTTTCCTATGTTTGTGGCCTATTTATTTTCCCTTATGCAGTGAAAATATGCAAGCAGTGTGTGCAATTAAGGCAATGTTCCCAAACATAAGAATAAGGAAAAATAAGGTATCACCTTTACTCTTTTTCTTGGTCTTGGATAGCAGAGAGGATCCCTGGAATGTCTGTAAAGCAGAATTTATATATGTATATTTAAATCCAAATGGAGAAATGTTTGAAAATACATTAGGAGTAAGTGAAAGGAGAAAAAAATGTATTGACCGCATTATCGGTCAACACATCCGATTCTCCCGATTGGAATCACATGGAGGAAATGTGTGAACATAATCTCTGAGCATCCATCCATCATACAGCAAATTAAAATCGGAGGAAACATCCGAGTAAATGAAGGTGCGAGAGACCAACAGCTAGTGAGAAGGAAGGCGTGAAGAGAGAAAATAAATGCGATTTCTAACATCCGTGGCCCCTGTGTTTACTGAGCAGTAATTCTTGGATCAGCCAACCCAGACCGAGCACATATTTATGATCCGAGCCCTGTGGCAATTCTCCTCTGTGAAGAAACTTCCTGTGAGCTTGGGCAAAAATTTAGAGGAAAACTTGTGTTGCTATGCTAACAGATTAGAGACAGTATCACTGACCTAAAGAAAACACTATCATCATGGTAATTGATTTATTGATATGTGCCAGAGGAGGGAAGCTGCAGTTGCCGAAGGGGAATAACTGAAATTGATTAATGGAACATGTTTAGTAACTCAGGCAACCAGTTTGCAGAATGTCTTTATTTAATCAGGAGTATCTAAATATACCGTGTCCATTTCTTGAAGATGGTTTTCTCATTGGTTTTCTCATTGGTTTTCCCAGTGACCCAAGTATGAGTACTGGGTCACGTTCCAACACCATTCACCCTCTTTTACCCCACTTTTCTATAAAATTAAGCCCAAAAATATCAAATGAAAAACATGATGGTGGTTTTCCCAGCATTTAACCTCATAACACAATTCAAAGTCAATGCAACTCCCTCCGAAAGCACTGTGGGAATCTCTTCCTAGAAGGTGTGAATCGCAATTGCTGTGTGAACTGAAGCAATTTGTGAGAAAGGCTTAGACACATTAAGACATACTTCCCAGAGGATTCAACACCTAGACATTAATAAACAAAAGTGATAAAGCAAACTATGACACAGCATACAGTACATATCAAAGAAACATAATAATACATAGAAGGGTGAATGCCTACAGCAGGCAGTGCCCAATCTTGATTTGCAGAAATAAACTACCAAAGACATTTACAATGTCATTGAAGAAACATAGGAAGCCTTGCTGAGATAATGGCTCTGAAACGACATCCAAACTTGCTTGAAATGATCACAAGCAATCACTAAAATTGTGCAGGGGGTGGAGAGCAACTCCTACAGTGACTAAGGATCGTGTAACAGGCCTTAAACACAAGCAGAACAATTCCTGTCAGTTGTTCGTAAAACCATCCTTGTGTAGGAACGTTTTAACAGGGACTTACACAGGAATTCACTCTTCTTGTGCTTCATGACCTCAAAAACCTCAAGCTCTCTGCAATGCATGAAGTCACTTGGATGATGAACAGAAATACACACCCAGAACAAATCCCACAAGACATGAACATGAGATGTGCATCAGCTACTAAGTCCAAAGATATTCTAAACATCATTTCTTATGCCTCGGGAATCATGATCTTCAGAGAAAGAGCATTATAGGACAACTACTACCCATGTGAC
Organism: Pimephales promelas; assembly: GCF_988280905.1. Lineage (NCBI taxonomy): Eukaryota > Metazoa > Chordata > Actinopteri > Cypriniformes > Leuciscidae > Pimephales > Pimephales promelas. The sequence continues at coordinate 21,834,038 of NC_142790.1, forward strand.
TCAAGCAATCTCAGGATTTGTCATGGACAACTTGTTTGCCCTCTGCTATATCCATCTCTCTACCGTTTTCTTCTGAAATGGTTCTGTTCACCCCTTCTCTCAGTCTCTAATGTTGTGGGTCTCTTTAAGAACAGACATGGACTTGATCTCTCGAGGATTGTTCAGTAACAGATCGCCCTAGATGGCATGCTAAGACTTGACTTACAACTAAATGCCACATGGCAGCACAGGCTCCCAATTCACATGACATATGGTACAAAACCTCTTTCTCTGTGATATCAAGAACTGACATATGCTGACATATGCAGCATGTGATGGCCTCAAAGCACACGCATTACTCTCTCTTGTTATATTTAAACCAAACCTGTAGGTAAAAAGTACCTTCTCTGGAGGATCTTTTTAAATTTTTGTTGGTCTGGTTTGTTGATTTTATTTTGGCTTGTGTTTCTCTGTCGAGACAGAGTCAGTTGCTAATAGTGCGGCGTTTTACATTGCGTCCCCACTGCATATTAGCTACACAATACAATGTGACCACTCTCGAAAAGTCGGTAACTAACGTAACCTCGGGTTCTTGAGAGTAGGGATCGAGTGTTGCGCCGACTATTACAATCTGTCTGGTGCTTCGCTTCAGTTGATTTAACCTGTGCTATGGCGAAATGAAGCAGGTTTTATAGCTACAAGCCACGCCCATTCTGATTGGTTCGCGTGTCTCACGAACAGCCAATGGGCAAGCTAGTAGCTCGGCTGGTATTGCTGTGCTGCTGCACTGCGTTTTAAATATAATCATTCTCGAGGAAAGCAATTTCCCAACTGCATATTTACAAAGTGATTGTTCTCGAAAGGGAACCAAGTTTACGTTAGTAACAGAGTGCGTTTTTCAAAATTCAGGCAAAATACTTTTGTGTGTGTGTCCAGTGGATGGAGGGAGTGAGTGAGTTGCTGGTACCGTTCAGACAAAATGCAGCTTTTTTATCGGACTGCAACGCAGGCAATAAAACCCCACTGTAAACAATAGAAGCTGATGCAGTTACACAGCACATACCAACAGAGGCAGCCTTATTAAATCAACGCCACACAACTTGGTCTCTCTGCTCTGCCTTGCACCATCTTCTCCTCTGGCATCTTACTCATCTTTCATCTCACTTAACCTTCACTTCTAAATATCTTCTACTCTATAATTACCATCTCTTCTGGTTGTATTATCTCCTCTTCTTTTCTTGCATCTTCCCACATAATCTTGCATATTTATTTAGCTTTTTTGTTGTGCCTCATCTTGTCTCCTTCTCACCTCTTCTCACGTTTTTTCTCTCAACTTCTCATCTCAGTTTGATCTTGTCTCCTCTTATGTCTGCTAGTGTTCATGTTCCCCACTCCATGTTTTATCTAGCCGTTCTGATTTTGTCTCATATGGTCTCCTCTCAACTCTTCTTGCATCTTGTTCTCTTATATAATTTGTCTCTTCACTTCTCATTATGTCCCTTCTCTTCTGATTTTATCTTATCATGTCTTGTCTCATCAAGCCTCTTCGCTTTTCTCATTGTATCGCATACTTTCTGTTCTTATTTCATCTCTTCTAGTTTTGCATATCCCCTTCTCCACATCTCACCTCATTGTGTCTCTTCTCTTCTGGTCTTATCTAATTTTTTCTCTTCTCGTCTCGTCACACCTCTTCCTCTTCTTATTTTATTTTGTTTCTTCACTACTCCTGATTTTGTCTCATCACATCTCTTCTCATTTCATCTCATCTCTTCTTACTGCTCTGTACATACAGTGTAATATGCAGATTATAAGTTAGTGGAGTCACTAGAAAAGGTCATGAGCTACAGAAAGAAAAATAGTAAGAGTGCTGAGACCAGCACATTGGGTCTTGTCCAAAATGATGGTGATGGAGTGGTCAGCACCCAAGTTGTCCCAACCTGGCCTGTACACTCTTTAACCCACATCGGCTCAGAGGACATATGGACACAGATACATCACCCTGCTTGGTGTTTCTAAACAGAAGCAGCGGGTAAGATACACTGTGAAAGTCACTCTTATGCAGGACTGTAACATCCCAGCTGGGATTCACACTTCTTCATGAGGACCTATAATTAGGCATTTTGAAGAGGAAAAAAAGCCAAAACACAATCACTTCTCATGAGCTGGTGGGCATAAGCACAAGATATTGATATGAGGACAGCACATGGCCGAATATTGGCCAATCACGGTTTCAGATTGAGCTTGGCCAATCACATCACTCAATGCCCTGTGACAGATGACAACATAACTTAGCCCCGCCCACCGCTACTGAACCACCACCTGCCTACTCATCATCCATATGCACACTACACACCAAAACGAGTCACTTTTCCCTGGATTAGATTTCCCTTGGTGTTTCCGTGTGTGGTTATGGCTGCGTTGGTGTGTGCATTCTGAGAATATCGGGTGCCACATTCCCTCGTAATAAACAACAGCCATATCTCACCTACATTCCTAATAACTTCGCACAAAGGAAGACTAGTCTCACTGAGAAAACCTACCGACACACACACACATGTACAGTGCTGAGCACACACTTCCACGCTGACTAAAGGTAGAGGACTAACATCACACACACACACACACAAACACAAACGTTTACCCAACATGACCTGGTGCTTTCAATGAAAACTATGTAAGACTCTACCTGCAGTGATCACAGAGACCTTGATCGAGAACAGAGTCGGTGAAAGCAGCCAGGCCAGGAATAACTCTTTGTTTGAGCAACAGAAAATAAAAAGAACAAAGACACTGTGCGATTTTACTCACAATCTCAGAGTTTAGCCCGATCCAGACTGCATGACTCTCAAAAAGAGACTGAACAATACTCTTAGACAAAGAGAAATAACTTGTTTGAGGCATGTAGGATTAAAGGCACACATACTACCACTCGATATGAACTCCTGTAATAGCACACGCGCAACCATTTTTAGGGTTTACAAAGAATGGTGTGAAAAGGGAAAAACATACTGTGGGCGAAAATGCCTTGTTGATGCTAGAGGTCAGAGGAGAATGGGCCGACTGATTCAAACTGATAGAAGAGCAACTTTGACTGATATAACCACTCGTTACAACCGAGGTATGCAGTAAAGCGTTTGTGAAGCCACAACATGCACAACCTTGAGGCGGATGGGCTACAACAGCAGAAGACCCCATCGGGTACCACTCATCTCCACTACAAATAGGAAAAAGAGGCTACAATTTGCAAGAGCTCACCAACATTGGACAGTTAAAGACGGGAAAAATGTTGCCTAGTCTGATGAGTCTCGATTGAGACATTCAGATGGTAGAGTCAGAATTTGGCATAAACAGAATGAGAACATGGATCCATCATGCCTTGTTCCCACTGTGCAGGGTGGTGGTGGTGGTGTAACGGTGTGAGGGATGTTTTCTTGGCACACTTTAGGCCCCTTAGTGCCAATTGGGCATTGTTTAAATGCCACGGCCTACCTGAGCATTGTTTCTGACCATGTCAAAATGCACTGAAGCAACTGCCATGTGATTGGTTGATTCCATAATTGCATTATGAGAATTATATATACAGAATATATTTAAAGAATTGATATGTAAAATAAATATATCATAAAAATATGTACATTTTCAGCATCATTCCTCCAGTCTTCAGTGTCACATGATCATTCTGATTTACTTCTCAAATAGCGTTTCTTATTGTTATTAATGCTGAAAACAGTTGTTTTTCAGGATTCTTTGATTAACAAAGTTCAAAATACCAACTTTACTTCCCGATTCTTCCCTCAATTGCACACACAACCATTCCGGTGCCTCCTATGCATAATAAAAGTCTCATGCAACAACTTCACAATACACATATTGTTACAACTATGATGACCGCAAATAATCCCTGCCTTTAAATCAAAAGAACCAATCGCCTAAATGTTTTTTTTGTTTGTTTTTTTGTTACGGCAACATAAGTTTTGCAGGAGATTTTGTTCATTCCCATTCACCCAGATAGGCACAGAACTGTAGAATGGCCGCAGAATGAACTGACTCTCTTCAGAGGACTTTGACAGAAAACATACTACTCACATGGTAAAGAGAGGTGGAGTCTGGGTTAGGCGTGTTCATGGATTCCTGCCGGAGCACTTCCATTTGGAGGGTGGGGAGGAGGGCGTAGTGGGTGGGGCTTCCGGTCTTCTCGCTCTTCTTCTTTCCGCGTTTCCCTGTGTCTCTTTTCATGCTCCGGCCTGCCAGATCGGCAGCCTTCTCATCACTTATATACCTCAACAAAGAGTTTTCTGAGACACAGAGAGAAAGAACAATTTCTTTAATGTCAGTTCTTTTTTTGGGAGCATGAAAGCCCCATGTCAACATATGCACATGGCCATCCCTAAAGGTGCAGATTGTGAGATTGACAGATAGCAGTTGAAATGGGTACTGCAGTCCAAATTAAAAATATTGGAGAGAGTTGTGTTCCCGCCCCATCCTGTTGACGCAGGTTGCCAGATTGAGAACAAGCAAAAGGAAGTAAGAAGATGAGTTGATTTATTAATTTACAATGAGTTGATAACGTGTTTTAATATTCTCCCGTTCATAGAGATTTTTAGATGGGTGCGGAGGCTTTTTTGGGTCAGGTAGAAATTGCGATCACTGACCCAGTTTGTTCGTTGGCTTCCATGGCTGCAATATGCTGTGTTTTCCGTCAACTGGCAAAATACTATTGGGTAAATTGGCAACGTGCGATATAGCACAGACCAAAACACACATTTCAAAGTAAAATAAATGGCTGTAGAGAGTTTTTCCAGAGAAACGAGTACATGAACTCAGCATGTTTTCTGAATATATGCAAATATATTATGGTGTTATTCTGGTTTTATGGTTTTATTCTGTAGTACAGTCAAAAACGTACATTCAGCATCTTTAAGGTGGTGCAACTGGTGCGACCACATTAGGCCCAATGCTTTAGGGAGTCCATGGTGAATGGACCGAGGGGGACCACCCCCCTTTAATCATTTCACTGGAATCATTTTATTACCAGTTATACCACAAGGCTACACCACCTGCTATGAGAGGGGAAAAAAATTCAACAATGTCACCATTTTAAATGGTTAATCAGGCATTAGAGATTTTGTCTGGCATGTGCAGTAAATCAAAATTACATCTGTACAGCCAGTCCTTCTCAAACACTATGGACATTTTCCAGGTTGTGCTGTGTCAAATCACTGAATAAGCTTGCATTTGTATTCCATCAATCAAACATCCCAAACCCCTCTCGAAATACTCCAAACCTCAATTGGCCAATCACAATGATTCATTCCCTCAATAGAGGTCTATCATTAGCACTACTTAAGCCTGTGCACTCTTCCCAAATCAGTCGAATCCAATCAAACTCTAAAGGCTTATTCTTGCCTAATGAGCATAACAAGCCGATTGGTCATAGCTAAATCAGCGAGCCAAACCAACGGGCTCCCAGCAGCCCTGATTTGAGCTCGTCCTTTGATTTAGGAACCACCACAGCCATTGTTGGGCTTCCCTTCTCCCACGCCCAAGTCCACCGTTGCCCGGCAGCAGCCAATAGGATGTGAAACACTCAGGAGAGCTCCTGTCAGAGTTTCCATGGCAACAGCATGCTTCCAGAAGAAGTTCCCTCTTCTTTACGGCTCGGTTTCCCTCATGCTGATGAAAAAGTTAAAGAGGTGGCAGATTTTAAATTGCATAGATTCAGCCAGACAGGGATCACAACCAAGTAGAGTTATTATAAATCATAATCGAATTAACTGTGACTTTTTGAGTTGTAAAAATGGATCGAACTACAGCTCATTAAATGGACAAGGGGGTGAATGGATCTAAAATGTCAGTTGGAAAGTTCTGGAAAATCAATCAAAAACAAAGTATCTTTATGTAGGGCTGCACAATTGATCGAAAATAAAAACAAAATCATGACATGGCTTAATGCGATTATCAAAACCACACCTGTCAAAAAAAGAGAGGATTTAAAGGGCTTCCAACGGTTTTCCAGCAAAATAAAAGCTTGATGGTTTTATTTAATTTTTTGTTTAAATGTTCATTTTATACAGCCATAAATCTTATTGTAACTTTACAGTTGTAATATCAAATAAAATTATTATTATATATTCTTAAATACTCAATTTATTATTTTATAGTCATATCGATATGTAATAACAAAAATCTGGGTTAAATTGTGCAGTCCTACAAATATGCACAGCAAGCCTGGATTTAATTTTATTATTATTTTAAACCACATTTTAAATTGCAATAGAATTTTTTTTCCAGGCACATTTTTTTTTTAAATTATGCATCTCTACCTTTGTTTGTGTTTGAAAATCAAGCATCAAAACGGATCGCATGGATTTTCAGAATTTTGAATGCAATGCCAGCTATTAGAGGATGGCTTTGGTAGAACCACCATTCTGACAGTTAAATACTATCACTGACAAATTACCCAGATTTCCAAGCTGTGGGTGACCTTAATACATCTTTATCCTCTCCGACCCTCTCTCCACTCCAGCATTTTATCGAAATCTTCTTCCTACATCACTCTTGCCACCTCCTTCGAGTAACTCTTCTTTTACCATCTTTCCTACTCTCAGCTAAACACCATCTGGCAACCTCAACACAAGCAGATTTTCTCCCCAGAGTTTTAAGGAAATGAATGAGTCGAGAAAGCTAGGAAATAAGAGAGCTATCAAGACGCTAATCTCCACACAATACGGATAGACAGAGCTGCTTAACAGGATCAAATAGCAGCCAGGAGACACAGTCAGGTGATCATCCACCTCCTTTGCTCAAAAACACACATATAAAGACATACAAGTTCTACAAACGAGAGAAAAGATAGGGGTTTGGGCAACAGCAAGTGCTGGAGGACACCACCGAAAGAAAACAGGTTAGCGTGGGAAAGCAGTAAGACACGACAAGAGTGAGTCACAACAAAAGATGTTGCCTCTGCATCCACAATGAAGATGGTAAGGAAGTGATGAAGTTGACTAAAACTTATCCCTTATCCCTGAACTCATAATATTAAAAAAACACAATGATTAAACTTCATAAAAGAGCTTCATTGATACAAGCAATTGGTATTTTCTGTCTATGGTATTGCAGTCCAACTATTTCTGTCAAGAGTTCTGGACTGTATTTCTAAAGCAGCAGCCAGTTGAGACGGTCTCAGCATTAGCGCACACTGGCTCTGTGTTGGTGCTCAGAGACTGCCACTGTTATCCTGGCACTGCGTGCAGTGAGGCCACAGGAAGTAAACAGAAATGCCCAGCGCAGTTCAGAGCCACCATGCAGCGAGGAGAATTAGATCCATGGAAAACAGCTCAGCTAAACATCACTACTGAATAAGAGCCATGAGAACAAAGAAACTGAGAGAAACAATAAAGGGAAATCCAGGCAGAATGAGATGGAAAACAAAGATGCATTTGAAACCTGAATAAGATATTCAGAATAAATACATTAATATGTACTTATTATTAATATTATTTTAATTAAATGTATACATTTTATTATTTATGATATTCTACTTTTAACTGTAATTAAAATAGACAATTAATGTCACAGGTTTTATTTTGTGATTCATCACTGCATGTTCTAAAAAAATAATATCTATATTTCTTTTCATAATCTTCCATTAAAATGCAATAACATTCTCCACCTCTTTTTCTGCTGATGTAACCAAGGCTCTGAAGTAAGCATAGCAAAAAAAAAAAAAAAAACCTAATAAATAAAATAAAACAAAAATAGCTGACCATATTTGTTTCTGAAATGTCAATTACTGAACGTTAAGATCTTGTTTATAGAATTGTTGCATAGAAACAATAAAACAGCGCTTTTGCTCGTATGATATTGTTTCAAAATCACAGCCCACTTTTCACGAATCAATAAAATCCTGATGGTTAAAATCAAGGAAGAGATTCCGGAATAAAATCAGCTGTTCCCTCCAATTTATCTATCTAACTATTTTAAATCAAACATTTTACAATTGATCAATATTTCTTATACATGATTTTATGGTCTCATATTAATTAAAGGACAACTCCGGCGCAAAATGAAACTTTAGTCAAATTACACATTGTTACCTAGTCAACCGTTATCTGAGATTTGTTTTCATGATTGTCGAATGTAAATAGTTTTATCTCTAAAAACAGTTTAGCCTATAACGCTAGTATAATGCTAGTATATAGGGCATAGAGTAATGACAAATAAAAATCGCTTGTTATTACCACTAACAAGGCTCAAAATAGCCCCACAGTAACACGACAGCATAACAAGGGTCCCTACATTCAAACAGAAGCATTGAGAACTTTGTCAGTGTCCATACAGTTTAATAAGAAGATATTTTATACACACAGTCAACTTCGCGAATACAGGAAGAAGCCATCTTGGAAAAATAGTCTTTACCAGTCGATCTACGAACGCCGATCCAAGTGCGCTGGTGAGATGTGAATAAGGTGATAAGGTGAGCGCGAGCAGTAGTCTACATGTGCATATTGAAGAGAAAAAAACGGTTTGTGTTTGTGTTTCTTCTGGAAACAACGGACCATATGAGATTCTGCACAGTTCAGCGCACTTGGATCGGCGTTCGTAGTTTGACTGGTAGAGACTATTTTTCCAAGATGGCTTCTTCCTGTATTCGCGAAGTTGACTGTGTGTATAAAATATCCGCTTATTAAACTGTATGGACACTGACAAAGTTCTCAATGCTTCGGTTTGAATGTAGGGACCCTTGTTATGGTGTCGTGTTGGTGTAGGGCTATTTTGAGCCTTTTTAGTGGTAATAACAAGCGATTTTTATTTGTCATTACTCTATGCCCTATAGACCAGCGTTATACTAGCGTTATAGGCTAAACTGTTTTTAGAGATAAAACTATTTACATTCGGCAATCATGAAAACAAATCTCAGATAACGGTTGACTAGATAGCAATGTGTAATTTCACCAAAGGTTCATTTTGCGCCGGAGTTGTCCTTTAAGAGGTTAAATTGAATAGTTGTGCTATTAAAACTGATTTGTCAGACAGCGAGACCGATTAAAAAAAACAAATAAAAAGTTAATTATGACAAAAGGTTTTGGACACTTTCTGATTGTCAGAAGGACCATGCTAATATAATAATATAATATATTATATATAATAATATACATGATCATTTTCAAGATCCATCTTGAAATTAACTGGTAGAAAATAATTTCAAAAATGTATAAGAAAAAATAAAGAACCTATCTATGGAATGAAATGTATTTAATTCTTTAATATTTTATTTAACCCAAAAATGCAAAATAGCTATAAACAGACAAAAATAGGTCACCTAAGATGGGCCACTCTCTTTGTAATCAGTTTGATGATTACATTTCCATAATACCTTTGCAGAGTAAAAAGGAGAATGATGAATAAAAACAAGAGAATAACCATGAGTATTTTCTGTAACTGACAAAAAAAAAAAAAAACTCACCTCTCCGACCTTCTCTCTTCATTCTAGCTGGGTCCTCATAGTCAGGAACCCAGTTATACTCCACAGGCATAGAGATGGGCCTCATACGACCTGAAAGAACAAACTGAATGAGCTCACATCACATTCTGTGTGTGTGTGGAAAGACAAGGGATAGAAAGATGGAGGTAAACTGACAGTTCACAATCCGGTTTCTCCACAGACGCCAAGGTAAGTCTGTGCGAGTGTGTGTTTGTGTAAGACAAACTGTCACAGTTAATGTGTCCTCTAGTTTTCTAGGGAAGCAGCGGGCATGGAGTGTGTCAGCAGTTCTGTGCTACTGCAGAGGCTCACGCTGGCATTTAACGACTAGAGCTGAGTTCTCTGCTTTTGGATATAATGCTACACACACACACACACACAGAACAACAAAGTGAAGCCCAGCTCCCTAGAGTTTAATTACAGAAAATCTGAAACCATTTCACAGACATGCTCACTTTTTTTGAACCTCGGAAAACATACAATCATGTGTTGGAAAAACATAGAGCACAGAATGTATTTAGATTAGCAGAAGTTTTCCAAACCAGTTCTTTCTTCTGCAGATCTAAAACGCTTTTTTATCAACAGTTTTCTTACAGTTATGCATCATAATTGGGGTAAAGAATGATTATTTGCTCATTATGTGCTGTTCTACAATCAGCAGATGTTCATAGAAGTTTGGTCTGTGCCTCGAGTTAGTCGCTGGGTCAATATTCAGTCCCTCAGATGTAGACATCTGATGTTAAACCCAGCGGAAAATAACAAATTATTTTACCAAATCCCCCAAAAGAGTAAATAACCCTGTTTAGTTTACCAACTAAACTCCAACTGAAATGAACTCATGGACAAAACTTTTTGTGCCTGCATGTGTGTTAGAGCTGCACGATTCTGGATAAATTGATTTGAGAATCACATTTTTTTTTTTGGTTTCAAACCGAGATCACGATTATTCCATGATTCTAAACAGACTAAACAAAATAGCATGTCATTTAATAGAGGTTTTGACAAATGTTAATTGCTGCGGTCTATTTAAAATGTTTAATGAATCTGAATGTATTGTTTAAAAAATTGGTTTGAATGAATGATTCAATGACTCACTCATAAATACTTTATTGTTTCATTACTAGATGAATCAGCATTTTATTTGAATAAATCTCTTGAATGAATGATTCAATGATAAATACATTTTTTAACAGGAACTTGTCGCCACCTGGCGCCAAGTTACTTTTAAAAGGTGATTCATTCTATTTGTTCACTTCTGTAGACATCAGTGTTTATACCAAACTATAAACTTTTATCCAATTTCTTCTGTGATAATATGAACACAGAATTTGAAACAGAAATTATGATACTACTGTATGTGGTTGAAAGGACTGTTTGTGAAGTTGTTTCATACTTATCCATGACAGCTGCTCTATCTGGGTCAGCGGCTGTGCCAACGCATATCTGATTTTGTCAAAGTTTTAATAGACACAGGTGAATCGTTGTCAATTAGGAATGAGATTGAGTGGGTGTTTGAATCGAGAACGCAATCTTTTAGCGATTAATCATGCAGTTCTACTGTGTGTGTGTTTGTGTACCATAAGTGGATGTGCTGTCTCGGCGGGACGTTGTGGGTCCGTGGCTGGGGTCGTACTCGTAGCAGTACAGGACGGCCTCCTCTTCCATTAGAGGAAATCGCCGTCTGTACTCTTGATCCAGGAATGAGTTTGGTGATTCAGACCCTTTAGCGACAGGTACCCCACCCTCGCCTGGAAGACTGCATTTTTCATCTCTGAAAGCACAACATAACAAAATATATTCAGACTGTATGCACACAGTAAGATTTCTTAATGATTTTGAAATAAGTATCTTATGCTCACTGCAACTGAGAAAACATGAAAATAGAAATTTTGGTTGCACTGCGTGAGTATTTGCAGTGTGTTTCTGCATTTGCTTGCGTTGTGAGTATTTGTAGAGGCTTTCTTTATTTGGTTGCATTGTGAGTAGCCTATTTACTGCGTGTTTTTGTGTTTGGTTGCATTGTGAGTATTTGCAGCGTGTTTCTGTATTTGGTTGCATTGTGAGTATTTACATTGTGTTTCTGTATTTGGTTGCATTGTGAGTATTTACTGAGTGTTTTTGTATTTGGTTGCATTGTGAGTATTTGCAGCGTGTTTCTGTATTTGGTTGCATTGTGAGTATTTAGAATGTGTTTCTGTATTTGGTTGTGTTTTGAGCATTTGTAGAGGCTTTCTGTATTTGGTTGCATTGTGAGTATTTGCAGTGTGTTTCTGTATTTGGTTGTGTTGTGAGTATTTACAATGTGTTTCTGAATTTGGTTGTGTTGAGAGCATTTGCAGCACAAGTGTTGTTAAACTGATGATGATGGTGTTTTTCTTCAGTTGCGGTGCATTGAGCTCTCTCAGCCACAAAAAACAGTAATATTTTGATATAAAATTTCAATTTCAATTTATATCTACTTTAATGTATTTTAAAATGTAATTTATTCCTGTGATGCGAGTCATTACTCCAGTCTTCGGCGTCACATGACCCCAACTTTTCAATGGTGGTGTAGATCAAATATTACACAGAATTGATTAGCTCATTTGTCAGTAATATTTAATACTACGGCTACTTGGGAAAATGCTCAATATTGAAATTCTTGAATTGAAACAAAAAAACTCTGAAAACTGGCCATTCACAAATAGCAACAGTGGTGATGTCAAAACCATCAGCTCATTAACATATGCCCAGCCCACCCACATATACATACTAATACTTGTACAGCCTTCCACAATAAATCTCACCAATACAGAGAGCCAATCAAAATAGCAAAACAGCTTGTTTAATTCTTAGGATGTGAGAAAGAGTGAAAATTGTCATGATAAATATGGTGTTTTTCATGTATGAAACCTATACAGGTGAACTTCATGAAAAAAGCAGCAAAAGTGTCAAAAAAACAACAAAAAACTGAATAAGTTACCTGGGTGTGTACGGCTCAGATGGAGGGGGCGGGATATACAGATCTTGGAGGGCGGAGCTATCACGCTTTGAGGGCGTGCTGATTGTGCTTGTGGGTGTGGCCGAACTGCTGGTTGGACTCCTGGGAACAACTGGCTGCTGGGCAGACAAGATAATTGGATTAAAGATCAAAAGTTCACTTCTACTACGAGCTAAAACTACTGGTAAAATGTCTTCAGGGCACAACTAAATATAATAATGGAGCTCTGTTCCAGGACGTGACCCAGACACTGATATCTGCAGACAGTCACAAGGGCAAGGCATAGAGATTAATAGGTCCCTGAGCAGTGAGGCAGCGGCGCAGTCCCTCTGCAGTGCTGTCTGCAGTAAACAGTGCACTGGGATCTCTGGGTCAGGATGCTTTGACATAATGAGTGGGAGTCTATGGAAACATTCGTGGCAACTCCACAGAACACAATGATTTCAGAGACGATAGACGTGTGATTAGTGTCTGCAGTGAGCTGAGAGGCTGGGGACAGGGGTTGTGACACAGACTGCACATTTGGATGTACACACACACGACATGCACAAAGAGGCACGTGCGAATAATCACAGTGCAATGAGCATGTAAGATGACAGCCGCCAACGTGCAGATCTGTTTGGGAGTGGTTGGGGAAAATGGCTAAAAGTTTAGTCTAGTCACAAGCCTAGAACTAAACTTGAATCCTCCAGCAAAAGCTGATTAAAGCTAATCTGCTCTCCCTGGCACAGACACAAACACTTTCAGGTGCCTTTTAAAAGTGATGTTAGAGCAAATTACTTAAAAAGCAATGCAAGAACCGTAAAAGCAACTCTGATACCCAGCAGTCCTGTGATTAACACTAAATAAAGTATTTTGATGGTTGTGATACAACATTTTAGTTGGAAGAAGTGCATGAAAGCCTGAAACAAGTCCTCGGTAATTCCAGTTTTCTTCCTGCATGAACCTACGTAGGTTTGTAACAAATTTGCATGATACCAGCCTATGGTCTTCATTGGCTTCCCACAAAAAACATCAGCTTTGACCTGCCCTCAAACACTGTAGAGGAAGAGTTTGGTTCATGTTGTAGACATGTCAAGATGATGCTGTTGTTTTGTGCTGTGAAAGCAAATCGCTACACATGCACTTCCAAAGGATGAGGACTTGGCCTCGAATTGATACAGTAAAACCAATGCCATCATTTCTGTTTGTATCACTTTGTATAGAAGTACTGAGGAAGCCTATAGAGCTGAAATTCAGATTTGGTAATGAGTGTTTTGTTTCCGACACGCGTAAGCTGTAGACCAATCACAACAGACTGAACCATCTGGCCAATCAGAGTAAAGTAGGCTCTGAGAAAGAAGGCTCAGAGATACTGGATCCTTGATCGAGGCATTGCAGATGCTGTGAGAAAAGTGGTGAAATGTATATTATAAGAAAATGAAAGTGTTTTTTGACCTTGGGTGCACGTAAATCTATTGTAGGAGATAGCATAATTGGGGCACTTTCAATGATAAAGATTAACTTTAAGTGAGCGATAGGGTTGGGAATCAAATATTTGAGGTCAGGAATCAGAAAATCTTAAAACATTTATTATTTCAATCATATCTTTGTTCAGTTGTATCTTTTGCTGCCATTGCTGCTAATTTTCTATTTGTTGTTTTTTAATTACTGAGTGTTTACTTCTCTTTAATAATGCTATATAAGTTAGGCTAGTCGTTTTTCTATGGTAGGCTATTTTTAAACCACACGCCTTGCATAAGTGTTCTTTAGCTTGTTGAGTTTTGTTCATGCAATTCAGCTACAATTAAATGAAATCGAAAGAATCGAAACTGATAAGCAGAATCGAAATTTAAATTGGAATTGTTAAATTCAAACGATACCTAACCCTAGCGATAGATGATGGCTGTACAATTAAATATCCAGTAAAGACCCATAAATAAAGCTGTTCAGCTGCTGATTTATGAAAATAATGCTGAAAAAACATGATTTATGTATATAACACTGCACAAACAGGCCATTCACAGAACGCAACCATGGTGATGTCATGACGATCAGCTCATTAACATATTCCCACCCATATATACATATGCAGACCTGTTTTGGAGCGGCTGGGGAAAATGACTAAAAGTGTAGAGCATTGTCCACAACGATATCAATAACCTTCATGGACATGAAAGATGTATATTTATTATAAAAAATAACCAAATACTAGGAAATATTTCTCTTCTTATTTTAGTCTAGTCACCGGTATTGAACCAAACTTGTGGAATCCTCCACAAAAAGCCGATTAAAGCTAATCTGCTCAGGGAGCGGGTGGCAGATAAAGGGGGAAAGTGCAGCCCAAGTGATGAAAGCTTTGAGGACAGGGCATTTTGGATCCTACCTGCAGGGCCAGGGGCTTCCATCTCATGTTCTTTAGTAGGGCTGGGGCAGAGGTGAGCGTGCTCTGGGGACGCTTTTTCAGGGTCAATGTCACACCGGCAGGGTCTCCACGCAGAGAGCTTACCAAGTTTTTCAACTGCCAGCCCACCTACAGCAACAAACACAGGGTCAACATACACAGACTCGACAAGAACGCCACACGGAGACATCACCTAACAAGCAACTGCTAGGAAATACTAACTTCCGTCTCCTCTATATTCACCTATGGTGAACAATGGAGAGAATATAACTATGTATCACACACACATGCTTCCTGACACACAATATTGGGATGAGTGTACACTAATAAGGCGTGATGTTTGCTAATCTTTCAATTTATTTAACATTGGTTGTTGGGTCTATGGGAGAACTTGACATTCCCTGGAAATGTCAATATTTGAGGCTTCGGTTCATAATATATTATGTGTAAGCCTGAATGAAGAACCAAATGCCTAATGTGGAAAAAATTCATGAAATAATTCAGATGAATGATACTATATTATAATAAATAAAAATAAAAGAAGTTTATAAACTGACTATATATATTTTTAATGGTTTAAATAATTCTGTTACACTGGAGGCTACACTTGTTTAAATATAATTTTAAAATAATTTGACACTATATGCAATCTATAAATTTTTAAAGATGTTTATATAACTGATGAATTATTAAACTACATTAATTCATTCATGATATTCCACAGTTTAAAGGCTGTGCAGTGCACCACAAGTGATTTTACATTGATTGAATGGTTAGTTCACCCAAAAATGAAAATGATGTCATCAACGCGTTCATTGAACTCGTTCATATTTTGGGCGAACATGTACCGTACTGTCTGAGGCAATAATACAAAAAATAGTTTGCAGCAACAAATGGAAAAAAAAGAACTGTAATCTAGTTCGTTTTTCGAACTTGTGAACTAGTTCATTTTAAAATTTGTGAACTGAACTTTGAACTAGTGAACTTTCCCAACACTGGATGTCATTAACGACTCACCCTCATGTTGTCCCGAGCCCGTAAGACCTCCGTTCATCTTCAGAAGACAGTTTAAGATATTTTAGATTTAATCCGAGAGCATTCTGTCCTTGACAACAGAACCGAAAGAGAATACAATGCTGAATAAAGTTGTAGTTTTTGTTATTTTTGGACCAAAATGTATTTTGATGCAAGCCTAATGATGTAACATGGATTACTTTGATAATGTCTTTATTTCCTTTATTTAAGGACAGTATACCGTACATATTTTTTCAATTGAGGGACAGAAAGTTCTCAAACTAAATCTAAAATATCTTAAACTGTGTTCCGAAGAAGAACGGAGGTCTTACGGGCTTGGGACGACATGAGGGTGAGTCATTAATGACATCAGTTTCATTTTGGGTAAACTAACCCTTAAGGATGTGCTCTTAGGAACAAAGCCACTTAAATATGATAAAAATCATTTGTATAATTACTGACTCAAGTGATGAGTAATGAGAAAATTGGGGTTTTCAAGGTAGGGTCCATGGATAATTATAAAAAATAAAATAAAACAAAATAAATGTAGAAAAGCTTCTTATAAAATCATTACAGGTTTTTAATGACATTTGGGTGAGTAATTGACACAATTTTCAGTTTTAGGTGAACTATCCCTTTAAGACATAATTTAATGTGTTTATTAAGCACTGTTTACTGTTGGCTAGTCCCAGAAATGTATGTGGTTTGAGGTTTTACTATCCTTTAATATTCTTGTGGGGACATTTATTACCCACAATGTAGGCAAAACATGCCTCACACACACAGTTTACACTAAGCATGCCCTTCACAGACAGACACGACCACAGTACACAACCACAGATACAGACACACTGAGATGGGCTGGAATCTCTGGATATATACGGGACCTGATCCTGTAGCGTATGGGGACTAATCACAGATGTTACATAGAGCAGTCCCCACAATGCACCATTCTTGAACGCTCACGGAGGTTGTTCCTGAGCAAGAACTGCTCATTGTTACGGTAATTGTTTGTCTGTGTGTTTTTTGCTACAAGCCGAATTTGTAACGCTTATCAGACGCACTTTTATCCAATTATGAAGGGGATGACAATCTAATTACATGAAGATTAATGAAGCCTTAGTGTTGCTGATCTTTCATCTGAAAAAGAGCTCAGCATTCCTCACCACGGCGAAAAAATGACTGAAGACAAACAAGAAAAACTGATGCAGAAGTTGAATTTTGATCCCTGGAGGTAAAACAGAAGAAAACGCTTAAATCTAAACAGAGTTGTTAGAAGTCTTCTGCTTTTGTAACTTCATAATAAATGCCACCACTTGAGAGTCAAACAAAAATATTCGAAGAATTATTCAGCACCTCATACTTTAAGGGAATAATTTCAGACAAAATTGATTTCACAAGCTAAAATCCATACAATTACTTGAACACACACATACAGAATATGCAGAAAAAGCTCTTTATCAACTCTTTGAAGGTAACTCCACATGGTATGATCACTGGAGTACCTATTGAAGCACTCCAAATTCACGAGAAAAATAAAATCACTCAAATACGACCATCCTTAAAAACACACTCCACAGTCCTTAATTTATAGCCTCTTCTGCCCTTGAAACACCCTCCAGTCTCATTCAGAAACACCATAACACACTCAATCATTGTGAATTTAGTCAAATTGGAATATAGTTGCCCCAGTCCTAGAAATGAGCTGAGAATACATCAAGTAATACTTGAAATATGTTTTAAACCTCTTGGTGCTTTAACAAGGACACGTTAAAGCCCTTAAATTTAAATCATCTCAGTCCCATAATTCTATACACAATAACAGAGGAAGGGGGCAACTGCCGTTGAATGCAAAGTGAGACTTACATACATGGGGGGAGAAAAACGATGGGTGAATGGATGGATGGATGATACAGTAGAAGTATAAATGAGGCAAATGGATTGAATGACTAAAGAGATACTCACCACTGTCTGATGGTTCACCTGGATGACCTCATCCCCTGCGTGAATCTTTTTACAGCGATCTGCTGGAGACTAAGAAAGGGATGCAAAGGAGAGATATAAAAAGACGAATTGGGGAAATAAATAAATGTCAAATAAAAAAGACATACTGCAATATTAAGTATTGAAATTACTTCTAAGAATTTAGTGGATGCTTTTAACAAAACATTACCTTGCATTTAAGGTATACACTTTGGGTCAAAATATAGAATAATTAAAGGATAGAGGTTCAAACTCTTCAATTTCTCACCCTAATGTCGATCCAAACCCATTTTCAAACTTTCGTAATATAACCAAACTTTCGTTTATCTTCAAAACACAAATAAAGCTATTTTAAATGAAATCTGAGAGATTTCTGTTCCTCCATTGACAGCAACTCAACTAGCACCGCTTCAAAAGGGAGATCGTAAAGAGATCGTAAAACTAATCCATATGAATTGAGCGGTTTAGTCCAAATATTCTGAAGAGACTTACTATGATAAACAAATTTAATCTACGCTTTTTTTTCACATATACAATTCATCAGCGAACATAAACCATACAAAGCTGCTGCATAACATAATATAATGAAACTCATTGGTTCTTGGGAAGCTCAAACATATGCTCTGTAACACACGAGAATGGTTCTCAGTGTTCTCTCACATCAAGCAAACATGCTTGAGCTTCCGTTTACCATATCTAATAAGATAAGAAAAACCTAAGATAAGAAAAACCTGTATTTGATGTGTGCATTGATGAACATAAAT
Source organism: Pimephales promelas (assembly GCF_988280905.1). Classification (NCBI taxonomy): domain Eukaryota; kingdom Metazoa; phylum Chordata; class Actinopteri; order Cypriniformes; family Leuciscidae; genus Pimephales; species Pimephales promelas. The sequence continues at coordinate 21,852,625 of NC_142790.1, forward strand.
CTGTTTAATGTATAAAGTCTATTCTTTATTGAGAGCACTCCTGTCTGTATAGCTCTCTCTCTCTCTCTCTCTCTCTCTCTCTCTCTCTCTCTCTCTCTCTCGCTATTTGGTTTGACCATGTGCAATAATAGCTGTACGATCAATTGCTGAGATTTATCAGTTTTATCGGCAGCATAATAGACATTATAAAGACATGAATTAGAACACACACATTAACACTGACTGGCTCTTACCCCCTCTGTGGTTCCTGTGATAACATGAAGTCCATCATATGTGGATTTGATGTACATTCCCTTAAGATTTAAGAGACAAAGGAAAAAGACAATAGACTAGAATGTAAATGTAGAATGTAGAAAATCTCCATTCTTTCCTTTTTCTGTCTCACACTCACATTGAAGAACATTTCAAATCCCTTCTAGTTTATTCATATGCATATACAGAAGTGAAATTACTTTTAATAAAAGAGATGTTTGGTCACATGCATGAATTACAAAAAACAACTTTAAAGCTTTTAAAGTGGCAATATAAACAGAAATCTCGTGTAACATTATCAATATCTTTACTGTCAATTTTGATACATTTAATGCATCCTTGCTGTTACAATTTAAAAAGTTAAAAGTATTAATTCTTTTTTTTTAAATCCTAAAGACCCCAAACTTTTAAAGGTAATGTATATGATATATTAGTTACTAATACTATTTTAAATAAAATAATGAATAGCATTTAATACTGTATGTAAATAAATGATCCGATAATCTGATTTATGTTTACAAAAGTGTTTATAAACACAATTAGTATGACAGTAGTAACATGTTATGAACAAATATATTTACATAGGATTTCTAATCAAATGTAATCTAAATAATTGAATTAAAAACACAGTAAAAAAAAACAGCAGTAATTAGAACAGCGGCCGGCAGCAAATTATTAATGTATGATCTTACCAGACCCTCGGTAGGTTTAATATTAGCCAGCTGAACCACTTCCAGGTGTGCCGACTGGGAGACCAGGGGGTCTGACGACAGTGAGATGATGTGATCACACACTCCAGATAATGTCTTACACTTCAGAAAGAGAAAAAGAGACAGCATATCAATTATTTGCCACAGTAGTTGCCACATATCTTTATCTATGTAGGAACCAACTACCAACAACCTACCAACCCATCTAGCAACCAAATCAATCTATCAATCTATCAATCTATCTATCTATCTATCTATCTATCTATCTATCTATCTATCTATCTATCTATCTATCTATCTATCTATCTATCTATCTATCTATCTATCTATCTATCTATCTATCTATCTATCTATCTATCTATCTATCTATCTATCTATCTATCTATCTATCTATCTATCTATCACCAACCTACACACAGCAAACAGTGTTGGGGATTTTTACAATATTGTGTTACTCCCTAATAAGTAACTAATTGTGTTACTTGTGAAAATTTGTTGGCTTATGTTTTTATATGCATTACAGTAACTCAATATTACTCTGGTACTTTTGAATGTACTTACTCTTACTTTTACTTGTCTTGTTAGCTGGCACCTCCATCTTGTTGTATTGTGTTAGTTTAGCAAAAGGATCTGCAATAGCAAAAGTCTATTGCAGATATAGATATCCATACGTGCGTCTAACTACGATTACGATTGCTTAGACAAGAGTGGCCTATGACTTACGATTATCAGCCCATAAAAAAAGGCATCTATGTATACTGCACAGACTAGTCGACTTTACAGTAATGCTCTGCCATGACCCAAGCTTGACGTTGACAAGTCGCTGATCATGGCCAATAGAAGGCACAACAGGATAAGAAATCTTTGAAGAACATATTTGACAAATTTCTACTTTTGCAACAGTTACTGTAAAATGACAAGTTGACAAGTTAGACAAAAGGCAAGGTCATCGCCTTTCTAAACTAATGCACTGCTGTATTGTAACGCTCATAAATACAGAGAGTAGCTCGAACATCACTTGCAGATCAAGCGTACACAGAAACATTTAGTAGCGCAGAAACGTATTGTCGACACTATTCTGTGATTTATCAATAATATAGCTTAGAAACTGAAAAGTTCTAGCATATATTTCTTAGAAACTAAAATCCACAGCTATGGACACACAATAGCTCTCTCAGTAATGCCTTCATACAGTAAATATAATCGTTACCGTGCTGCTTTATCTGTATCTGTAGTCTGTGAGAAATATAATGACCCAAAGACAAAAGACCTGATAAAAACAAGCTGTTATGTACAGTAGCAGCAATAGCCTTGTGGGCAGCGCTGTGCTTGTGCACAAGGCAGCCTACAGTATGTCCGAGTTCAGCTCGAGGTTCAGGCTTATTTGTTCATCAATGACGCCTCGATTTTAATCACATACTGTACGTACATGTAAATGTCAACTTAAAAAATCTGAAGGCGTTCAACTATGTATTGTAACAACCTATCTACAGTATCTACTAATTCTATCTACCTATCATACCTACCTGACTAAAGTACCTACAGTATATCACACCGTCAAGAAGTTATGATACTAATTGCTACTGGATTTGCAAAAAGTGCACCTGGATTTCTCTGTAGGTATACTGCAGATTCATATTTGCATTTTAGGGTCCTGTAGCACTTCAATTCATTTTGTTTTATGGTTTCATCTCTCGCTTTACTTCTGCTTTCATCTGGTGTCATTGGTGTGTTTGTTTCTCCTCCTACAGTCAGTAACTGAGGTGGGGTGGTGCTGGAAAATGAAATCTGCTGCTAGCAGGCGCAATGTGAAGGTATTTATAGCTGTGGGACTCAGTGAGAATGACAGCTGTGCCCAGCCCAGCAGTCTGTGGCGACAACAGGACCTGCCACACACACTGCTGTGCGCTAGTGCGTATGAGACGGGAATCTCACAAAGAGCCTTGGTGTGAGTCTCCTGTGACTGCAAAATGAACTTCACCTCAGGGCCTGAAGTGGCATAATACATGTTCGTAAATGATGTTACCTGACGATTTGACATGAAGAATCACATCTTTTACAAATCATAATCCCTAAAATGTATATCAATGTTAAATTAAAAGGCTGGGAAGATCAAAGGTGAAATATGATGGATGGAAACAAACTAAAAGGTTATGAAGGTGAAACTAAAGATGAATAAGTCCAGACACTGTATACAGTGGTTAATAATGTAATGTAATGTAACATAATATATATTATAAATTTACAACCGTGAGCAATATTGTTATTTAATGTAATACTAGATCAATTACTAATAAAAAATCTTTTGGGGCCAATAATGCAGGGACTTCTGAAAACACTACCGAATGATGACTCAAATGAATCATTTTCTGAATGAACTACATTTAAAACGTCTATTCACAACACAGTGTGATTATAAAATCAGTCAGGCATTTTGTCTAGCACAGATATAGCAGGCAGCGAGAGTATGAGCATCCTCACGATTCTTCCTGTAAATGAAGAAATGAGGGCAGAGCTCACAGGAGAAACATTAGAGCTCATTATCAGCCTCATATTGCAGCATAAAAAAGAAGAGAAATACTTACCACATGGAGGATCTTATTTTCGGTTTCATAGACGGCACAGTCCTGCAAAGAAGAGAGGTAAGATATTACTGTCATTTAAACAGTTTAGGCCTCTCATGTACACACTCACCCACACGGAGTGTTTGAGAAAACATTTAGCAGAATATGAGATAATCTTCCAAACAGCTGGGTCACTGCGTTCAGAAATGTCAGATGCTGATCTAATGTAGGAAGGTTGAACAGAGGAGAGCCCCAGGCTCATTTTAACATTCAGGCTCTGATGGAGACATTTAAAGGAGCTCCCGAGGTTCCCGCTGGGGGCCGGGACTACTGTGAAAGTTCATGGAAAAATAGCAAATCTCCCATTTGATTGTGTCTGTACAGATGTCATATAAAGTACAGTAAGTCCTACATGAAGTGTACACATATTTTTTGACACTAGATGTGTCTACAATTAACAGTTTGAGGAGGTCTATACAGTTGTGAGGCTGCATATTCAGAATGTTCACTAACCGTGGACCAATCAAATTTGAGACTGAGGTCAGATTTCAGCCACAGTAAAATAGGAATGTACAATATAAAGTTCATTGGTATAAAACAGATGTTGAATAGGCTATTTTACAGTAGCATATCTATTTTAAGGTTTATTTTCAATGAAAATCCAAAAATCACTTTGAATGGGATATTTTTAAATAATTACACTGTTTTTTTAAAGAAATAATAATTTTATTCAGCAGGGATGCATTAAATTGATCAAAAGTGTAAGTTAAATGATTTATGTTACAAAATATTTCTATTTCAAATGAATCTGCTCTTTTGAACTCTCTATTCATTAAAGAATAAGACATGTAATAAATATAATGATTGTCTTCTGTAGTCTTTCAAGTGGGTTTATAATTCATGAACTAACATTGACAGAGTGATTAAACTGAATTGAATCAACACTGAACTAAACTGAGCTGAATAATTGTCTTCTGTAGAGCTGCTTTAAAGCTGAATCAAATTTGTTTCATAATTGATGAACTTTGCAACATCGACACTGTCATTAAACTTTACCGAAAAGATTGCAATCGCTTTACCGAAAAGATTGAGACATTTTTACTGGCTGTTATGAAGTTTTTTTTTTCTTGTAGCTGACAAGTCAGTCATTTAATATTCTTAATAGTCCTTAAATTTTTCATAAATGGTCAGTGTATTATATCCATCAACCAAATGGCATTAACTATTTTTTCTATTTATGGGACAAATGTCCATTATAAAACTTGAAAAAAGACATTTGGTCCAGGGACAGACAACCAGACTATAAATCCCTGCTTAGTATATGGATACATTGAGCATTTATGAAATATGAAAGAAAACACAATGAAGAAACTGATCTCTACCCATCAGCCGTCACCATGGCAACACCCACTCGGATTCCTGTATCCATCACTGACCCCCCAAACCCAACAATGCCAGTAGGAGGTCACGATTCTCTTCTTCTTTGGTCTAAAGAAATATATATTTCTCCGTTTTTGCAGCATCTTAGAGAGAGAGCTTATTTTTTGTCGTCATCTTTGGTGAACTCAAATGCACCTCTTCCCTTTCATCACAATAAAGTAATAACCAGCCCTCTCATAGCAAAAGTCTTGAGAGAGAGAGAGCGAAAGAAAAGAGTGTTCCCAGGAAATGAAACATTGATTCACTTCCCTTTCGAGCACTCCTGAGCATCTCCGTACCTATTCAACAGTGCTGTCACTCAAGCCATCGATCATCACGCAGAACGCCAGTGTGCATATTTATGTGTGTGTGTGTCATTAGGACTTAAGACACGTGCATTCTCATGTCACAGCATAATGTCTCTAAAGAGATAGTTCACATAAAAAAATGAAATTGTGTCATTATTTATTCATGCTCATGTTGATCCAGTCTAAACCCAAATTTATTTCTTCTTTTACACTTTTTAACTTTTTTTAGGAAAATTAAACAGGGACTGAAACTGTCACGCACAATAAAAGTAAAACATTTTTTTTTCGACTGTATTTTTGACCAAATAAATGCAGTCTTGGCGAGCATGAGAGACTTTTAAAAATGATATTTCTCACTGACACCAAACCACTGAATGGTAGTGTATTTTAAATGTATTGTTAGCACTGCTATACCTGCTTATAAACATGATTGGAAATACAATCCATTTTCCAGAAAAGTTGGGACATTTTGTAAAATGCGTTTAAAACCACAATCTGTGATTTGTTATTTCTCATCAGATTCCAAAGTTTATTGAGTTAACTTATTGTATTTTGTAAATATAAACAAATTTAGATTTTGATGGCTCCAACACACTCCAAAAAAGTTGGGACGAACTGAAAAGATTATAATAATCTAAGTTAAACTGTTTTTGTTTTTTTAAAAAACAGTCCATAATTAGCAGGTGTATTGGTAATAATAGGCGAGGGTATCGTGTTTGGGTATAAAAGAGCTTCTCAGTCGTTGCAAGCAAAGTTGGGTCATGGCTTACCACTTTGTGCCAAATGTCATTTGAGAGAATTGTCAACCAATGTTCCATTGAAGAAAGTGAAAATCTTTCGAACACGTCAAGTCAAAGTTTATTTATACTACTTATACTTTTATTTAACAAGATAAGTAAAAATTGATGCATTTTCATTTTTGTATAAACCATTACTTTAAAGACACCACACACTGCGAAACAGTGAGCGAGAGACACACACACACACAAACAAACAAAAACTACGATGGCGGTAACAGTGATACCAGCAGAGGGCGCTCCTCCATACAAGCGATGTAAGCTATAATGCGATAATGTAGTAATGAGGACTGTCTCATTAAAGCTCATATAGGTGGTTGACTAGCGACTAGTGGACAAATCAGATGGTCAAACAGGTTTTTGGAAAATGTTAGGCTGGCACAAGCTCAGTCAGGTTCTAACCAGCTGAAAGTCCATCTGGTCATCTAAACCCATTTGAATTATCTTGGATCAGGTAGAAACCAGCTAGCATATGCCAAAAACACTCCTGCTAACTTAACATGGCTTTATTTGGGGGGGGGAAAAAGATTCTGACCTAATCTCACAGGGGTTGATCTGGGAGAAGGACCTCTGCTGGTCCTGAGCGCTCAATACTAGTTGCATTAGTTGAGATTAGAACCAGATCTCTGGCTTCAACGCTGTAATCTCTCCTGGATTAAGAGAGAGTTTTCGCAGTGCTCAGGATGAGCTGGCTGTGACAGATTCATGCATTTAATGCTGCTCTTGCTGGCCATGACCCTCTGACCTGACCAAAAATGATCTCCTGGGTACACACACACACACACATACATACTAGCATGCTTATGACTCCAGCAGGCTGGAATCCTTCTCCTGTCTTATATTTCTCTTTTGTCTAGAATTGTTTCAGACTGATCAAGTTTCCCCTCCTGCTCTGCTCTAAAAAGACAACATTACCCATGATGCTTTCAGAAACAAATGAGCTGTAGTTCTTGAAATCCTCAAAGTGCTTTTTAAAACCTCTTTTTAAACATGTGGAAGAACGTAAAATGAGCAGATATGTGAGAGATATCATATTAATCATATCTTTAACAAGCACTCAGTAATTTTTCATCATTAAAAAATTGTGTAATAGAAATTCATATGAGATTAGTGTCAGTACAAAGGCATTTAACTGTTTAGTCTCATTGTCTAAAAAACATCACAGTTGGGTGATTTTAAAAGTTTAGTTTTTTTAACGAATAATTATTTAGCAAGAATGCATTAATGTTTTGACGTCTGTCTGTAATTCAGATATTGTTGTTTAATTTTTTTGGTGTAAATTTTACTCATTTTAAAATGTTTAACTTTCAAGGAATTAATTTGACTAATTATTACTCACTTTTAATTTGTTAAATTTAATTAATAATGTTGCTAATATTAAAATTTAATTAATAATATTAGAGTACTGTATCACATTCCACAAAGATATTAAGCTGCACAACTTTGATAACAATAAGGAATGTTTCTTGAGCACCAAATCAGCATATTAGAATGATTTCTGAATGATTGTGTGACACTGATTACATTTAAAATGTATACATTAATATATTTTTATAGTACAATACACTACACTCATTTTTAATAATAATAAAGTTGAAAGTTTTCAGTATCTAAAATAGTTAATTTAATAAAAGTACATATTTTTTTCAGATCATTTAACAATTTTCAGTGACAATAAAATATCAACACATTTAATTTTAAAACTGAAATTGTATTTATATATTTCTTTTTTTGACATGAAAATATACAGCTGCCTCAATATTTTATGTTTTAGTCCCTCATCATCATATTTGGCAAAAATAAAAAACCTCTGACTGCACCAATCTCAGAGCTAAATCTGCCCTGAAAGTCCTTCTCATTAGCTAGACTACAGCCAAATACAACCTACATAAATATTTCAAAGAATTTCCCCAGTTGAACTAGACTCAAATGTTGTTTCCATGAGAAGTATTCGCATGTACAGTAATATGAGAGTGTTTGATCTTGGTTTGGTCAATTACCTGTTGTACTATGGTAGTGAGTTCCAGGCACAGCTGGATCACGTTGTTCCGGGTCATGGAATAATCTGTTACGGCAGCGAACGGTGACCTGCAAAAGAAGTAGCACCTGGAATTAACCGTTAGATTATTCTTAGAGCCAGACCCACAAGATAGACAATTTGAGTGTGTGTGCTTGTAAACTTTAGATATGTGTCAGAGTGTGCTGTGCTATAGGTTATCCCCGTTGGTCGTGAATGTACTCCAGACCCAGTTTCTCTCTTTCTGTGAGTGACGAAGTGAATGTGGGTCGTGTGTATTGAGGCTGTGTGCTATATATACAGGGCTGTAGGAACATTGGTTCATCGTTTCTATCCTGTGTCTAAATATTCCTCTAAGACCGGTGGGAATACCAACTGAAGCAAACCCAGAAGCCCCTCACAATTTAAGAAACTCTAACAATCTTTCAGCGTTGCGCTAAAAATCGTTCATTGAAAGACCCTACTAGTGCTCTTATACCACCCGAACACACATTCCTGAGTCAAACTCTCTTCTCTAAATAGGATTTGGGATGCAGCTCTAGGCGAATACCAAATCCCCATTCAAAACTCCACTCCTAAATGTCAGCGACTTCGCTTGATTCCCAAATATCACTTTGTGGTAGATGAGTACAGCGACAGCGTCTGACCCCGGTTTAAGGACACCTGTCAGCAAGCATGAACTCATCGCTTCACGAGAGCTGTCTGAAAGAAACCTGAGGGGATGGAGAGGGAGGGAGAGACGAAGAAATGATAGCAGCAAAAAATAAGCAAAAAAGTTCAAGTCATCCGAGCTAGTCTGCGAGACACTGAAATCTATGCAGCTCACTCGATTCTCTCCAGGATTGACTAGACTTCATTACATTCAACCTTTGCTCTTTCAAAGCATTTGAGCAAACGCCGCCATCTGGACACGAAGGCTCCAGGCTGACAGAAAATCCGTCAGTTGGGCAAAAAAGACCGCTACCATCTCCTCAAGGCCAGGCCTCAAAGTTTCACCTCTTCCTGCTCCAGTTTTTCGATCAATGCATGAGAGTATATGGGTGCTTTTGTAATTGCTTATGTGCTGCTGTAAGATCCTTTTACACACGGAGAGAGGATCCAAACACTTTAAGCTCCTATCTGAACAAATCAATGAAAAAAACATTATCACTAATAAATGTCAGGGCATTTACATTTATGCATTTGGCAGATGCTTTTATCCAGTGCATTCAAGCTATACATTTTAGCAGTTCACATTCTCCCTGGGAATCAAACACGTGACTTTGGTATTGCATGGTAGTTGACTTGGTGACCTTGCTCTTCTGTTTGAGCTCCAGAAAAGAGTCAGGAACCTTTATCTAGGCAAAGACCCCTTTTCAGTTGGTAAACATGGTGACGTTTTTTATGTGGGCGGAGCTTAGGTGGAGGCAGAACGATCCCTCTGGCTGCTTCACTAACGCTAGTTAGCAAGTTTTATTAGCTTATTTTTTTAACAATGACTGAAGAAAATCAGATTTTATCTTAATGTGTAAGGTCACTCACTGTCCAGGGGTGCGTTTCCCGTACAACGACGTAGTTCGCTGCTTCACTACCATAGTACGATGCATCGTTGGAAAAATCAACTAGCTAGTCACGACTGTTTCCCGAAACCCACTGTCGCAAAGTATCGTTCAACCACGTTGGTTTCGCGCGTGGTGGAGTAATAACTACTTTTAATGAAAATGTTTGAGATCCAATTAACTAGGGCTGAACGATTTTGGAAAATAATCTAATTGCGATTTTTTTAGCCAATATTGCGATTGCGATTTAATATGCGATTTAAAAAAAAAGTTATTTACCTTCTGTATTAGTCGACAAAGACAAGCAATAAATAATTGTATAGTATGGATGGGAATCTTTAGATAGCTCATGATTCGATCTACTTTTTTTCTTATTAATTAATCTTAATAACTCTTAAAATATGAATTTAATTACATGTGTAAAAACACATACTTTAAAAAATAAATATATAAAAAAAACATTTAATTAAAGCAATTACATGTTAAGAATTTTAAATAGGCTATATAAAATAATATAGCTTCAAAATATAAAAGCTAGTAAATAAAGAGAAACAAAAAAAAAACATTACAAGCAATAAAGAAAGAGTGGTCTCAGTATTTAAAAGTAGGCTGTCTGAATGTTTTTCTTTCAAGAGCTGGAGTGATTTCCCCTCAGTTTAAATACGATAAGCTGCATTCACACTAATGCATATATCTCTTTTCAAATTGTAAATGTGGTTTGTCCTGTTGGTTTAAGATATAACTGACCGTGTTTACATTAATTTCGCGTCATAAAAGCATTTTGACATGCAAGTACATTTACCAATGAGTCGCTCACGGCCGCATGCACGAGCGCTCTTCACAAAGCATGCGTTAGTATTTTAAAATGAAAGCAGCCTTCTCAGTGATTTTCATAGTTTTAATATATAAGCCAACTGCATTCCAAAAGACATAAATAATGCCTCTGTGAAGCATTTGTAAAGAAAATTCCCGCGGGAGAGAACGCGCACTGCAAGTGTAACGTTATAACATCAAGCAAAGCGGCAAAACCTGTTCAATGAAGCCCGCGAATGTCCTTGTAATTCGGTTCAGTCCCGAACTTTATGAAATAACGTTACTATGTTTTGGAAGGTTCGAGCGGTGTCGTGTGTGTGTGTGTGTGAGTGAGGAAGAGAGAGAGCGAGAAAATAGAAGCAAGCAGATTCAGAACGCGGTTCGTTTCTAAAGCACGCGCAGCGTCATCACGCATCTGTGTTTAAAAACTATAAGCTCATACTCGATTCTGAAATTCTCTGAATCGATCCAGGATTGTTGAGGAGAGGAGAGAATAAATAACACAATAAACTGTTCTTTTCTGAACGCCAGACCGCGTAGCGTGGCAAGTTGATGCTTTATCTTGCAGACTGCTTTTCTCTCGCGTGTCAAGTGACCAGTATAATCGCAGCTCTTGCGATTACAAAATCGCGTTTCATCATATCGCGATTTTATCGCAAATGCAATTAATCGTTCAGCCCTACAATTAACGCTAGATTTGTTTTATATAATTTACAGACATGTCATCTGAGTACTATTTCTAATTGTTCTCAGTTGTTTTGCTTTATTACCAGACTCAATATTTGGCTCGTTCTTACATAGTAGAGCGAGTTCGCAACTAAAATACGTAAATTACATTTGTATGTATTCTGAATAAAAGGCACCGGTTGTACTGAATGTCAGCTTGCTTATTTTGCTCAAGATAAGGATTTATTACTTCCAAATGTCATGAAATATAGAAACGATGCTTCTAAACACAGGTCGAGAGCTGACGTTCAAACCACACAACTTTGCGATGCTCTTTACAAATGTTCGTTGGAACGATGGTTTCGGGAAACACCGACTCGTTGAACTATACTGGTAACGACGGAACTTGCGACCATAGTTGGCTAACGATGCTTTCGGGAAACGCACCCAGGACCGTGATTGTTATTTTCAAAAGTTCATTTTAACGGACAAAACCAGATTGGCCGACCCGTAGCCTTCACACGCTCACTCAATGCATGGACGATCTGACAGGATTAACGTTACGTAACATCAGTTGAGTGGCCTGACTTCTACACCTACCTAATGGAGAAACCGATCGTAAAGAGAAACTGAGGGCATACAAATCTTTAGATGCCTATAACGGTCATGTACAAGACTGACATGTGTACGATCCGCAGTTCTGCCGAGCCAGCGCCGAGACGACGACAATGTAAAGAGTGACATTACAGTGCGATTTTAGTCATGTGAATATTTTCTAGAAATAAAAAGTCCAGATACAGCATATTCATTTTTCATTGATACTTGCACCAAACAACACAATAAGATGATATTTAATAATAATTCAAGTAATTTAAGCTCCTTATTATGTAGCCGAATCTGTGCTGGTTTGCATTGGCCGCCTCCAGTTTTCACTTTGTTTTGCCTCCAGCTAGCGCCGTGACGTAACTGTGATGTCGGCGCAAAAGGAGTCTATAATGATTATACCATAAAAAGTAAATATGGGTAACTCTAGTGGGGCACCATCAAGACATTAGAGGCTCATATTTAGACTAGAATTCGAAATTATTTATTTTTATTTCTAGTATGGTTTACTAGAATTATTCTGTATCCTTTAAAAAGGAGTGCATTTGAAAACAGCTGAGCTGAATATAAAAAAAACAAATAAAAAAATAAAAAAGTGACACAAATGAAAATGAGACTGAGGAATGGAAGTACACTGTGTTTGTAATGTAGTGCATAGAGGTTGAACAGTCTTTTCACAAACTTTATAAACATTATAAGTGTTTTGTCGCTTGAACAATCAATATGTTGAGTACTGCTCTATTATGCCTCTTACAGGGATAGTACACCCAAAAACTTGAAGAGTAGCTGTCAATGGAGGGATAGAAAGCACTCAAGGTTTCATCAAAAAGATATTAATTTGTGTTCCGAAGATGAATGTAAGTCTTATGGGTTTGGAAGAACATAGGCTGAGAAAATAATAACAGAAATATCATTTTTGGGTGAAATACCCTTTAATGTAATGGACGGGTAAACAAACCTGACAGAACTTCCAATGCATTTCAATAAGCCCCTCCCACATGGAGCTCCACCCACAGTGAATGATAATGAGGGAAAGCCCACAACAAACCTAACAGAAGCAGCCAGGTTTCATTAAACGATGATCACGGGCTTGGCAAGTGGAAGAGGAGAGCTGGTGTCAGCCTGGATGGATATCAACCAATAACACTTAAGGGACAGAGACTCTCAAGTCAGTCATAATGTCTCTTGGCTTCAGATCCATTCACCTGCGTTAGTGTAACTCTGTTCCTTCCTCTCTCTCAGAGTTCCTTCTGTTCTTCCACTATGTCTGCAGGGGAGACGACAGCTCTACTGGGGACTGTTTTGGCAGAGAAGAAAGACCGGGGAGCGTAATTAGGCCATCATTAATGAAAGCGGGGAACGAGGCACCCCTCCCACCCGGTGGCCTTGTTCCTACAGTGTGCGTTCCTGATAATGGATACTGAAACTCAGAAACCACTGACTGGCTACAAGATCAGCTTAGTCAGCAAGTCGTGAGCTGGTGTGGAGTAGTGCCCTTAGCTTGATCCCAATCTAGACTGGGCCAATGTGAAATGTGTGTGATATGAACCGCTGTCAGGTCCAGGATCAAAAAGTGGGTTTGCGGGTGTCTGGGCACAGCAACAGAGAGATGGCGTTCTCAGTGGGGTGTAGCTGAGAGGATATCAAATGCCATCTGATGGAAAGTGTCCTACTGTGCGGTGCTGTCCCAGTCCAGAGCTTTATGCCAGGCTCGGTTCCAGAGGGAGCTGGACCGAGTAAAGCAGCTGGATAAAAGAATAACGTTTCAACCAAACTACCCGCAAGTGCTGTATTTATACTCAGACAGGTCAGTTTATTAGACGAATTAAACTTGTGAGGTAATGCAGCGCTGCTTCACTTTCTCTACACTATCATAGTAAACAGTGTGTTCAAAAGTTATAATGTTATTCTATGTGTTAGTTTGTTGGCTGTATGAGACTAGCAGTAAGCTAGATCAACATTAGAATAACATACTGACCATATTCTAACATTTCATCATGTTGAACTATATAACATTGATTTGTTTCATGTACATTTGTTACATTTGTTTCATGTACAAATACTGTGAGAAAACATAGGTTTTAAGTTAAGATTTGATCTTTTAGTAGAAGTGTCACGAAAGAAGATCTCTAGAGAAGTTGTCATGTGTGTCACGAAGAGTTTGAGGAAATCCAAAGTTTCGGAGCCAGATCATAGAATATTCTACCACCCATTGTTGAAAGACGAAAACAAGGTAAAGTAAGCAGTTTTTAAGTCAGATGACAGGAGGTGAATAATAGTAGAAGTTCAGATAAATAATTGGGAGCAAGTCCATGAAAACATTTAAAAGTTAAACACTAAATGCAGCGAGGAACAGGTATCCAATGTAGATTATAGAGCAACAGGGTTTATTTGATCAGATTTCTTGACTTGATTGATGACTGTCAGCAGAATTTAAAAAAATATATTGTACTGATTCATAAAGAAATCACTATGAATAGACCCTGAAAAAAGCTTAAATTACTGAGAGAAATAGTCTGTGTTATATAAGACCTCTTTTACTCATCTATGTACCTGATTGCTCAGGGGTGGAACACAGATCCACATGATTCGAACAGACAAATGCTGGCCTCGTGCACACTAAACAAGAGACCCCAAGTCGCTACCTTCTCCCCACCCTGAAACACTCTGATTCTAAGTGCCATCCCTTGACGGGAGGGAACAGCCTACACAAAATGATTTGCATGCATAAACATGAAATGTTCCTGGATCAACACCCTCTGTCATTCCTGGAAAAAACATTTGAGGAAACACAACCGTATTTCCTGATGAGTTAAGCCTAAAATCAGAGGCCTTCTTTAAGCAACAACAAAGGATTCCAGTACCGGAATACATACTAAATGCAAAGTAATCCATACAAGTAATCCAACTCCCATGATTGCATGATATATAAATATAAATATGAAATGTCTTTGTCACTTTTGATCAATTTAATGCATCCTCACTGAATTAATTTCTTTCAAAAGAAATCTTACTTGCAGTTCTAGATCAACCACTATCAAGTCATGAGAATTCAATTACTCACGTCAACAACAAAAGATGACAAAAGACCCTGGATTTCAGGAGGAGACCCCTATTAGCCTTTAAGGTCATACTTCTTCAATATTTATATGATGTCAAACATACTTTACTCTAGTGTTTCTCAGAGGAGCCCATCTCTAATGGAAAGGGCACTGAATTTGGCTATACTCCAACTTGACACATCAATGTGGAATTTGAATTACATTAAATCAAACGTGTATATTGTTTATTAAGTACGTGATAATTAATGTTTTGATTCAGTGTGTGTGTGGCTCTTAGCAGGACTAACCTATCCAGCCAGGCCAGAAGGCTCTTAGCGGCAGCGATGAGGTCCACCACAGAGGTGAGGAAATCGTTGGGCAGCTTGCGGGTTGTCCGACCATCATAATGGCCGCTGCGTCTGCGACCCGTGATGAAGTTTTGCAGGTTTTTGGCGGAGGCATTGAGCTTGTGAGAGAGGGTTTTCAGGTTTTCTGTCTCCAGCCCATAGTTCTGTCAAACAGAGATAAAGAAAATGAAACGCGACACTCCAACAATTGTAGGAATGACTCAATCAGAACATCGCTCTTTGTTTTCCCACTGTTCTTTTCAGTGTCCCTTTTTAGATAAATGACTCTCCATTCTCTGTTTTCAATTTTATTTTGCACTATTGGCATGACAGAAGTTGTACATTTGCAATTGTGAACATTGTGCAAGTAAAACTAAAATAGGAAAGTTTTTTGAATGTTACTATACAAAGGCTTGCCAAATAATACTTTTAAAAATTTAAATACTTATTTTGTAACAATAAAATAATTGCCAATTAATTAGTTTAAGACGGAATGAATAACTTAAGTTATTAACGTTAAACTAGATGTATACAATGAGCATACATTTGGTAATCTCTCTCTCTCTCTTTCTCAGATCACTCAGAGATCCCAAATGAATATTCAGCACCTGGCAGAGAGGGAGAGAGAGAGAGAGAGAGAGAGAGTGCTTCATATGTAGAGGTGTGTTGAGTGGGTGGAGACAGAACATAAAGTTCAGAGTATGAATAATGCACTGAGAGTCTCTGCTGCCAGCTGATAGGAGCTTACACACGCCTCACTCCTCTGTGAGATAAAGCAATCAGCTCAGACAAATCTGCATATCTATATCTGACAAAACCATGTCAGAAAAAAAGCCAATAAGCACAGCTGTTTTTATATACAGATATAGGCGTCTTTGGCATAGGACGTAGAAAACTTTAAATTGCAAATGAATTTGGCAGGGTAACAAAGTACCTTGTTCCTGTATAAAGAGTAGGGATCAAGGAGCAAAGGCTGATGGCATTATGCACATACATTCAGGAGAAGGAACTCACACATTAGTCCAATATCTATCCATAAACCTTACACACTCAGAAATCTTTTTAGCATTATTAGGTGATTGCTGTCCAATTTGATGCTACGATTCTTGCAATATAAAATTGCATACAATACAATTCCAATTTGAGGCATCCCCCAAAGCGTCATTCGACGCAGTGCGCGAAAGGGAACTAAAGGATCAGCAGCCGAATGCGGCATACAAGCATTAAAAAAGCAACGTAAAATTTCCCAGGCTCTCAGCCCTCCCCTCACAACTCCCATGATTCCACACTCATTCACGGCATCATCAAGCTACACCTTTGTCATTGTTTTGAATAGTGACATTTAGCCATGAAACTTACATACAGTGGCTTCATAGGCGCTATATGTAGAATTCAGAAACCCCTTTTATTAGCGACACTGGTGGCCGTTAAGTGAACTACAGCCAGCAACTTACAGTAAGTTGCATATATATATATATATATATATATATATATATTCACTCTTTATGTATTATTAGTAGTGGTAATAAAAGCATTGTTTTTGTTATTAGTAATATTAGTAGTATTAGTATTAGCACAAGTTGGTCACAAAACATGTTTATGGCTTCACTCCAAATGTCTTAATAGAAAAAAAATCACTCCAAATAATGTCTTAATATAAATATACAAATGCAAAATGGTATCTGTTATGGCTGGGTTTAGAGGCTGAAAATTGAAAATATTATGAATTCAGCATAAAACAACAGAAGTCAATGGAAAGTGCCCACCATGATAGAAAAGTAAGTGTATGTGTGTGTGTGTGTGTGTGTGCGCGCGCATCAATTTCAGTAGCGCCTATCTCCTCTCACATCAGCAGGAGATCGATCAGAGTAATGTGCTCCATCTCGTCCGAAGAACAAATCCCACGCACGCACTCACAAAGTACAAGAACAGGTAATAAACACACCTGCAACACTAAAACATGTATGTACAACACACACACAGACTCACAAAAGATACATTAATCAGCTTCAGAGTGGTGGGAGACTTGCACAGAAGATGTGTGTGGTGGTGGTGGTGGGGGCATGCAGAAGATAACACACCACAATGACAGAAAGATAAAGCAATTGGAAGGGGAAGAGTGAGATAAACAAATACGAGAGATAATGACAGCTTTTTAGAGTTTAGAGAGACAGGAAAGGAGAGGAGTGGGCTGCTCTGTGTCTCTGAGGTCAATATGCTGTCAAACAATAAAGACTCAGTGCTCTGGCTTCCATAAATATTTGTGTGCAAGTTTGTATCTGAGATGGTTTCGAAGACACCTTACAATGGGGAAACAAGGCACATCATTATGGTTATGTTTTGAATTTACTTTTATATTTTTAGCTACAGTTTGTGTGTTTTATATCTAATATTTATATTTTATTATGTGAACCAGCAGTTAAATGTAAAATGAGATTTGAGAGCTAAAAATGTCAGGGAAAGTTCATTCTAAAATAAAATGCTACTTTAGGTTTGGAAAAACATTTTTGAGTGAACTATCCCTTATGCTCATTGTAGGGAAAAGAGAAGCAGGGACATTCTGCAAAATATCTAATTTTGTGTGCAGTTTTGGTGAATGATTCAGATGAAATATAGCTAATTTCATACGCACATGTCTACAGGCTGACATTCACACAGGCTGTGTAACGTGAATGTCATCAGCTCTGATTTGGGATCAGCGTTCAGAACAGATAGAGAGCACAGCAAAGTCATCTATTTATGATTAACGCTCTCCTAAATGTCAGCAGCACAGGCCAGTGGTTCACAGTCACTCACAAAACCTCACACTCATTATAGTTCACCTTGTGTTAGAAATCTCACAGATCAGGAAAAGGCAACAAGAAACATGTCTGATAGAAAGACAAGACAGGGTGAAGCGAAGATAGAAAAAGAATAAAACATAAAAAGTACAAGGAGGATAAAGGCTGAGGAGAGACTCAGCACGGACGCGATAAACATCATCCTGTCGTCTCTTCCCTCCCGTCATGTTGCTGACATTCTGAAAGCGTGGGCTGGTAAGTCATTGTTTTAATACCTCAACTGAGAGATTCGAGAGAGAGGAAGTGGAGGAGAGAGAGAGAATTAGATGGAAAGCTAGTTATTAAATGCTAGATAATGTAAAAGGCTCAAGCGGTGCAGAGCAAATTTCAGCCTAAATCCTTTCTCATCTCCCACACTGTCTGTACACTTGGTACCGTTTTGACAATCATTTTCAAGCAGTCGAACATCTAACAGCAATAAAAAAAATAGTCAAAAGACACACATGCACACTGCAAGAGCAGATACAGAGGAACAAACACACCTACCAAAAAGCCAAAAAAAAAACAAAAAAAATTTAAGAACAAATCTGAGGAAATATTTCCCAGGAGAACAATATAAAACTCTTAAATCTTGTAACTTTTAAGATACCATGAAATGGCATTTAAAACTTGTTTCATCACTGTAATGTGAGATTTTTCAAATTGAAATTGAATATTAATTTGAGTGGATTATAAAAAAGAGGCTCCAATACTATTATTATTATATGTCAAAAATGGCAGTCAAAAATGCAAACACGTAGTCTTTTCAGAATGCGATATAGTTTTTCTCTATAAGTGATATCTCTATATCTTTTTCAACATTCTGCTGTAGGGGACTTGATGTCTACCAGCTGACAAGGTGATGATGAACAGAAGATGTAGGATCAAGCATATAAAGAAAGGCTCTCACCAGAGCGCACAGCAGGTCCACAGCTTCCAAGATCAGCTCTTGGTGTCCGATGCGGGACACCCCCAGATCCTCCAGCTCCTGATGGGTGATCCTCAGCAGCTGGTCACCTCCTACCTTCTCCCGTTCAAAGTTCTTTATATACTGCTGCAAGCAGTCATCCAGACCTGTGGAGACATTAAAAAACATCAAAAATCTAGGGTCAACCCTGAATCCTTTTCAAAGATTAGAACATCGCAAATCACCCCAAAGCCATGGTATTTATTGTGCCAAAAAGATATGAAAGATGGGAGATATTCCCCTTAATACAGCAGTACATTTACAGCTAAATTATAACATAATAGAGATGCATTTAGCTTGTACGAGACGATGGTACATCATCCAATATATTAACGAAAATATATTGAAACATTTGCAACTGTTATTGTTATTGCACAAAACTAATAAAATCCAAAAAGTTTATTGTCATCAGATTTTTGCAAATATATACAAAAACAAATGTGATGTATTTTTTAAATTGTAGACTAGGCCTACTTCATTTAAATGTCTGAAACCTAAAATAAACATGTGGTTGAAAACACCTAATAGTTGTGATATATGAAAAGCACTGAGCGCCTCTGCTTCAGCGCCAGCCAAAGAGCAAAATCACTTTTGAATGCATTTTGAATGAAAAAAAGGATGCTACTTTATACAGCTTTTTAATGCGGATGCCACATAAAACACAGCCTCGCTTTTATACCTGTCATGGCGCTGCTCTGAATAAGGTCTATAACAGGCATTTGGAAAAAGAGTGAATATTCATTTTATGCCAACTAAATCCATAATGAGCAAATGAGTAATTTAGATGCTGTTGAACATTTAATAATTGCTCATCAAAGCTTTAATAGTGGACAAGAGCAAGGTTTCTGAAATAAATATTTAACCGCATATTCTGATGATTCATCTCAGAAACATTGCACTTGACCACTATTAAAGCTTTGATGAGCAATTGTTAAATGTTGAAATTTATATTGCCATACATACCAATTTGTAACAAAAATAAACAAGATCTAAGCTGTAACTGATAATAAATTCCCACATGGAAAGAACCTATATGAGGATATATGTGCATTTATGAAACCTATATGCTGTTTATATGCACATATATGCTGCATATAAACAGCATATGCACAAATATGGAAATATACGCTGCATAAATGCGTAAATATGGCACATATAGGCAATTTGAGGTGCATATATGTGCATATACAGGCCATATAGGTCTCCTGTATTGCTTCTTTATATCCACATATAAGCGCTATATGTGCATACAAGAGTTTCCTATAGCTCATGGCAGGATCCAAATGTTGGGTTAAAAATGTAATTTCAAATTTTAAACCAAATTCAACTTTCACTTTCAACTGTACATTTTTTCATTGCATTTTAATCCAACATTTGGGTTTGTCCATATTTGACCCAAAGCATTTTTTGAGTGTATATGTCACTATACTGCAAAAAAAAAAAAAAAAAATATATATATATATATATGTCAGAGTGATATATAATTTCAACTGTACTGCATATATGCAGTTTTTTCTTTAGAACACCTCATATTGTACTTGGTCATTTTACAGGTAGTTTTTCCTATCTTTTTCAAATCATATTTATTATTTTGTAATATATTTTGTAAAAGTGTTTTAAAAAGTTAATCCCACAACCCACATCTATCTGAGAAATTCACAGGTTAATAATTTTGAAGACAATAATTTATGATGCTGCACTGCCGATTGGCCGCTACAGCGCTCTGTAGTTGATGACGTCACCCACCTGACGCTTGACGTTATACGATGAAGTTTCGCGCCGAAAGATAGCGGCTGGGATTTAAAATTGCGAATTTGCGATATCACCATTGGAGATCCTCTACTAAGTCCTACTTATCACCAGTCGTAAGTATTCCTAATTTTATATTTATTAGTAGGTTTTTTTCTGGAGATGGATATTGCGGTGGCAGAGAAGTAACGTTATAAACATAACGTCGTTCACGAGAATCTCTGCTGGGGAATTTGAGTTTGGTAGTAGCAGTGAAAGAAAATGGCATTCACAACCAGGTTTCCTCTCCAGAGCCGTATCAATGGGCTTTGGAGGGTTGTAGCTTGCGTTCACATCTGCAGATGTCTTTTAAATAGTAAACGTTAACGTTAGGGCATCGAGTTGCTGGGCGCTTTTTTGATTTAGTACTTGTAACGTTAATTGTTTTTTTTTCTTTCTTTCTTTATATAACCTCTTTCTAGAATTACCTCAAATGAAATTACCTCGCCATTATTGCTCAAAAAGTAAGTTCCTCTGTCTGAGTTTGCTTTTTAAAATTGTTTCTCTAGCAGAGCTGTAGAGACTTGTGATGTTGGGCTGATTGATCGTGTTAATTATTTGATGTAACGTTATTTGCACTTTAATTTATTGAAGAGAATAACTATATTTTTCTTCTATAAGACTGGAGTCCTGTGGATGATCTAGATTCCTTCTCTTTGGAGAAGTGCAACCGGTGAGTAACCCCCTTGCATTTTTATTTATTTAGTTTGCTTGTTACTCAAACAGAACTTAATGGATTTTTATGATGTTTGGCTGCTTACGATATCATAACAGCTGCCCATTATAAAATAAATGCAGCGCACAATCCTAATAAATGCATCTGATTCAGTTGTCTCATCTGCTTTAGACTCTGTTTACCCCAAAATCAGCAATGACAAAGGAAAAAGACACACAAGGGCTCAAAGAGTCAACAACCTGTATTCCGCCCTAACAATGTCACATATCCATCAAACTGACAGTAAATGACAGATGAGAAACATCATAATCTCTAAGCTTTCCCATGTTTGAGGGAGAGGTTCATTTGATGGACAGAATCGTCACTGTCCAAAAAAAGTGCACGTAAATAGAATTTGTATGGGAGCGTAATAAAGTTTGTTTAAATGAGACAATTTTGAGATCTTGACTCAAACCTTTTGGGTTCTTGATTCAATTTTAAAAATCATGGGGCAGTGGATAAGACACATGCCTTTGGTGTGAGAAATGCACTGTGTCCCACTGTCCACTGTGTCCTTGAGCAAGACACTTAAGTTACTCCAGAGAGGTGTGTGACTTCTGACATATATTAGCAATTGTAAGTCGCTTTGGATAAAAGTGTCAGCTAAATGAATAAATATAAAAGTAAATGTAAAAAAAAAACCTTTATGCCAAAAATAATGAGAAAAGGGTATTCTTCACAGGCAAAATGGGCTTTCAACAAAACTGGGCTGCCTATGCAGAAAGGCCAACCAATTTTTGAAATTGGTGTTACCTGTCTACATAACACATGAGGAAAAGAGCTGTTGTCTTTCCTTTAGAAAAATAGGTAGGGAAACTTCAAGACACTGTGCTGGACATGTTGTCGTCCAAGGCCACTACCAGTTTACTATCGATACGCTAAACCAGTCAATAACGCTTTGCTTTAGTAGGAAAAACGTCTTTTAGTCATAATTGTTCCCGGGTGCAAGAATTCAAAGAGTAAATGTTTAGCAGCAGTGAGTTATTTCCGGTTTCCAGTGAACAATCTAGTGCATTGTAGGTAGCGGCTAAAGGCTGTAAAGAATCATAAATATGAAACTGCAATGGAAAATCTGAAAAGCCGCAGTGTTTGTAGTCAACCTTTCCAAACTGGATGACAAACGCAGTATTTTAGGTCAAATGGAGGGAAAAAACAGCAAGAAACTGCTGTTCTGTCAGTTCCACCAAACCAAAACACTGTCACGTACATGTAAGAAAGATGTTATCATATACATTTTCAGTGTTAAACCTACTCTTACAATAACTGTCCGGGTCAGGTAAAATGTTGAAGTATTTGTAGTCTTCACAAAAGCCCTGGAGACGCGTTTTGCACCATCCAGCAGACTTTTGCTCATAATTAATGTGAATTTATCGGTCGAGTTAACAGACAACAAGCAAACAAGTTCATTTACATATTCTACTGACATATAACAAGAAAAAGTGGGGTGAAAATCAGTGAAGCTACACTTAAAATGATTGCATAATAATGTACAATTACATGAGCTGTTTAATTAATAATATTAATAGGAATTCAAATAAAAGAATTAATTCAAATTAAATCCACAAAACAATCCCATTATGAGAACCCCTAAAAGGTTCTAGAAGAAGTGCCTGACAGAAGGTTATATAGAACGTTTTCTTGTGAGTGAATATCAGTAAAGATGCGTGTCCAGAATCAAAACCATCCTAAATCAAATCAGAAATGATTGCTGCACTGTCTACGGTAATGCTTCTGAAAACCCGAGAGGATGCACAGATAAATCAAAATAATAAAGCTACCGTCAGCTGTACAGGATGGATGTGTCTATGAAAGCTATAAATACAGAGAAATAGTCTAATAAACAGTGAGGGATCTAGCAAGATTCGAAAACACCACCATTCACAACTGTCACCATCAAACAGGTGACAACACACACTCTCTCTATTGTGACACACACTTGTTGGACTGCATTTGTCAGTCTTGGGCAGTCTGTTTCCCAACGGCATGTCTCACAGCAGTCGTGATCTCCCAACAGCTGCTGTTCGACGCAACGCACATAACTGCTGGATTTACATATTTTGATACAGCATACTGTATGTTTATTATAGTGTATGTAAGAGGGAAGGTAGCAGAAACTCTTTTTAATCTCACTAGCTGCCCTCTAATAATTAAATCTAACACAACTGGCTCATTAACACAACGGGCCAAAACTCATTTGCCAACTGCCAAGACAGCAAGAATAACAGCTGTCATTACGGCTAAACAATATCTAACTCATTATAGAGCGACCCTTTCTGTTGTTAGACACTTAGTTGGTGATCCGAGGTCTGAATGTAACGTGGAAGGTGCGGCCAAAGATGAGAATCTTGAAATGAGCGCAATGATAACTTCTGCTGATGCTGTGGATCCGATTCACGTACTAGACAGGTGCAGTGAACAGTTAATTGTTAGTTAATGTTGTTAATAATGATGTGTGGGCAATAGGATGGAGAGATTTTGAAAGGAAAGAATGAAAGAAGGGTATAAAGAGAGTGTGAAAGCTCAGTTTTAATCTTGGTAATGTACTAGGCAATGTCCATCATCAGAGGGAAGACAATTGGGCCCTGTGACGAGGCCCTTATTTGTGATGCGATCTGGGAAAACCCGTCGGATGTCACGCTGGTACGTTTTCAGAAAAGTCTAAAAATAGATTGAATGTCAGTTTTTTTGTCAAAATTTGTTTTTTATTAAATTATTATTCTATAACATCTTGTTTATCATCTCTGAATATAACTTGGGAAAATTCACTAGTTTACAGCAGAAAAATAGCGATTTAATATGACCAGCTGAAAAGACCGTGTTTCTCTTTAACAACACGCACACAGGCGGAGCAGAGGGGGAAACACAAATCTCCCGTATAGCTCTCCTTCTCTGAACACTACAAAGAGAGTTCACCTATCAAAATAAACCACATTACAGAATAAAGTCCAGTCCTGGGTGAACTACAATGGCACGTACGTTTTTATTTATTTATTTTAATCCAGTGTTATCGTGTGGTGTGATGCGGAGCACAAGAGAACAACAGAGTTTGAAGCTGCTCGTTTATAAGACCTTGCTCGCCTCTCAATCGTCCAATTTCAAAATGCTTTTCACAGGTTGATTTTTGAGTTCGTAAGCTTTCGAATGATACCTAATCTAATCTATGATGATTACTAAAATATGTGATACGAAAAAAAGGCAATAAAAAAGGGAGCGCCAGTCGTCCCGCTAGCAGGACGTGGCCGTTAATTAAAACTGTTTTTCTCAATTCTGTTTCTGAAAATCATAGCGATCAGCCAACTTCAGATAACCATAACTTTTGTTACAGACAACCGATAAAATAAATAAAAACAGATTTGGAAAGGGTCTCAAGGGTCCAGCTTTAATGTGGTCTCAAAACCTGTATTATGTCAAATTTCACCATATGGTGGGTTTTCCCAGATCGCATCACATTTTGTCTCAGGCCCTATATGAACTCAAGCAACAATACTAGAAGGACCAATGAAGACATTCCAGCTGATACTCCTATCGGTTATTTATTTACCAGTAGCGGCTCCTGACCTTACATTTATGTAGGGCAGGTTCTGGGTCCTAGTGCTAGTTTATTATAAAAATGTTGTACGATTTATATTCTAATCACTACTCACATATCCTACACAAACTCTGAATCAACATGCACCAATACTAAAATTTCTATAATATCATAATCTCATAATAATTTGTTCACACACAAGTATTCATAACTTCAATGAACTCATTGTTTTTGCCTTCAATTATTACATTGTTTAAATCGGTACATTTTTATCTAACTGTGATTCTGAAATACATAACTAAGTTCCCTCTGATTACAGATCACTCAAGCAGCATGCCATTAATTCATCACTATAGTGGATTTATTAACAAATTACTTACAGATTCTGTCCACAGACACTAAGCTACATCTCGCTCTCACTCTCTGCACACACTCGCTTATACAGGAGTATTAGAATAGCCTCGCTCTGTTATTGTGCATTATTCATTGCACATGGCCTGCTCCTCTGACAGGTAGCACAGTAAAACTGCAGGGAGAGAGAGGAAAAAGCCAGAAAAATGGGCCAAAAGGATATAAAGAAAAAAGCTTAGCCTGAGCACTTAAAATATGACACGTATTAAACACCTCCCCTGCTTCCCGTCATTGAATGATAGATAAAACTTTCTGGTAAAAAGCTCTAGAGTTAGGGATATTCTGAACCTTCCCAGATGCAGTCTAAGCAATGTCATTTATTCGTGCACTTCTCGCTATATTCTATCAATCTTCATTCTTCACCTCATTTCTGGCGGCTGTGCTGTGCATAATGCAGACTTGGTGACCACTGAAAGGGTTGTCGTGACAACCGTTCAAGGTGCACAAAGTGCTCAAGGTCTTATTGGAAACTCAAAGTGCTTTTCTGATTTGTTTCAAGGCTCCTGCAATTTTAATGGTTTACAGATAGCGGTGATGGGGTAACTATATTGATTTCCAAGTTACCTAGTTGTTAGTTAAACTAATCTAAAGTAGTTAAATTAATCTAAAGCTATACTTTTAAAAACGTAGTTCAGTCATGTTTGTAAAACATTGTGTCAATGTAAATAGAATGTAGGCAGAACCTGATTTCACCAAGTGCAACATGTTCCTGGATCAACATCTTTGTTGATACTGGAACAATATTCCAGTCAACCATTCAGATTTGAGGGAAACCGTTTAGGTCAAGGTTAGGTGCTTCTACATCAGCTACTCGCCTATCATTTCCCTCTTTTTTTAGGGATAACTTATGGGTAGGGTTTGGTTCAGAGCTAGCAATATGGTTATAATTACATTTTTGGAACATATAATGTTGTTCCAGGATCAACAAAATATGTTGACCCATGAATGCGTGTAACCAGAATGTGCCTACATAGATTTGGTTTTGGCAGAATAGATCTGCTACGCTGCCACAGCTGCTGCAACAGAGCGAGTATGACTTGCCTTTGCTAAATGCTTGGAACACAAAATTAATGGAAACACACTGCTGCAAGAGAGAGGGGGAGACACCTTCGTAATAGATCAAGGCAGGTGAGCTGGAATAATAATTTGCATAGTGCATTTGTTAGGTAGTGTGCAAATATAACAACATATTCAGATTATGATTATAATTATTTAAAAAAAAATGGATGCAGCTTTATTGGGACATTACTAATGCCTGTCTTTAAAGCCCAACCTGACACCTACTCCTCCTAACCCCACCCCAAAACACTTTTTTTCCAGCTACTAAATACCCATTAGGCACTTTATTTCCACTTGAGTATTTATTTAAAATAAACTCCTCTCCAAGCTGATATGCAATTGGAAAATAACAATGTTCCTAAGCCCTCCATTTGCACGTGGTGTAAATAGACCCTCTGTAATCATAAATGTTTCTTGAGTATCAAATATTAGAAGGATTTCTGACACTGAAGACTAGTTGTTGAACAAAAGAGGAAGCAGGATCCAAATGCAGCACTTTTATTAAACTAAACTTCAAAATCAGAGCAGGAAACAGGACTCAGGGACAGAACAACCAACATCAATGCTACAACATCAAGAACTCACAAAGATAGGGCTGTAACACAGGGCTTAAATACAGGGGGAAACGAGCTAGTCAGGATAAACATGACACACAAATCCACACAAATGGCTGCTGACAATTCAGCTTTGCCATAATAATTTTTTGCATAAAACAGTAGATCACAGTGGCAACTGGTAAATCTACCATAAATACAAGTAATAAAACTAGAAAAACATGATTTATGTAAATGAGCCAACAAAGTGATTTGGCTACAAAAAAAGTGTAAATGCCTCAAATTGAAAATTGAATAATTTTAACAAATTCAGTTAATGAATCATTCAAACAAACCTATTCACTGAAGTGAATCGTACTTTTGAAAGCCACATTAGAGAGTTTGTTTGGTGTTAAAGTTGTGAACATAGTTTATTGACAAAATGTCACTAATTTAACGACTTGATTAGATACAAGGCTACTTGTTGGGGAAAGTTATCTTGTTTGTAAAAAAATATACACTAAGCTGTCGCTCTATCTCTCTATCGCTACTTTTAGTCTGGGTTCACACTGCAAGTCTCAGTTGCTCAAATTCACTGGCTTCTGCTGCAAATCATTTTAAATCTTTAATGGTCTCCATGACATTTACTTCAAACTGAAATCATGCTTCATGCCATCTTTGTTATTGTTCTTTTGCGCAGAGCTGTGACCACTTCACCTTGGAAATCTGATGTTGGCCAGAATGGCAACATTTAAAAAGTAATGTGAACAAAGAAACAAAAACAAAAAACAAATCGAACCTGATCGAGGCTGATAGGCACAAAGGCTTACAGTGTGAATGTATCCTTAGTTATGGTTACTAAAAGGTGTAACGTCCCTGAAAAGAAACATGAATACAGATTGCAAAAGGATGGGATAAGAATACCCATGAATCAGCTGTGAACTCCTACACAGGTTTTTTGTCATTCTGCCATGACACCACCTGCGATGAGGCTCTTAATATGTGTGTGTCCACCATTAAATCGTCTTTTCTCTGCCGCCACTTAATCTCAAAGCCAGGGAGCTTCTGGAGATGAGAAATTCATCAGTTAAAGAAACCCTGTCTTAGAATGAGCCACCCAGCTGTGCAGAGCCAGACCTCAAGCCTCTGCTGAAGTAGGAGAACTGAAGGGCTAGTTCCAACTGTGAATTGTCCATAAATACAGTCTTCCACTCGCACATGCTCTGACTTTGTGATGTACATACAACATGAGTTTGGAGATCGATTCATTTCCCAATCCCACTCCCTTCTCATCTCCTGATTGTTTCCAGACATCTGTTCACGATCCTTACAATAAAAACAGATTTTTTTATACTCTTTCAAGTTGAGTGTACATTTTAATGCATGGGAAAGAATATACTAGCACGTAACCATTTCTACTCCAGAAAAATTGAATAGTTTAACATTTTTCCTTTCTTTGCTCAGGAGACTTAACTGAGTTAAATACCAGCTAATGGGAAGATCAAATAATTTCACTTGATCTTCAAATCTTGTTCTGTCAACCAAACAAATCTTCATCTTTTTACATAAGCAAATCCGCCAAACACGTCCACATTCGCGTAATAATTCGTAAGATGTTTCTCCTAAAATTCCTTTTAAGGCTACAATATGTAGCTTTTTGGCCACAAGAGGGCGCAGTTTCCAACAATAACAAAGGTGTATGTTTATGACACAGTGACGAGCTGAATGATGGGACTTACTGTCAAGCTGATGGATCCAATAATGTTTATGGATTACTAAAAAAAAACATGTTTTTTTAACATTACAGTGGTATGAAGCAGGTCGCGATTGCTAATAAGAGACATATTTCACACGCGAGTCCCACGGATATAAAGGAATAAGGAAATTTCATCAAATTGAACTACACGTAAGTACTGGATTACTCACACAGGTCAGTTTATTAGATGAATAAAACTTATGGGAAACGCAACGCTGCTGCACGTGGTATACCGTTACACTATCACACTAAACAGAATTTAAATGTGCATTGAAAGTTATAATGTTATTCTATGTGTTAGTTCGTTTGCTATACGAAACTAGCAGCTAATAGATCAACATAAGAATAAAATACTGACCATATTCTAACATTTCATCATGTCAAGCTAACGTTATAACATTGATTTGTTTATATACATTTGCTCACCTGTCTAAAAAAGCTGTAAAGTCGTGACTCATGAAGTTCTGTCAAGTCCAAATTAGTCACGGACGCTAGCTCTCTGTCGAGTGGAAGTTAGTCTCGGACGCTAGCTCTCGGCATCTCAAAAACATCACGCTGATATTGATCCTCATTTTAGTTCTTCTTGTTTGCCCCAAGTCGGCTTGCCATGGTCTATGTTTGAACGAAACAATAACTGGGTGCCGCTAAACGTTACTCGCTACGCAGTTGTCAACGTCTGTCGCCATGGTTATGTCATGGCTATGGCAGTACGAGCAGGAAACCGAGGAAAGTGCAGATATTGCGTCATTGACGGGACATTTTTTTTTTCGGGACGGCCACTTATTTAAATTTGAAATTGGACAACTTTGGAGACTTTTTGGATATTATAAGTACACAACTGCAGGAAATATATCACACTGTGCAAGTGATTTTTGGATATTTCATTACAAAATTCTTACATGTTGGACCTTTAAGACAAATGGATCTACTGTATATAAAAATATAGAGCTATAAAAAAAAAAGTGGTATTAGAGCTGAGATAATTAGGTCTTAAATAATCTAACAATATGAGTTAGACTAGAAGAATGTGATCATATTACAGACTTGGTAAATCTGTGTGCAGTTTGAGATGTTGTTGAGATATCTTCTGTTACTCTACTGAACACATACATAAAATTACTTTTTTTTCCTAAAATAATGACTACAAACTTGACTTTGACCATCACAGATGCAACAACATTTCTGTTCTCCAATCTACCTGGTTGTGTATAATGGCGCCCAAGCAATAACACCTGATCATGAATCCCATTTTCACATCAACCATCTGCAAACGAGACACTCCCGCACACTATCAGAACTTGCATTTAAAAATTCTTTATTAGCAACGTTTCGGTCTCACGACCTTCGTCAGGCATCAACCATCCAAAAAATGGTTTCTGTTTGCTCTCAGTTATGACTCTTGAGTAATGATCTGAATCTAGAGCATCAGCAGAGGAAACCAGGTGTTTCCCACCAAGTGTGTCTCCTAACAGATGCTCTACTCCCTGCAGACACATAACAATTGTTCAAGTGAATCTGTTTTCCTCCCATCTGTAAAACCATGCAGCTCTTGTCCAGTTTGATTGATTACTTTTTTGGGGTGGCCTTGTTGTGGTGGTTTCATTCCTTAAAACCTACAGACAATCTTTATATCACCATCCTGAAAAATGTGAGCACTGACAGACAGGATACAGCACAGAGCGTACAGTCTCTTACTGAGTACATACTGTATTGCTACCTTTCTGGAGTGTTTTGCTGAATATTTCCCTATATACTGCGGTTCTTCAGTTCTATAAAGTGATTCAGAGATGACTCACACCCTTTACACCCACTGACAGCACACAAACACACTTTTACACTTTTTCACAGGAGGGAAGAGTCGCCCTGAGCCAAGCCACACACCCACACACCCGCCCCTCGAAGCTGCAGCCCAGGACGCAGTGCTAAATCTCTGCATGTGTGTGTGTATTATTATTCAAAGGTCTTTAACCTCGCTTTCTTCCTCTCGTTCTCGCTCTCTGTATTTCTCTCACACACACGCAATCAATCCTCCCCAGCTCTGCCACATGTCATATGAAATACAATATTCATGTGTTCCCTCAGGACACACCCCGGAGACAGGCCTGGAATCCCCAAAATGCCTTGGAAAGCCCGATACGTGTGTGCGAGTACATGCTCTAATGACCTCCATAAGTGCGTGCTATACATTTTCCACTCAACATTAGCCTCATAAACCATCACAAAAAGTATCAAACCAAACCATTGTGAGCTTAAAACCGCTAAACGACAGCATGTCATTTCAGGCAAACATCCCAAAAAGCAGCTAATGCACCTTACTACATGACAATCAATTACG
Organism: Pimephales promelas; assembly: GCF_988280905.1. Lineage (NCBI taxonomy): Eukaryota > Metazoa > Chordata > Actinopteri > Cypriniformes > Leuciscidae > Pimephales > Pimephales promelas. The sequence goes on from NC_142790.1 coordinate 21,883,612, forward strand.
AGATGTGTAGTGGAGCGAGAGAGCCGCGCCGTAACACGGTCTTTCATCTTTCTGTCAGGATATTTCAGCTGAAGATGCGATTTCTTTTTTTGCCCGTTTGTTAAAAAAAAAGTTTAAGTGAAGGATGCCAAGAAGGAAAATGAGTTCAAAGTGAATAAGTTGAAATTCTTGAAGGGTTTTGAATTATATATAGGGCAGGCCTAATCATTATATCGATGTGCATGTAGCAGCCGGAGGGTTAATATCTCAATTGTTTACTATAGACACGCATGATATAGCTGCTGCTGCAAGCTTCTCAGATTTTTCTATTCACAATATGGCTTGGCTATATCTCGCCGTATAGAATCGTTTAATTTGTTTCTTTTTTTATTTAATAATGATTATAGTAATACACCAACTTTGTGTCCAGTTCTTTCCTTTAAAATTCCTAATAATAGAAACAATAATGATTTATTATTATTATTTACTAATATATTACAGAAAATGTATTATTACAGTTTCAGTTTTCCAAAGGAAGTTTAGGAGGGGGTTGATTAGATATATAATTTATATATGAAGAGTTCAGATGCAAAGGCCTCTAAATGCCTTTTGAAATTTTCTTCTTTAATGATGATTTTTATCAAACTTGTATATTTAAGTTCAGTAATTTCACTTAAATGGCAATTAATAGGTAATTATCATTGCCATTTAAGTGAAATCACTGAACTTAAATATACAAGCTTGATAAAAAGGATCATTCTAGAAGAAAATTTCAAATGGCACTTAGAGGCTTTTGCATCTGAACTCTTCATATATAAATTGTTTCTTTCTTTCTTAAAACTGTTTCTTTCACCCTCTGCTTGGTTATTCCGTTGATGTTTCCTCAGTATCCTGTATAAGATTATTCTAGTTTCTAGCATGTCGATCCTGCTTTCTTGCCTGCTTCAACCAGCCCATGACAATCAAAGCTACGTGCTTTACAAATTTATTGATGCTTAAAAGGGTATTGTTATAGAACGGGAAAGTTAATCCTCGTGGCCAGAAGAATACCTTCTCTTGAAAGTCTATGAGGATAAGTTTGTGAGGTTTGATGTTGATTGAATGATCAGGTTTGCTGGACAAGCAGATGATTCGATCATAAATTAATCCCCTTAAAGATTATCATCACAATCGATCTATTTTAGACAATTGACATATCAATATTTAATTAGAATTCTTGTGATTGATTATTGATAGTACAATTGTTTGTTGCATTAAATCATTCGTACAGAACATTGGCAACTTTTAATTTTATCATTTGTAGGTGATTCCCGATCACGTTTTGTGTAGTTATTAAAATTATATTCCCTGTATCTGAGCTAATAGGTAAATCTCAGGTTCCCTACAACAAATATATTCAAAAGAAAAGGAAAAAAATCGGAAACAAAATTGATATTTAAACGAGCACAACATAGTCTAATGATCCATAAAAGAGATATCGCTCAGTCATCTTTATCTATTCATCACAGGCATTCGTGTGATGAACTGTTCTCAGCTGAATTGATTTTGATACCAAAATATCTCAGTAGGTGATTCAGCACTTGAATGGTCCATCAGCACATTTATAGGCTCCAGTGCACAGCTTCCAGTGTCGCTTGGTTATTATATTGAACAGTCCACTGAGGCAATGGCTCTATCTGAAATAGTGCTGCCTTCCAGTAAAACCACAAGCCACAAAAGCACAGCAAAACCAGGTCCACTGGGAAACCACAGATGCTGGTTCTAGTTTAGCCAAAGTGCTCCACCCTGATCTTTACAGAGATGGAGGTATTGGCATCAGAGACGGGCCTCCAATCAGAAGCTGAGATGTTTATTTCTCTGTTCCCTGGAACGTGTTGGCTCGCACTGCAGATACATGGACTTTTCTACAAATAGAGCCTGAAACAGTAACAGTAAATAGTTATAATTTGCTCATAACTTTATGTTAGGTCAGTTTAGTTTAACATTTCTACAATAACAAAAATGAGAGTTGTGCCTCTGTTGCTTTTACCAAAGTATACCTTATTCAAGGAAAGTGATGCACACTGATTAGCCAAATGGAGATGATTATACATACAGCAGCACTTATGGGAAACAGCAAGAAAAAGAGAAAAAGCAAGTCAGAGATGGAGAGAAGAGGCTTGCTGCCTATGAGAGTTTGTAAGGCTGCAGTGATGTGACAGAACTTGATTAGCTCTAAAGCCCTGCGGTCGGAAAGCTAATCAAGAGGAAGGAGCAGGCATTCACACCCACAGACACCCTAAAGATGTGTTTCCAGCTGTTGCATTCCGAACACTGGAAAAAAATTGTTCGATCTTTAAATAGTGATGACATGAAGAACTTAAAAGGACTTCAAATATGCCATCTTTACAACAATTACAAATTTAGGTTAAGTATCTGTAAGAAGTTGTTCAATGCAAATTACAATTTTGTGTCATAATATGTGCTTATGAAGTGCATGGAGAGCAAAATATCACATGAACAGTCAACTGGACCAAAAGAAGACCAAAACCACATGCAAAAATACAACTGGTCATTTTAGTAAAACATGAGATATTAGGCAAAACACAACATTGCGATTTATCTTGTATTTTTGTTACTGTATCCTAGATATTTTGAAAGTTTATCATATTGCAGTTCAAATCACAAACACAATATTAAATGAAATGACTATAATATGATAAATCTGACAAAAGATGAAGCTCTTGGAAATACTCGTACAGAAGCAAACACACTGTGATTTGTTGGTTTACAACATCTGTTTGATAAACCTTTTAACCAAGACACTGAGGCCATGGTATTTCAGAACAGAGCAATCGTTCTATTAAAGCTTTTAAGTCTCCAGGGGACAGGCTGATGTACCAGTACCATTTCCTTCTGTATCCTTTGTCCCATCTTTCCTAAACACTGTTTATTATAGGCCGAGCATGGCTCTGAGACACCACAACAACTGCATAGGAAAGTAATATATTAAAAGTAATATGTTTTTTGGACTCCATTGACTTTCACTGTATGGACAAGCAAGTTTTCAAATATTTAACAGAATTTCGTCTTTTCTGTTCCTCACAGGTCTGGAATGACACGAGGATGACAGAATATTCATTTCGGCCCTGGGGTAAACTATCTATCTCTATAATCATTAATAACAGAAAACCTGTATTGGAAAAGAAAAAAAAAGATTGTTACTTTGCTACAAATTAATATGTACTACCTCCGTTAACTAGTCACACAAATCTACAATATGAAAAAAAAGCAGGTGCTACAGTGTAAAATACTTTTTTAGTTTTTAATACTACAAAATTTAATATAAGATTCAATGTGTTACTTGCTTTGTAATTGTTTGTGAAATTGACTAGCAATTTCAATGTGAAAATTGTTTCTATACAAACATTTTTTCAGTGTAAAGATCATTGATCATCTGAGGTGAATTACTCTGTTTGGCATGGGCGAAATTGCTCCTATTTCCACATGATGAACACTTTAAAAAGTGTCACAAAGAAAGGACAAAACTGTTGGAGATGTCCCAATGTTTTATTCCAAATGTTTTGCTGACTCTGAGGCCCCGTCCACACTACTGCGTTTTCGTTTAAAAACGGCGAAATTAAAACGAAAACGATCTCCGTCCACACTAGCGTTTTACCTGCGTATTAGAATTTATCTCCGTCCACACTAAAATGACTGAAAACGTGGATCACGTGACCATTCACCAACACTGGGCATGCGCGCGCCGGTGTAAACAGTGGTTGGCGAATCAGGGAAAGATACGTCATGACTGATGACACCCAATCATAGAGCCGAGCGTGAGCCTCTGCGTCATCGTTTGTAAACTCCTCCGTTTTGTCTTGTCCACACTAAAACACCCTCCGGAGATTCAAAACGCAAAACGGAGCTGAAGCGTTTCTAAACTTCTCCGTTTTAGGTCTTCATTTTTCCCGTTTTAGTGTGGACGGGAGGTGCAAACGTAGCAAAAGGTCTCCGTTTTTAAACGAAAACGCAGTAGTGTGGACGGGGCCTGAGATTGCGGCACCCCAGGCTGTCTTCAGAGCACAGATACACTATTAGCAAGACTTTAATAATGGCATACAGAGGGCCATAGAGGGGGTGTGCTGAGTGTAATGTGTAGGCCTGGGGAGGTGCAATCAAAACACTCAAAAACTCTCTGAGTCACAAACTGAAAAATAGATTATAAGTCACAGATGCAGTTTGACCTAAAGCTGATGTATGTACCCCTCCAACACACACGCACACCAAAGAAGCCTGAGCCTCCACTTCAATTTAGCCTGAACCAGACTGATTCAGCTACATCCTGTCTCCCTGTAAGCTGCATTAGCCGTGCTATTAAATTAATCTTCTCTTCACACGCAGGTAAAATTTCACAGCTCTATATTTCCAGGTTATATGCTTGTAATTGGGACAGTAAGGGTCAAAACCAAGCCGCTAATGTGACTAGGTAGATTTTATAGCTATAGATACACATCTGAAAGGACAAATCATAAGACAAATTGATAGAGAGCACAGCGATAAATTTGATTGCAGTAACTGGCTGCACTAAACCTAGTAATTTGAATCAAAAATGAGGGAAAATATCCAAGGCCTACTTCTCTGATGGATATAGTCTCTCAACTGTTCCCCACAAATGCTCACATTGACGCACAAATGCGTCAAGACACAAATGCGCACAAAAGACACAAACACTGAATGATTTTAGTACACATCCAAAAGTCCACAGCTTAAAGGTAGGGTAGGCAACTATCGGTGCTGCTAGCAATAGCAAGCTAGATTTGAAAGCATGAGATCCCACCCTCCCTTCAGAGCGCTCTCCAAAGACACACCTTTTTCGAAGCACATGATCGCACACAGCAGAGTTTGCAAAGCGTCACAAGACGATAGACAGCATTACAATAATGAACGTGAACAGCTTAAAAAGCATTGACCTGTCCGACCTGACTGCTTCAGATTCATTTCAGCGTTGATAGTGTTGCCATTGAAACACATCAATTTGAGTATAACGTCACAGGTTTGCATCTCTTCCAAATTACAGGAGTTATAGCACAGATATAACGCAGCATAAGCTCACTGTTTTGGTTCAGGAAGAACTGTAAACGTAAGAGATGGCAGCTGTTTTGGTTGTTGTGCTCGGTGACTGATGTCTTAAGTCTGCATAGCATGAAACACACGGATGACGTGTGATGTCTGTGCGACCAGGCTGCGTGGAGGTATGGAAGTATATATTGACAGGCAGGTAGGACATCGTACCATTGCTTTCAGATAGAATGCAATGATTGGATGAACATTTTATGGTCACACGCCTTCCACAGACAGATATAACAACGCATTCTCATCCCAAGGTGTCATATATAACCCTTTTGCCAAAGCGTAGAGATCCAACGCACATGGCACCCTTTAACGCCAATATAACACACACAGAGCATGGGTAGGTTTAGGTCTGGGGTAGGGTTAGAGTTAGACCACTAGGGGGCGCTTTCTGCCCCATATATATATCTGCGTCTCATATTGACGCTAAAGGGTGCCATGTGGATATCTACGCTTTGGCAAAAGCGTCGTATATGACGCCTTGAGATGAGAAGAACGGGCTGGACATAATAATACTATACTGTAATCAGGATGTGAAGAGACTTTCAACCAGCATAACATAAAAATCGCCTACCATGCCTTTAATGGCAGAATTTTGTTCCCGCCAAAGCTTTGACCTATTCAATATTAGGGAGACCAAATGTATTAATTTATTAATCTGTCAATAATAAATGTTACTCCATCAATAGAACTATTACTACTATAGTAACTTTGCATCTGAGGCTTCAAGTGAACCAATGCAAAAGTCTATTAAAATGGCACAATATGCTGCTTTCATGACCTTCATCTTTTGCACATATGCCAGAGGTGTTATTCTTATATTCTCACATATTTCTATCATATTAGCTCTAAGACATGATAAGAACACTTTTGACTGATATCATAACAAGCCTTATATCACCGATCTGTGAATCATTATCCCACTGGGACGCACTAGAATCCTGTCATACAACCTCGATAACTCACTGCTCGATTTGTTATTCTGATGACGAATCTGGACACGCCGCCCACGCCCACGAGAGAAGAGAAGGCGCGTTATGGCCCCCTCCGCCTCCGCGCGTCAAAAATTCTGCTTCTTTTCTTCAACTATACATGAGGATGCATATTCACATTACATTAATTATCACCATTAAATGTGGATTACATTATGGAAATCGTGATTTTTAACGCTCCGTGACCAGTATTCCTATTATTAGGTGCATGTCGGAGTTCAAGCTCTTTTTGTAAAAGTTAAATTATTTGATTTAACTTTTACAACAGATTATTTGTGGTTATCGATAAGAAGCTGATAGGCTATCTTTAGTTGACCGAATTATGCGAGTTAGCATATGTAATATTAATCAATGGCATTAAGGGCGTTCGACGTTTTACTGTCAATGTCAGCAAGTTTGTGTCGAGGTTTGGAACATCAGTGCCCCTATATCTAACAGATATTTTAAAGACAGTTTAACAAAACTTTAAAGTTCTTGTGATGTGTAACTCAAAAATAAAGATAAATCGTGTTGTCATACCATCCCATACCGATCCTAACGGAAAGCGCTCGAGCAGCGAACTGTTGCCATGGTTACCTCCTCAGGCAAACGGGACTTCTGTTCGCTTGAGGTTATTAGTGCTTTCAGACTTGTAAAATAACTTTTGTGTGTACTGAACTAATTTACACACAAACATATAGTTACAAGTAAAAGAAGACGGGGTACTTTTAAAGTTTTTGTTTGACTTCCTTTGAGGGGTTCAAGCCATTCAAGTGGGAGTTAGAGACTAACAGTCCACCAATAATTCATTCGCTAACATTAGTATCAGACACCTGTAACCTTACGCTTAAGAATGTGTAACTAGAACATAAACGATCTGATGTATACAAATATAAGAATAGGCCTACCCTGCGCCATTCGATTAGTATGCTAAATAATGGGCTTTTCGGGTTTAAGGACCAAAACGCATCACGTACCTTTCATCCAGTCCACAACTTGACTGGGGCTCCATTTACTAACAGGTTCCATGACGAGAGCCATCGCGAAACTTTCTGTGGTTGCCCCCTCGACACGGATGTTGATGCGGTTTCACGCAGCTCTGTGGAGCTCAGATCGGTGGTCTCACGTTAAGCGCCTAGATGTGGTCCCCGGTTACGCGATTTCATCCCATCCAGAATTGCGCATCCAAAAGCGTCACACCGAACGACATCAAGCACATTCCTAACCCTTTACTCCAGCAAACTCAAGTGTTTCTTATTATTAACTCCCATATCTAAGAGCCCAAACCTGGTCCCCGTTTCAGTTCAGATCCTGGCATAATGTGCCATGCTCTGCCGGGTCCCCAACAGTCGCGTCTTCATGCCATGCACCAAATGCAGTATCTCCTGTTTCTCCCTTCGTTTTCTTTTCTTCTCGTGGAGTCGGTACCTTTCAGAGGTGGACTAGCGGGTATGAGAAATGAGCGGTGTACCCACGGGGACTCAAGTGAACGTCGCTTTCAAATGCAGCGGCGAGCGTTGATTCAATTGGGCGCGCGCTCCTCCTGTGGGTGGTGCGGCAAAGTGAATTTGACTCGCGCGCTCGGTTTATTTCCCACGAGGATAAAAGGCTTTCGGCCGTATTCATTTTAATGAGGGCACGCTGGTTCGCCCTGCTTCAAAAACTCTGTAAAAGCAGTGCACGCAAAGTATTTGTCTGGAATATAACGAATCTCATAGAGGCGCTATATTTGCATGAGACTTGGGCACTTGGGACTATGTAACGTGGTCTAAACCAAAATTATGGAGGACTATGGTGGCATTAACCATATGAGTGACAAGAATAACTCAAAGATTTATAAATGGGAGTTTAACCGGGGCTAGTTGTCACATGTTTCACTCAAGTGAGTGTTTCTCACGGTAGGTTTATTTTTGAAAGTCAATTTCTGTACAAGAACATAGCCTAAAGTCTTAAAAAGTTATTAAAAATTTCGATTTTAACACAAATTGCCCAGAGAAGTGAAACTAGATGGGCAAGTTGTCTTAATACAAGGAAACCTGTCATTAGCCTATTTCATGATTTCAGGATTCATGAAACATATTACGAGGCTATTGGTTTTGGAGAAAAAAATGACCTTGGTCCTAAAATGAATTTAGCAAGAAACACTAGGTTTTTGAAACCAATAAAGCCATTATTTACAAAACATACAATATTAGTACTTTACAATTAAGGTCTTATTTGTTAATATCAGTTAATGTACAAATTAACATGAACTAACAATGAGCATTTGTTACAGTATTTGTTTTGTTCATCTTTGTTAACGTTATAAAAAATGCAGTTGTTCACTGTTCGTGTTAGTTCACAGTACATTAATTTTAACAAATACAACTTTTGATTTTAATTATTTAGTGGTAAATGTTAAATTAACATTAACAAATATTAATAAATGCTGTAGAAGTGCAGTTATGCCATGTTAACAAAGGCATTTGACAAAGGCCTTTGAATTTCACATTATAAGGGAGTAATCCAAATCCAAATCACAATCCTAATGTTAAAATAAACAGTTACAGGATATATTATTCACAGAGAGAGACCCAAAAAGAAGTATACATTTTGAGCATAACAATTGGATAAAAAAAAAAAAACCTTGTATAATGTGGTTTATTATTGTTGGCGGTCTTTGGCTAGTGTAAAGTAGAAAAAGGCTTCGTTTTTCCAATGAATTCTGTCTTAGACATCTGTAACTGGTTCACTGAACTACAAAAATAAATTCCGTACTTAGTCATTACCATTTCTGAAAAAACTGCATTTTTAGCATCTTTTGTTGCATTTATGAAGTATTATGTTGAACAAAACATTTCTGTAAGTGTTGTCAATATAAATTGAAGTGGTCTTGCAAACCCATCCAACATGGACAGTTTCACCAGTTCACCATCATCCCTGGCCGTCATCCTGGCAGCCTATTGATTTTTTTCCAACTCATCCTTACTTCAGAACCAGAGCAGATGGAGCCAGGAGGCTGGATTCAGGCCCAGATCAGGCCCCAGTATGTCAGCATGAATCATACAACAGATTCTGTGGAACCTCACCACAGAGATTCAGTGATCAGTGGGCTCTGCCCCATAAACATGCACTCTTAATCACACGAGGAGGGTAGAATCAGAGCAACTAAAAACTGGAGCTGTTGGATTCATTTGCATGCATGCAGCACAGTCCAGCTTTCATATGTGTCATCAAAGTCTGCTCTTTTACGAGGGCTCACACAACTGCTTTTGAAACGGATCTTTGTCATTGTATATCGTTTTGATTTGATTTTCGCATATCTGGGGTAGTGTGCCCCCTTCTGGCCACCCAGAGACATGAGCCAAAGTTGCAGTCCTTTTCCCGGAGCTAAACAGAAAGGATTGATCTCACTCTTTATTTGAATACTTTCAACGTATTTTGCAATGTCTCAACAGTGCAGGCTTATAGATACATATAGCCTACAAGTTGTGATCTAGTAATCACTTGCTTGGAGTGAGACCTGGATATCATAGTTTTAGATACAAAAGAAAAGCTTGTCCTTTGTTCTGGGATGAGTGCTATGAAAAGCAGGGAAAGCACTGCTTCCCATGAGGCTAGGGAACGTTGGATAGAAAGATTCTGTCAGCTCTGCTTCCTTACGCTTTTTTGCTGTGCAAACAGGGTGGTAAACAAACACCTTCTGAAGGATGGCGGGGGTATCAGCTTTAGAGCGCATTTTCTGCTTTTGAGTGGGAGGAACTAGGGTGTTTTTATTTCCTGCCGGCCTAGATGTTGTGGAGACGTCAAATGTATTCCTCTATCCATGCTGCTTCTACTGAATGGCACAAAAAAAAAAAAAATGAGCGTATGCCGTTTTGGAAAATGAAGTGGGTTAGCAATGCTGTCTGACAGCTGCCACAGGTCTCCTTATCCATAAACACAGTTGGGAGGAATATGCTTGTCTGGCACCAAGATACCTGTGTCTATCCTGAGAACAAGCTAGGAGGTTTGGGGTGCTATTTTTGCTCAATTTTCCATTCCATTAGTTATCTTTAAGAAGACTGATGTTAGAGTAATGTTCAGGGCTCAATAGAAGATATAAGCTTTATCAGCATCTCTGCATGCTGTCAATTAGTACAAAACATTTCACGGGGAGGAGTCGGATCCAGATCCAACTCCTACCACCGTACATACACCTAAACCTACTAGAGCCAGACTGATATATCGGCAGGCCGATAGTTGGCATTCTCTAAAATATCGGTATCGGCAGTTATAATGGCCGATAAATGAATATTTTTTACAAAAATAAAATAAAAACGGACAAATCATGCTTCAACCATGTCATGAGGGTTGGAGTTGTAAAGTTTGTCCACCAGAGGGCACTCTACACCCTCCCTGTTGGCAACACTCGTGTATAGCGCAGCACACATCCTGCCACCTGCTGATTAACTTTCTTTATGCATTATCATATTATTTTAGTTAACTCATAAATAACTACAAATAACTAATGTTAGGGAAATCTGTAAATATTTTGTTGCGCATTTCTGAAAAAAATATAATAATAATTATTATATCGGCCGATATATCGGATTATAAAACCAACAAATATTTGTATCGGTATCGCCCTTCAAAATCCTTTATTGGTCTGGCTCTAAAACCTACCCAACTCCACCCCTGATCCCTAAACCCAACCCTAATCCTACCCATCTCCACCCCTTGGATCTTGATTCGACTCCTCCCCGTGGATCTCATGTGCTGCATTGAGGTGCTACTGGGTAGCTAACAGACGCTACAGACCTTATGTAGCCCCGCCCCTTTGTCTTTCCATAGCATAAGATATGAATTTACAGTACCAATCTACTGACAGTTGTTATGTGCCAGGGTACGTGCCGGTGTGTCCGTGTTGATGTGTCCGTGCCAGTGTCCGTGTCGGTGTGTTCGTGTTGGTGTGTCCGTAAATTTCATTTTCAATTTCATTGCCAGCCAAGGATTTTTCCGTAAAGTTTTACTGGGGCTTGTTGTGTCAGAGTAGAATTTTCTTGATAATCATCACCCCACCAAGAGGCGGCGCAATATGTCACTTTATGGGCCTGGATTTTGAAAATATTTCTAACCCAAAAATTTAAGTGCTTCATTTTAGTACATGATGTATTACATCAGTGCAACATAACTAAAGATTGAAGGTCAGTACAGTAGTCACAATACTTACTTTTGAAGCTAGTGGCCTCACTGGTCTGACCTCTCTCTCTCTCTCTCTCTCTCTCTCTCTCTCTCTCTCTCTCTCTCTCTCTCTCTCTCTCCCTCTCACACACACACACACACACACACACACTATAATAGCATAACCGCTCTGCTGATGGATGGCCGTTTCCACACAGCTAAACAAACACTCTCCAATAGAGCGATTGCAGGCCATTAAGGCATTCTATCAAGACCAATGGACACATGTCTAGAGGAGCTGGGGTCCCAGTGGTGGGGATATAGATCCATTCTTCAGCCCCCCACCGTCAACAACTTTGGATTAATCTCCAGTTTAGGGTTCAGATTCAATCTCAAGGCCAGTTTGTGTGGACCACAGTAACAAGGTTTTTAGGAGTCAATCGATCAAAGTTAATGCCAACATCCAGATCATTTTCCAGACACAACAGAGCGCAGACTTATTTTCACTTAATAACTCACGGCATGTGGACTATTAATTATTCATTTGACAAGTTCGGCGAAGGTTGAGCTGGAGGGAAGGGCCATGGACTGTAATGGTGGGAAAATCCTCATTTCATCTAAATGGGGCAACGACACTCTAGAGAGGACAGTGTGGCCTCCTATCTGAGGCTTGGTATTTTAAAATAGATAATGACAGACAGAGTTTACTGGGGCCTCCAAGCAGTGGCTTACATACATTATTTGTATTATAAGATTGTGCGTGTGCAGGCTACTGATTGGGAGAGAATGCTAATTTGCACCGTTCATGCAAGTCAAGGGGAGTTTGTTATTACTTTAGGAAATCAAACCTGGCAGGCAAAAATTGGCTAAATAAATTCCATAGACTTGCATTGATGGAGGGGGATAAAATTGAAGGTAGGCTGATTTGAGTAATGCCATGTTCAAACTTCACAATATCGGATTGTGGCAAAATCATTTTCATAACAGAAAATCTGTCCCAATTTAGACTTTTTTTAGAATAATTGCTGAATTACAGACATAAGTATTGGGTTTCAGCTCAAATGATACAAATGTAAAAAAAATTAATAATAATAATATATAATTTTTTTAAGTGGTTTAAATGTTGACATCTTACTAAGATGCAATTATATATTCTCTTTACTATACAGAAATGGACCATGTACCATATATAGCAACACGCAAAAAACACTCAGAGCATTGTGGCAACCACCCACAAACCCTTGCATTTTAATAGCGACTTTTACAGGGGTTGGTTTGCACACAAAATTTAGTCTACCCAATTTCGAGCCTGTACGTGTATGTATGTGTTTCCAGTTTCTACCACCAAGGAAGATTTATGTACTTTAATAACAGGATGTGATTTAGACCTAAAGGTTGAATGAATCAGCTACGGTCTATTACACTTTGCATAATCAAACCTCTATATTTTTCACTCCAATCACTTCTCTCCTTCTCCTGTCCCTGTGGTGCTGTATAATATCTCAAGCACTTCAATAGCACAACAGCGTTAATTATGAAGGGGAATGTTGATAGACAGATTTTTTTAGGGCAATACTAAACCCTAGCGGTGAAGCATTGCAGTGCAGTGTTTATGATTTATTCATATAATTACATAACAGACAGGCACTCTCAAGCTGGTTTGTGAGCTGTGCCATTTATAACTCTATTTATAATTTAAAATACTCAGTTCTACTTTCCTTGCATGCCAGGATCCTCTCGATGGATTAGGTTCTTCCTGTTCTGAACATGTCCCTGTGAGATTGTTCTGCAATAACAACACAGCAAATATGGCTGGGAATAAAAAAAACTTGATTATTATTTACCCACTGAAACAAAAATTACACCCAGGAGGAAAAGGCGAGAAATATTATTTTATGCCCCCCCTGTCAGGGCAGAAGAGGTTCATTCAGTACACTTGTTAAACAACATACATAATGTTAGTTATCAAGCCTGCATGAAAGACTAAATGGAGAGTAATTTATATTCATGCTTTGTATTGCTGCCAGAATAGCTTTTATGATATTTCTCAGAGTGCTTCAGCTATTATTTATAACCTAGCAGTAGTATAGATAGGTCACGAATAGCGCTTGTTTTCTTCTACATAAGTGAAGGAGTCTCCCTCGAAGGGCAGGGAAGGTGGCTGGTTGTAGTTGGCCATCATGAAGATGAAGATGGTTCCTAGCGTCATAACTGGAGTGACCAGAAAGAAGCAGAGTCGGTCCACTGTCCTGGCAATCCCACTCCAGTTGTCCTTTTCCTGATATAGAAATAAAAAAAGAGGTAAAAGATTGTAGGTTCAGCTGTATGACATATATTTTATATAGAAATCTATTCCATATATACTTTATATATAGCCTATATATTAAAGATGTTATTAATGCAACACCTATACTGCAACTTAGAAACTTTAGTAGTTATAATTTGCTGAATTGGTTGTACAAGTAATTTCAACATAATTATATTATTCTAACTTGCAAAAATCGAGTTGAATCTCAGAACTTTGGTCAATTATTTGGAAGAGTTAAAGTAATGTAAACTGTTGTGTTGACGTGTTGATCATCGTTACAGTCATTCTTGTTGTGCATATAATTAAATGAACCGTTAATTTATTAAATAAATCGTTCGAATTTAATAAAAAAAATGAAATATAATTTTTCTAAAATATATTTAGAGTGGGATCTATATGTATTTTATGCAGCCTACTCTATAATTATTAAAGTATCATAATTTGTCATTTTATTTTATTTATGTAGCCTAATTCAGAATAATGTAATAAACCTGTTTTCCTTAAATAAAGCTAAATGAAAAGGTTCTACCAAAAATATGCATATCAATATCATATATATTTTGTTATGATAACTAAATTAAATGCCTGGGGTATCAAATATGATACATAAAACATGTCTAAAATTCGCTTTAATATGTCAGGGTTTACAGGATTAAAAACAGAAAGTCATAATCGTCTTCATACCTCGTTATAGTCGTTTTTGTCGTGCATGTGCTTGACGATGTAATTGGCTCCTTCCACAGCTGGCTTCATCTCGTTGTACAGCTGTTCCGACACCTCTGAGTCATTACTGGATGTGTAAGCTGGGAAGAAATTACTGTTAGTGGCACTAAGCTGTGATAACACTTCAAAAACAAGATCCAAATGCGAGTTTAAAGTATCATTCTGGTGATGTGGGACTGACTGGCTTTGGGAGTGGGGCGAGCGGCCATGCCGTGCCTCTCTGACTGCTTCTCAAACATCAGTTCGCTGCGGGATTTAACACTGTAGTATTCCTCGGCCTGGGCGATGTATCCCAGTGAGCTGGAGCGTCGTGGCAGCGCCCCCTCCAGGCTGGGTTTGTCATCGGACGGACGGGACATGTACAGAAGTCGAGGCAAACGCTCCAAAAAGAACTGTAGAGTGTAGACACAAGATGACAAGTTGTAAAATAACCCAAAACAGGTTTAGAACAGAATCAATGGCTAAGTTATGTGTAGTAAAGCTTTAATGCACAATATATCGCTACCACTGGTTCGGCCCAATTGATTTTTTAATTACCCATATCTGCCGATTGAATTTAATTCTTCATGCTCATTTCTCCATTTTTACACTTAGATTACATTTGCCATCATCTAACAATCACTTAAATTAGTCTTTAAAATACTAATAATTTATTTACCGCTGCAATGTCACCATTTAAAATGAACTATTCTACATTTATGAGATATTTTAGTACTTTTGGGATTAGTGCACATTATTTTTTTAATATAAATATTACATTAAATGTAATATTTAGCACATCATTATTAAAAAAATAAAAATGATTTTAAATAATGTACAGTGTTGTGATGCTTTAAATTCGCTTGTACAGTGAAAAAAATGTTTCGAAGTTGTAAATAAATCAGTTTTACATGAAAATAGTGTATCAGTATCTACTTCAAAATGTAATGTTATTGATTTCAATGCAATTATTCATTAATTTTTCTAGCAAGAGTGTAAATTGTTTCAAAGCCATTTTTTTTTTTCAAAATTATTGATTTTACTTTTCAGTGTTTTTATTTTAATTTATTTAGACAAAATGCAAAAAAAAATGTTAAAAAAAATTCAGTGCATCTCTGTACAGTGTGTGCTACCATTACACCATCAATAAAAAGCAACATTTTCAGCGAGATGACGGCAACAATAGTCAAAGTTTGTACCAATCATGTTTAAGATGTTTATGTCACATGCAAAAAACAAACAAACATTACAGACAAGGGAGGGCCTGACCTCTCTGGTCCATGCTGTCATGACATGGGTGCTAGGGGTCCGAAAATGCAGGTTCAGCACAATGACGCAATTTAACACCACCACAGTGACCAGTACCATGATAAACATCAGATACCTGTCAAATGAAAATTTGTACTATTATCTAACTTTTCTTTCTTAAAAAAAGGATGCAGTATATATTTAAAATCAATACTTAATATTGTCATAGTGATACTGAAACATTCTCATGTAATACATCGGCATACTTGACGATTAAGGGAATTGCCATAGACGTCTCAGGCAGACGCTGTGAAATCAGCAGCAGAAACACAGACTGAGCCAGCAGCACAGAGATGGATAATGTCATCTTCTCACCACCTGAAACAAAACACATTTTATGTTATATATTTATTCTCATATATGTTAACATGTTAGAGTACCCCAGTTAAAGTTCAGAGGTCTCCTACAATATAAGTTTACATACATCAAAGGTAAAAAAAGCATAATTTCATCTAAAAAGTCTAAAAACGGTTCGTTCGAAGATTCAGTCTTTTTAAACCCCTCCTTTCAAAGCCTACTCTGCTCTGATTGGTCGGACAGCTCATTCTATTGTGATTGGAAACTAAATGCCTAACCATATTTTAATTTCAGCTCCTTCTTGATACACAGTGATACGAATTAAGGCATCACATTTCCCGTATCAATTCCAGCGTCAGTCCTCTTTTAGGAGACAACTTTATTTGTGATGCACTCTATCTTTAAAACTTTAAAACAAATTTACAAACAGTTACATTACACACTGCATGAAAGGTAATATTTGAAAAAGCATCCTGGGCCGCTTAAACATAAAAGTATTGCCTGTTTATTTCAATCTTCTGTCATTGTTTTTTTTTTAGGATGTACATTATGAGCTATACAATTATGTAAATGGCAGGATCACTCACTGTCTGCAGGCAGGTAGTAGACGAGCGAGGCCAAGAAAGAGATGAGCACGCAGGGAATGATTATGTTCACAATGTAGAACAGCGGTTTGCGTCTAATGATAAGGTAAAATGTGATATCCTGGTGCTTGTTGCTTTCCATTGGTATGCTTTTATAAATGTTTCTCCTGGCAGGCTTGTGAACAATTTCCCACTCGCCATTTTCTGCAAGAAAGGAGACAGGGAGGGATCTTGTATTTAGATGAAATGGCAGAAAAAGAGAAAATCATCATGTCTGATCTCACCTGTGAATCCCTCAGGATCAATAACGATCCATTCCACCTTGTAGGCCTTTCCATTCTCCTCCTCCTCTTTCAGATGCATGCTAATCTCTTTGGCGTTGTAAGTTAATGAGCTAATTGAGAAAGAATAAGTGTTGTGGGGCTCATAAGACTATAAAATACATGAAGTAATTCATCTAGTTAATGTATACCTGAACTTCAGAGAGCAGTTCTGCCAATCAAAAGGGAAGTAGTTGACATTTATAGAGCAGGAGCTCCGAAATATAGCTGGAGGTAACCAGTACACGTATCCATTGGGATAAATCAAAACGTTGCAGTAATAGGCCACCTGAAACTGGGCGTCATTGCTATTTAAAAGAAATTATGAAATAAAAAATGACTTCCTTCATTAAACAAATAAATACTGAGAAATAAAACGTGGTGACGAAAGGTAGCATACTTGTTTTCAAGGACAATCTCTGGTAACCACACCATACTTGGCGGTAGACGAAGTACAGGAATGTTATCAAATTCTGTTTCATTCCATTTAAGTCTATAATCAGTCCAGCCCTTAAAAGAACAAGAGAGAAATAAATGTTGGTGAACACATATTAAATATGAATCCAACAAAAAACAAAAAAAAAAATGTGTGTGTCTGTGTGCATTGCATGGAGCAATTCAAATAATGTACTTACATGCTCCATCCACACATTTGTTAGTAATGTCTCATCAACTTCTTTCTGCCATGGAAAAACATCTTTGTTAAACAGACTGACACAGATTGAAACATTAAGGTGCAAATTTATAAAATAACTATAATTTGTTACATAAAAAAGGTATTCTGATTACATAACTCATGTTACTTGTAATGTGTTACACCCAAACACTGATCGCAGTATAACATCTCCCCTGCTCTGTGTACAAAAAAATGCTCATATTGGTAATATTATGCACTCACCAAGGAAATTAGATTAGAAAGTGTCAGCGCCAGGTAAATATCTACAGTTTCATCTTTATTTTGGACCGGCCGAAGCTCTTTGTTGTAGCCTCGTTCCTTGAAAAGGTAGTTGATGAGTCGCTCCTCTTCGTTCCGTCCCCAACATTCTGCAAAACACATTGACAGTCAGACCTATTTCAGAATAATCTATCAAAATAATCATTTCTGATTGATAAGATGTGTTCTCAGAATGAGCTTCTTTTAACGGTTTATTAATGGCAACAAACACCACCTATCAGGTATTTGGGTACCATATATTTTTTCAGAGAAAATAGCTATATGGATGTTGTAGTCTTTTCTACATGCCTCAAAACAACTCTAAATGACAAGTATTTAACATTGTCATCATAAAAATATGACATCCATCATCCTGTATTTGTACACTGAACCATCATCTTCACCTCTCGTTCACATGGACAGGCGACAAGTGCTTCAAACCAGCGATTAAACGAAAAGGAAATATCTTTTATATAATGCATTCAGTCCTTAGTTCACTTTAAAAGTGCAATCTAATTCCCAAAATAAGTTGGTTTCAGTTTGAATGTTAGAAATACTCCTACTACTATTTAGTTGTACTATAATAAACAACATATATCAACCACAGCTGACAGATGGAGGGTCATAAAATCCCATATTTTAAATATAAAATATTAATTTAGCTTGTCCTACCTTGGAAAAAGAAAAACAAAGACACTGTCAACAGATGAAGAATGTTTCTCATCATGGCATGCCGTTGAATGGCTTCCTTTTACTGTTGTTGCTGTGCCGTCCACGGCTCTTCTGTACAGCTTTTCCCTTGACTGACACAGACAGGTGTGGAATCAATCCACAGAGGGAAAAAACACACACACAATCTCCAATGTCTCCTGCCGGCGTTAAAGAGAATTTAGACAACGCTCAACAAGATTCAAGGGCCCATATTTAGGGGGCAAAGTAATCAAGAAACATATATGTGCTCTTACTTATCTATCCAAAAGAGTCAACCCAAACCACTCGTCGTCAGCTGTGAGATGCCAACTGTTTTGCTCTCTACTTTTGTCCACACGGCCCTGGTCTAAAAATGGATCACACAACATTCCAGTGGTGATCCTAGCAGGGCACCTGTCAAATGAAAAAAAAAAAATGTGTTTGCACAGACCATTAGTTTTAAGGGAAGAGTCTGATCTGTTAGAAGCCATCAGGGCTACCTGACATGACAGTAAAGGGAAAAAAAGAGTTGGATTGTCCAGTTTTAACACTGTTTTCATGCAGCATGAAGCGTTGCTACTGTAAATGTTTTAGGATGTCTTTGAAATGTCCAGCAGAGGGGGCCAAAAGATAACTGGAGATGACAGCGTATGCAGAATGGGCAGCATGTTTTTACATATTTACCCATTAATGTATTTTTCTAACTATGGTATACAATTTTGGGTCTGTGACGTGTTGTGCATTTTAGAAACTAACTTATGTTACGTGTGTGATTCATAGCTGTTTACTTTGTCACAATTATTCACATAACCTATATTTTCACTCAGTCAACTTTTTATGTCAATTACTTTACTAATTACTAGTAAAGCTTAAATTGACAAAATAACCATGAGTAGCCTATTGTAATATAGTTAATCCTAGCGCGTAATTTCACTCTAATGCTAAAACTCTGTACTGCAATTAGTTTTTAAATTAATAAAATGTATAATATTGTTGCTGTCGGGCAGAAGATTGAACCTCCATTTTTCAAAAATCATTACTATTGGTCTTCCTTTACGTCTGTCTGGGGTTTTTGCAAATATTTAATCACTGAAAAGTATTGAAAAGGGCTTGTGACTAAACTCATAACTCCATTGGATCATCAAACTTTCGGTAAAACCTCATAACTCACCACCTCTATCGTGAATGAAGTGCCAAATGCAGTTTGGACCGTCTCTGCTTGTTTGCAATTGCAAGGATAAATAAAGAACTAGTTTGTTGAATAAGTACCGCTTATTCAACGGAAGAATGAATTTCTTTACTCAAAAAACACTATAAAACTTATTTTACCTTAGTCACTAGGCTATATGAGGTAAATTCTTAGGTTTCCGAACCATACGTTGGTGACCATTAACAAGTTACTTAAAGGGATAGTTTATCCAAAAATAAACAATTCTGCCATTAATTACCCAACCTTGTGCCATTCCAATTCCTTTTGTTCATCCTTGGAATACAAATGAAGATCTTTCAAGAAACATGAGAGAGTTCTGTCCCTCCATTGACAGTCCATGCAACTTGACGTTTCAGAATGTTCATAAAGAGATCAAATTTTCTAAAGAGACATTATCAATTTATTTGATGAACAGATTGAATTTAGGCCGTTATTCACATCTAAACATTCATCAACTCACACATCGTGCGCATGTTCGCTTGCTTGACGCACGAGAACCAATGAGATTCATTCTCGTGTGTCCCATCACATTTGAGCTTCCGCAGGAACCAATGAGGTTTGTTCTGGCGTGTCTAGTAATGTCAGTTGAACTTCTGTTTATGTGCGCTGATCAAATGTGAATAAAAGACTAAATTAAATATGTTAGCGATCAAGTGATCAAGACTAAACCGCTCGATTCATGCCGCCGGAAGTGCCGCTTCGAGATGCCGATGCCGCATTTTGCGCTTGCTCTCTCTCCGATTCATACGGGTTTTTTTAGTTTTTTTTTTTGTTTGTTTTTTTTTGAGTGAACTGACCCTTTAAAACTTCTGGGATGTTATTGCAAAAGAATAAACAATTGTGAGTAGTAGTCAATATTGGGGAAAAACGTTAAAACTTAAGAAATATCGGATTTCATTAGCCTAAATACTAAAATGCTTCTTCTTAGTTTAGATCCTAGCAAAACGTAACGCACTATTTAACTCGCGCATCTTTATTTATTTCTCCCTGCCTGCAACCCTCCCCCATTCAAACCCGGATGGATGACTTCACTTTCCCGTCTGGGTTTCCTTTCTGGTTTCGGGATCTCCCTCTATTTCTCTCAAGAACTCACCAGCAGGCGGACGCAGCACTCCTCTCTCCAGACACACCAGACGGTTCGGCCAGGAGAGATAGTTATTCCAGGGTCTTAGCTGGACTTTATCTTTCGACACTGGGGAAAAGTAGCCTGAAAAGACTTTTTAAATTCACATCTACCTCCAAATAATACTAGTTTTTCCATACGACCTTAGCTGGGAACTTGAGTAGCCTATACACCTGAGTATAGCCATGTCCGAAGTGCTGCCATACAACGAGGGGAAGATGAACGGCTACGGGGCGGACAGTGAAGTCTCGTTCAGCTGTCGACTGCAAGACACGAACTCGTTCTTCGGAACATCACAGTCCAAAAGGCCACCGAAACTCGGGCAGATTGGCAGGGCAAAACATGGTATGTATCCGCAATATACTGATAACCATCATAACATCATGCGTCTTACCTGTAACAATGGCTAATACGATGGTTTGTGTGCAACAACAGAGGTTACACACAAACAAAATGAAATCAGGTCCACAAATGATACTAAAACGCTATAAAAAGCATTAAATGTACAATTTTAATATCTTGATAAATTAAATATGAATAACAATAAAACATTTTTTTGATACAAATGTATTATTTCAATCATATGGTAATTCAAAGATTTTTTTCTTGCACATACAATATAAAAAGAATATTGAAGAATAATTTACATTTGCATTTCCTGTTGAATCTAATATAATTTTTCACTTCATATGGTGAGGTAACCTACAGTTAACCAATTACAGTGTTTTATAGGCTATTTATCCATTTCATTTTGTTCCTCGTTAAAATGTTAGTTTTCCAAAATAGCTCTTTTCTTGTTGAAACATAGATATATGCCTTTTTTTTTTACTTTTTGCTTACTATTTAAAAGCTCTAAAATAACATGTGTGTCCTCTCTCCACAGTGGTCATTGAAGATGACCGAATAGATGACGTTCTCAAAGGAATGACAGACAAGTCAACCCCTGGCGTGTAAACCTGAACAATTACACCTCGTCAACCTTTTCTTTTAATCACTGGTTTGAAGCACTTGTCGCCTGTGCATGTGAACGAGAGGTGAAGATGATGGTTCAGTGTACAAGTACAGGATGATGGATGAAGAGCCACTCTGGGCAGTGGGTTAAAATAGTGAGATTTGAAGATGATGGCAATTCTCCAACTGAAACCCAACCCAAACTGCCGCTGTGAAGAAAGCTGCTCAAGATTTCTGGTCATTTAGCCCCCTTGTCTCGTAGAAGCCGTGGGTCTGGGTGTGATATTTCATCCCTACATCAGCAAACCGAAGCCCCTGTTTCATAGGCATCTATCATACTATGAGCTGCTCGTTCAAGGGAGCTGTCCAGTTCAGCACCTGACGCACAACTTGACTGTCTTTCCAGAGAAATAAGCTATATCTTGCATGGAAATGGGATGATGTATGTAATCGAGGGGAGATTGATTACATTTATTCACTGCTGTCATATCTACACACATTCCATTTTCAATCCTTGACTGATCAAATTCCCATTTTATAGCGAATAAAGCTGCCAGCAAGAGCTGAAGAATGACAGCAATGGAAGGAAAATGAGAAGCAGGAGTACAACTTCTTGTTTGTTTTGTGGTGTCGTGTATAGATTAATATATACGGTTCTCTTTGCATGAACTTTTCTCTTGTGCCATTGCGGGAGTTTCCACCTCTTTTAAACCCAGGCACGCTTGTTTTTACCGAAATCAGTATTTGTATTTTTTATATCTGAATATTTGTTATGATATCTAATTCATCTAATCCTTAATAGTCCATCGACACAGACAGGGTATGTGTAGATACAGAGGCATAACACATAATCATAAAAGGACAGACTGAATGTTATTTTGGGGATGGGGTTTCACACATCTGCATTAACATGCTTTTCGTTGCAATAAGTGATTATGCCTTTGTTGATAATGAAATGACTAGGAAATATAATTTCAGAGTATGTTCAACAGCACTCTCACTGCAATTGTACATCAATGTTTTTTTTGTTTTTTTTACATTTCAGTTGAATATTTATGTATTTGTTTGTTTTTGTATTCATAATGTTCAGTGTATGGTTTATTGTGCATGAAATATGAATATCTTTCAAGGTTATACATTTATGAAGCAAAAAACTGTACACAAATGTCTCAACATTCTACAAATGACTTAATAAATACATTTTGAGGATTCATTCATCATGAGGTTTCATTTTTACCTATTTCAAAGAGTGAAGTGAAGATCATGGGCTATCCTTTAATTTTGATATAATCTAGTGAATTTGAGGGTCAAATGCAGAAATGAGTTATTAAAAGGATGATTTCTGTAGTTGTCAGAAATTAGAGTGAATGTTGCCCCTCCAGCCAAGCCGACAGCATGAGAATAAATTCAATTCCAATTTAATTGTATAGCGCTTTTCACAATACATATTGTTTCAAAGCAGATTTACAGAAAGTGCGCAGGCGTTTACTCTTCACAGGCGTTAAGTCGTCTCATCGCAGGTGTTGGGGCATCTGAAGTCTCCGTGAGAGGCTGGATACAAACTGAAGCTGACAAACGCCATTTTACTCGGGACTAGTGTCCCGAGATAGCGGCAGAAAAGCAAATGGGAAATAATTAGCATAGCTGCTGTATAGCTGCATAATATTAATGCATTTGATCTGTTTCATCAGAGGAATAAAAGGTAGCCTAAGCATTATGTGAAAGCTTGGCTAAAGAGATGCGTCTTTAATCTAGTTTTAAACTGGGACAGCGAGTCTGAGCCTCGAACAATATCAGGAAGGCTATTCCAGAGTTTAGCTGCTAAATCAGCAAACAAACAAACTTAATGTCTGCCAACCACACCAAACCTTCAGGATTTTAAGCCTGGCATCTAAATAAGCAATGCCAAAAAGCCAACCAAAATACTCAAAATACACACTAACACAGTAACATAATGAGGGTCCCTACATGCAAAACGAAGCATTGAGAACTTTGTAAGTGTACAGTTTAATAAGAAGATACTTTATAAAGACAGTCCACTTCGTATACAGGCGGCACCATCTTTGCAAAACAGTCTCGACTAACGCCGTTCACACAGTTCAGCTCACTTAGCACGACGTTCGTGGTTTGACTTGTTGTGACTGTTTTTCCAAGATGGCTCCTGTTTGTATACACGAAGTGGACTGTCTTTATAAAGTATCTTCTTATTAAACGGTCTGTACACTTACCAAGTTCTCAATGCTTCGTTTTGCATGTAGGGACCCTCATTATGTTACTGTGTTAGTGTTGGGCTATTTTGAGCCTTGTTAGTGGTATAAACGAGCGATTTCTTTTTGCTTATTAAATGCCCCCATTACTAGCGTTATACGCTAAACAGTTTTTAGAGATAAAACTCTTTACATTCGATTATCATGAAAACAAATCTCAGAGAAAGGTTGACTAAGTACCAATGTGTTATTAGACCAAAGGTTCATTTTGCGCCAGAGTTCTCCTTTAATTGGTCAATCGCAGCATTCAGCACTCTCCTTTTTTATCCAATCCTGTTCCTTTAAAGCCACTGTTCTGCAGAGTTTAGCTCCAGGACCAAGTTTGGACACCCCTGCTCCAGCCATTCACTGTCACCATGGCAATGCTGCCACACAACTGCGGCTCTGCTTTCATGGCCCTGTCCCAAATGGAACCCTAAGCCCATACAATACAGTAGATTCGTGACGTGGGTAGATGTGGAGATTGTAAGTCCACAAGTGAGAGAAGGGTGCTTCTCATTCAGAACGGCAGCATAATAGGCTGCATATCTCGGCAGCCACGTCATCAAACTTTGTCAAAAGACGTCTCAATTTGACGGATCCTTGGAAGGAAGCCTTTGTTTCTCCTTCTTTCGGGTAATTTTGAGGGACGCTTCAAGTGTATCAGACATAATTCTCTGCACACATTCAAATTCATTACAAATAGTGGACGGAAAATAAGTCGGCACTGAGCTCATTATGAAACATAAGACAAAAACAAGGTTTTCGGATGTGATGGCATACGTTATCTTTTGTTTTGGTGTAAATTAACACTACTGCCAATATTGTAAGCCACTGGGAGACCACAGATGTTTGTCATTCATTAGAGAAAGCTAAATGTGTTTCTTTAAATAAACTGCATCAGTGATTTGCATAGTCGTGAATATTATGCATAATTGAATTTAGCAGTTAAAATGTGCTTTCATCTGTTTTTTAAACAAATAATCCTGAACCAAGAAGATTCAATTTCAGCTCAAAAGTTGTATTTGCTGTATCAGTTTTCGTGATGACCCAAACCAGTGCCTCTTAAGTTTGTAGTGACTCAAAGCACAGAAGAGTCTAAACAACCCTCAAGCTAAATTTCTTATCAAGCTCTAAAATAGAAACAAATTACATTTCAGCAGAGGATTAAAAATGAATGGTTTCTGGTTTATTAATGCAGACCTCAGAAGAGTTTTGCGCTGTGCTGCGGCACGGTGTGGTGTTTGATGTTTCTCTGCAACGAATACAGAGACGAGGCGTCGGAGCACGACACAGGCAGGGCAGGGCACCCAGCATTCTCTGCAGGGACACTGAACCCTGTGCTGATCTGCATGTGGCGCACCTCCCTGCTGACTCACAAAGACACAAAACGTGACACATTTAAAAAAAAATCAAATGTGCATTTAATTTCTATATTTTAAAACTATCAATCATTTATTGTTAATGCATATATCTTTATAAATAATTTCATTATTTATTCAATTACATATTTAATTTATTAGTAATTAATTTAGTCATTTAAAATCACATTTATGTATATAACATACAAATAATTATTTTATTTTTAATCATTATTTTTATACAGTTGTCTAAAACAATATGATGAACTTAGGTTAATTGTTAGACAGATGCATTTCTGAATGTAGAAGTATATTGTCTAATCATGCTAAAGATTTTTCAATGACAGAATATTCAACATCTGTATTATAATTATAATTATTATTATAAAAAATAGGCTATGTTGAATTGCAAATTGAATCCTCGGCTTACTGATTGTGAGTTTGTGTTGTATCCATCCCTACAAACTGTTTAGCAATAGTTTTGACTCATTACTATGACATTACATTTTGTGATGCTGATGAGGAGACTGTTAGAAGGGAGTGGGGGTTGAATTAAACATTATCCTACAATGTCTTGAAGCTTTAAATGGATGTTTCATTAATTCACGTTTATATAATCCTTAGATTATCCCTTTATGGGCACATCCCATATAGGAATCCCCATAATGGGATGCTGAATGCAGTGGTCATGTGCTTAATTTAGGCAGGATTAGATTAAAACTTCACTCCCATCATGCACCCTTGATAAATGTCTATTAGAGAATGACAATAGGCCTACACTATAACTTAAAAACAACAACAACAACATCCTAAAACATTTTTGTAACCCAGGTTGTAAGCCTATTATAATTGTTATTATTTTAGACCTGTCAGTGTGGTTTTAATTTGCGGTATATTGCGTACATACGTCACTTACCTGTGCGTGTCTCGTCATATCCGTAAATAGAGAAAGTTATTTACTTATTATGCGTGTATGGTGTATATGTTGTGGATGGCATAGGTTATTAGTTGTTACAACGACTTAGATAGATTGACATGGAGCAGCTAAATCATGAAACTCCGATAATCACTCGTTTTTAAAAAAAAAAAAAAAATCGTTGAACACTGACGAGTCTGCAGGCAAAAAGAGAACGACAGAGCTCGCAATAAAACGAGAATCAATTTGCTTTTCGAAGATGAGGAGAGCTGAGGGATTTGAAATGTTGTAAAAGCGGTGCAATTGCATTTTTATTACATAACAGGTGAGTAAGGTATTTTATTCAACAGATAAATTGCCATATTTAGCTCTCTAAAAAGATAGCTCGTTGTAAAGCATTATCTATTGCGAAGGGTCATATTCGTCCGCAGTTAAGCAGAGCCGAAGCACAACCAAAGTAATATTCTTCCGCAAAATTCATATCGTGTTCTTTTATATGGAAAGTTACTAAATGTAAAGATTATATCAGATATAATAGTAATATGTAATAAAACATGTTTCCTTAACTATACGCCTCTCAAACTAATATTCACATACTTTTGCTTGGAGTGTACTTCAGATGCACTGATATAGGTCAGTCTGTGAGAGATTATGAGGTAAATAGGGACCCTTCTCTTCTCATGACTCAAATCATCCATATATTATTTATAGTAACACTGCACAGCACAGGTAGTGTTAAATATGCCATTGTAAGCTGTATCTGATGTCTATTGTTTATTTGTTCTCCCTGCAAAGCTAAAAATAAATCACTTGATATTCCTTTTCTGATAACCGTAACAAGAACAAGACGGACATAAACAGCAGCAACTGCTGACTTCCAACTCACAGCAAAATAAATACAAATCTGTAAAAGATTGAGAAACATTCTGTAAGGAGAATAGCAGATGAAATTGTTACTTACTGATTTAACGTCTAGGTCTCTTAACTTCTACACTTCTACACAAACAGGAAGGTTTATTTGCAGATATGGCAGGGACGCAATGTATAAACGAATATGTGACAATACTTGAGATTGTTTGCAGATGAGAACTTTGAGTCTTTGTCTTTCAGAAATGTTGGAGCACACACACGAGGGAACAACATTGAGACGACAAGGATGACTGGAAGACAACTTGAATGACACGATGACTGGAGGTAGCATTAGCTATAGCAAGGTAGTCAGTAACATCAAGCAGGGCTGCATTTCTCAAAAGCATCACAAGGCTAAGTATAGAACCATTGCTACCAATGGTCTTTACAATCAACTTAACTCGTGCTTTTGGGAAACGCAGCCCAGGTAAGTGGTCTGCACTGCAGCATCAGACAAGGTCTGACAATATGTGCTCTATATAGTGCTGGTGACGAGGGGGTTTGTACTGTATATATTTGGTTTGATGAGGAATTACATTTTAGTTGTGACTCATTGTATGTGTGAATGTGATCCACAATTCACTCTTCATTTGCTCACCTAGCGACTTCCCTCAAACACCAGCTACTGGAATGTATTCAAGCAAAATTGGGCCACTGTGTCTCTTGACCATGAGTCAGCGTGTGTTTCTGTTTTTAACAGATGTGGATATCTGAGGGGTTTCTAATATACTGATTATATACTCAATACAACCTGCTCTCACATATAACTACATTTAAAAATAATACATGTATTATTGATTATTTAATATTTAATCAGTTGCTGCATTCACACCATGTCGTAATCAGAATTTTGATGATAACTTCACGTGACGTTCTGCTCAGACTGGGTAATATACTAAGTTTTGTCATTAAACTCTAGATGGCGCAGGCTAATAAGTACTTACTCGCAGAATTACGAGGACGTGAATGCTTTTTTACAAATGGGAATCTCTTAATTACGGTAACTACACCTCTTTTTTTAGAGCAGAAATCAAAGGAAGAAAGGAGCGAATAGTGAAACTTTTCATAGACAAAACACAAAAATATGAAAGAATAAATTGAACTGGAAAACGCAATTTATTCTTCCATTATTTTCTATGGTTTCCATGGTTTGTTTGAAAACCCCTTCAGAATTAAGTACAGTTCACACCAATTAAGATGACTATGACGATAAAGATATAGTTCTAGAAAATCGTTCTAAATGTAAAACAACTGCACAGTCTAATCCTATAACGATAATGGCAAAGAGAAACAAAGAGTTGTCTTGTTCAACCAAGAGGATGAAATCTCTTTCCTCCACTGGGATTTGTTATATCACAATCTGATAATAAGTTGGTGATTGTGCTCTTTTGTGTTCTTGGTTCAATCAATGGGGCCTCTGAGCAAACCAGTGGAATTATTGTGGTAGAGAGCAGCAAACTGGCAATAAGAGCCATGTAGACAGTCAGTTGTCCGCTGGCTCCTCGCTGCCTGTTATGTAAGTTTCATGCTCTAGAACTATGCTGATAAGACTTGAAAAGGCAGGCTAACAACTTACATAAACACCCTCAGTGCTGAGATGGGCTAAGAAAATATTTAGAATGGGTTTTAAGGGGTAAATACATACATATTTTAAAATGTAAAAACCTGATAAACAGAATGCAAATCTCTTTTAAAAACCAGTACATGTGAAGTTATGGCTTTTTGAACAAGAAAAAAAAAATGTCGGGTCGGACTTGATTTTGTCCATAGGGAATTGATTGGATGGTTCTGATTTGCTGTTGCTGTGATGATGCATGTGAGTGACAGGTTCTCTCAGTCACGCCAGTAAACACATCATCAAAGAAGAGATATTGCTTCAAGAGGGAGGGGATGGTATTTTGATTTTCCTTTTTTATTTGCAAGGAAAAATCATTTATAATAAATACTAAATTGTACATTATGATTTCAAGGTAACTAAACAAATTTATGGTTACTCATTGAGATACTGAAGTTCTGCTCTATGTCCTGCTTCAAAATTAGTCTTGGGTCTCTCGTTCATGATTGTATTGATTTATCTGCATAATCCGTATTCAACAGGAGATGATTCGAGCTAGAGTGGGCTCTATCTTGTTTTCTGTAGAGCAGTTTTTATTATTATTGTTCAGAGGCTTCAGAAAAAGTAGGGCAAGCTGTCTGTCTCTCATGCCACCTCTGCAGGCCCCAGGGATGTGATTGTTCTCGGGGGTAAGGGAGATCCTTGTGGGTGACAGGACACGTCTGCCTTGTGTCTTTGCATCCTTCTTTTTTTTATAGTCTTTTTACTCTGAATGGCTTTGACATACAAATCTGATGCCAATGTAAATAGTCTCATAACACGAAGCACGAGTTCTGGAGCACACAGTTTAACAACATGTCTTTTTTGCACATGACAAGCTTGTTTTGGTGTCAAAACTCCTCTTGCCGTAAAGGTATAGTTCACCCACAAATTAAAATGATGTCATTTACTCACATGCATTTTGTTCCAAACAAAGTGTTTTTTTTTTTTTTTTGTATATTCAATTTCAGTAAAACCATTTCCATTTACACAATTTTTTCTGCTCATGTTTTAAGAAGTAGTGTGTTTTCCATTAATTTTTCCAGTTTTGTCTTTACGATTTTATGCGACAACTGCCATGCTATTATATGAATGAGTGGCCAATTTTTAGCAACCTCTTATTTATTGTATATCAACTATTTTAGATAAATCCAACCCTAAGAGTCACATACAAATAAAATATACTGTATTCGACAGACAGTCAGACGTTCTGCTCTAAGGTCACCAGGATTTCGTCAGCAAATTGGACTGTACTTTATATCGAACTGTCGAGCTCCAAAAAAAAAAAAAAGAAAAGAAAAAAAAGTGTGATTTGTGCACTATTTCCCAAGTCTTCTGTAGCCATATTATAGCTTTAGAAAAAAATTTATGTTAAGTCAATCTTCCATCCATTAGCTCTAAAACTCTCTTTAATGAACTTTTAAGTTCAAGACGGCCACCATTCAACCTGAAAGAAGTCGTATAACCATTTCAATAACTCTGAAGCTGATCAGTTAACCTAAAACAAACTGCATAGTGTCCCATTAATTATGATGTTTTATGTCATAATGACGATTTACCAATGCATTTTTTTTTTTATTGGTTAGAAATGGGTATCCATGGTTTTGAGATGAAGACAGTAACAGATGCATGTGTGCTCACCCCAGGGTTGTTTGACAAATTATATAAAGTTACTTTTAGAAGTGTTTTAATGTACGGTCATTTCTAAAAGTCGAAAGGGCCAAAAGTGAAAATAACCAAGAGTTAAAAAACCTTTTAATCAGTTTTTTATATTCAACAACGACCTTGTTCCCTGTCTGTGCCCACATAAACTTAATAAACAAATGACAAAAAATAGCCTAGTAACACATTAACTTTATCCTAGTATCCACTGAACTGAATTGTAAGTACATTAGCATTAGAGTCATCGCATAAATTTGGGCCATGTGTCCTGCATTGTGTTTCTAAAATTCCCTCCCGTTGATAACACAAAAATAGCCCATAAAAGCAGATTACAGGCGGCGTGTGTGTGTGTGTCTGTGTGAATGTGCGAAGCTCTCTCAGGGGGCCGCCTGCTTGCTGAAGGCTCACTTGCTCCAATCAATGTGGCAAGCTTGAGTTCTTAAGCCAGCTGAGAGATGTGCTTGCCTGGATCAATGAGCAAGAGCTGGCAGCCTGTTACTGACTTACTCTTATTAAAGCAAAGCACAACTACAGGAACTGGGGAGAGAAGTTGAGACAAAGCAAGTTTGTTGGGGAGGTTAATGCCAAAGAAAATTGAAAAATGGGTAAATGATGATCGTGATAAGCCAACACCCATGTATTAGTCAATATATCAATGCAAATGCCTGACAAATTAGCTCATTTAGTTAGTTGAAGAACTTGGATCAGCATTAAATGTTTGCTCAAGGGAAGCATTAATCTTCCTATTTTTTCAGAATTATATGAAATCTGTCCTTGGGGCCGGATGTTGATTCGGCCCCAGATGTCATTGACGTGTGTTTTCAGCAGAGGGAAGACAGAGGACTTGTCCATGTCCTGTCCAATGATTTCTCACTGTGCAGTCCTGCCGAAGAGAGAGAGTGGGAACAATCGCTACAGTAATAAATCAATGTGTATTTGAACTATACATCTCCTGCCAATCAAACCACTTGATGAGGGAAATGAATTATTAATAATACTATAGAGTGTTTCTGTGAGGTAATGAACCATGAAAATGTTTTATTGTTAGTGACTATTATGTCAAATGTCATTATGGCCGACATTCTGACGAATATCCAAAGTCTTTTGTCAGAAAAGAGAATTTTATGTTCCTGGGGTTAAATTTCGATTCTAATGTTTAACTTTTGCCTCAAACCCAGGATTTCAATCTTAAGTTATCAAAAAATAAGTTTTCTTCCCTATTCTGATGAATATCTAAATGAAATGGCTTTTAGAACAAGAAAGAACAAGAAAAATGATGGATGGGACTTGATTTTGTCCATTGAAAAATTGACGTTTGCTATTGCTGTGTGATCTCATGTGAGTGACTGGTTTTCCCGCCTTGTGCCAGTAAATATGTCAACAGAGAAGAGGGAGGGAAGTTATTTTGATTAGTCTTTTAGAGACACAAAAAAAGAAAAAGAAAAAAGATTTGCACAGATAAATCATTCATAGTAAACACTGCTATATTCCATAAAAAAACAAGAATTGTCCATTTTGATTTTGTGCTAACTAAACTATAAACATCATTTTCATCTTGTCTGAATAACCCAATAAACTAGTTTTGGACTGAATTGAAATGGACTGAAGTCCAATAAACATTTCTTTTTTATTATACTTTAATTATACAATAATAATTTTATATATATATATATATATATATATATATATAAATTCTTTTACCCAAATTACGATGTACCTCAGTTGTGGCATCATGTCCACAACAACTAACAGTTTTAGCCATAATAAATATTTTTCAAAAGTTAATGTCAAAAAGACAACAGTGTCCGGGAAGAGATTGAGATAAAATGTGAAATATATGTGAAAAAAACAAGGATCAACAAATCAAGGTAAATACCACTTGTGAACAGAATATTTGTTTTAATTCCAATTAAATTACGCAAAAAAAAAAATGAAAATATTTAATTTGGTTTATTTTTGATAAATAAAATTACAAAATTAGCCTTAAAGCACCCATTTTTAAATAAATTGTTCAAAATGTAATTTCCACCACAAAATGCTATTAAACAATACATAATTTGAAATGTTTTAGAAATATTTATGGCAAAAATGATTAATAAGTTGATAACATCCACAGGGACCCTGTACATCCCATAGTTAAAGACTGAAGGACAACAGAAGGAGAACTTTCTAAGAAAGATCATTTGTTACATTTTCCTCCTTCATAACCTCAACTTCTTAGTCTCTCTCTTACCCCCTCTAGAGAAGGTGCATGAAAGAAAGCACAGTCTAATTACCAAAGTTTCTGACTGCTTACCCAACTTTTACCCTTACCCTGCTTTTTCCTGAGCAGAAGTTTTCACTTCATCAGACTGAAACCCAGTTTCCTTTTCAATCAGATGCAATGAAACTACATTTACTAAAATAAAATATGAGCTCAGTTGGAAAACACTACAACATACTGTACAGTAGGTGATACAATTCTGTATTTTTTTTATTTTGCAAATGCTTTCCAGATTATGTGCAATCATACGAGAGTAACGAGACTGATACCAGACCACCATTGTTCGTTGTAAGATGGCAACAGTAAGCAACCAGAATACGTAAAGGGAGAAACTTGGTGGGGTGATTCATCCTCATTAGTGTCGACAGTAACTTACCCCGCAGTGGTCCATAAGCTGAGGGTCAGAGATTGTCTTGGCACCTGCTGAAGTTCCTGTCTGTTTCTGTCATGCTCGTGTGACCTACATTTTCATTTGTTGTGAGGCTGGATTCCCTATCTTCAAGTGAAAGAGAGAAAGAAAGAAAGAAAGAAATAAGAAGAGCCTGGTAGATTAGAGATGTGCTGCTAGGTTTACTTCATGATCTTCATAATTTATCTAATATCTGCACATTAAGCCTTGAGCAACACTTGTAAAGGAAAAAATGAAAACACAATATCAGTCGAAATTTAATGTCAGTCAAATTCAAGACTTTGTAAGATCTGCACAAATAAAACTATTACCGTAAGCCATACAGAACAAACCTATACAATCTCAAAATAGCCTGTAGGCTAAAATCTCAGATTTTTTTTACTTAATTAAACAGACTGCAGCACACATTCAAAGAAGGACTTAATACTGGTTATCAGCAAAACAGTAACTGCAAGTTTAGAATACTCAAGACATGTTTTTAGTCAATAACTGAAGTTGATTTGGGAAAACGTTCAAATAAGAGGTTGACTGATATTGGATTTTGCTGATATGATTATGAGATTAAAGAAAACACTAAACGCTAATAAAGAAAAGCAATACCCAGATTGTTATTATTGGTCTGACTTGTAAATCTATATACTGACTGAATGTGTTAAATAATGTTCTACGTTCACACAACAAAGATGTACTAAAACTGAAAAGTCATTGCTGTGTTTTTCGCGTACGGGTGACGACATCAGAACGGTCTCCGTTCACAAGGATCCGCGAAAACGACTAAAAACACAGTATTTTACTGCCAGGCCAGTAGTAGGGGATGTCACTAAAGAAACATTAAGCAGCTATTGACCGAGCACGCAATACGCATGTTTGATGTCACAGTTTTGACAAGTTTGCGTATTTGTAGTTTACGAAATGATGGATAGCGGTATTTTTTTCAGAAACATGCACTTTGAAACCGGATTTCAAAAGCTTGTGTTTTCAGGCCACCAAAACGGCATAGTTGTATTAATAAACGTATAAATGTATAAAACGTATAAAAAGTTATATTAATAAACGTAGTTTTCTGTTTTTAGTAGAAAACAGTGTTGTGTAAATAGCCCCTCAGTCTTTTCTTGCTTCCTCTGACTGGGTGGACCAAGAAAAACATTTTATAGTGTAAAACCCTACGTCCAAAATAATGCATTTGTTTGAGTATAGAGCCAACTCAAATTATACAAATGAGTTCCATCAAATTAACTTTTTTTTAGTATTTTGAACTTTTTTTTTTTTTAGTTCACAAAAGTAAGTTGAATTGTTTTGAGTTTCATGAACATGTTTCATTTAATGTAGAAAAACCTCAATTTAGGTTAAACTGGGCTGGGGTTTCTATTTCCCATCATGCTTTGCCATGGCACTCAAAAGGCAGAGTAAATGCTAAAATTTTGTGTTAATTTTTTTTTGTGCCAGATACTAAGCGTGATATTTAGGGTGCTTTTCAATATCCCTCCTCGCTCCTCCGTCCTCCATCCTATGACCCTTATGCTCTTAAACAAACAAACAAAAAAAAAAGACTTACGCAGCTTTTGCCATATAGTTAATAATGTGCAGAATCTGGCATTAAAAACATTGACACCAAATGACCTCCTCCCAAACTAAATGTACTTAAATATAAGCAAAAGTAAGAATAAAATGAAGAGTACTGAGAATAAAATAAGCATTCCTTGGGTGAGATCAGGAGCACAGAGAAAGGTTTGGATGACTGACCCAATTAAAATCCACTGCTGTTGACAGCGGTGAAAGTCACTTATGCATGATAATCCCAATGCTCATTAACAGTATTGTGTGTGCAAGTGTTTGTGTGTGTGTGCACAGTACAGTAGGTATGTGTGTGTGAAACGGGCAGCACGTGCGGTGGATTCACGTGGTGAGTTTGCACTCACCAACACAGGATCCAGGCTCCACTGTTGCCTGGTTACCAGATTAAACCCAGAGCCCCCTAAACAAGATCTTTTTCAATTGTTTTGTTTCCTTTTTCATCCCCGCAACAAGAACAAAATCCCACAAGTTGAAGAAATACATACAGTGCTTCCTTTTTCATCCCATAACAAGAATAAAATACCACAAATTAAAGAAACACACACAGCGTTCAAATCAAGTGCAGTATATGAAATGTAATTCAGAGTGGCAGGTAGTAGATATCTTTAGCTTGACCTAGAAATATGGAGAATTATCAGATAAAACTGGAGAGATCAGCATTAAGAGTACATAGAGTGAAAATGGCTTGTATTACGAGGATCAGTTATGAACAGAAGTGACATTTGCAATCATTGATTTTAGGTTACTGCTAGGTTAGAATATGTCAGTGTCATTGTTTTGTCTCTAGATGCAGACCAGCCAATTTATTTATTTATTTATTTATTTTTGTCTAAGGCACGTTTATACAGTAAAGGCTGCTTGCATGTCCTAATTGGGCCTGAGGAAAGTATCATAGAAAGTGTTGACAGAAATTGCCTGGAAACCTAAAACTGAATTTAACCAAATGAATTTATCTGAATGATTAATGACTAAATGATAAATATGATTTTTCCTTTAAGAGTATTAAGTATTGAACTGATTTTCTTAAACAGGCAACAAAGGGAAAAGTCTATAGACCACAGTCTATTTTTACGCCCCTAAAAAGGGCAAAGTAACCCCTGAGATACAAACTTTCAAAGAATTTCAACAAACATAATAAGCTGACGCTTAACGACAACTTTTTAAACATGTAAGTCTGCTCTAAATATTGACACATACATGAACACGCTGTACACACTTGCACACACACATTTACAAACTTCTATGTTAGATGCGATGAATCGTGATTAATTTATTTGACAGCACAACAAATATACATTTTACAGCTAGCAGACACAAAGCTGTATCATTTATAGAAAAATATTTATGCAAATTAAGATCAATTTACTTTTTCAGTATGATCAGTATGCATTTTTACGCAAAATAAATATTTAATAATGACTAGGAATTTAATTATATCTTAATTTATTTTAAGCATACACCTTACCGAAGTTTTGAATTATTTATTTTTACAAACTTTTATGTTAGATGCGATTTATCGATTTGACAGAAATAATATTTAGCCATTTAAAATGTAGGTAACACTTTAGTTTAGGGTCCAATTCTCACTAATAACTAGTTGCTTGCTTATTAGCAAGGATTTTACTATGATATTGGCTGTTTATTACTTACAATGCACATATTAATGTCTTATGCTGCATGAATATACTCTACATCCCCAATCCTATCCAATACCTACATCTAACAACTTATAAACTATTAAGAAGCAGTAATAAGTGTATTGAGGAAAAGGTTAATAGTATAGTGAGAATTTGTCCCTAATGTGTGACCAACATGTATATTACACACTACAGTATATACAGTATACTTTTTAAATGTCATGCCACATGTGATATACTCTGTAATGTATTTAAAACAAAAAGTTAATAGCACAAAAACGTCCAAACTTCTCCAACTATTCGATTAGTGTCTTTTACTTGATCTGAATATGTCTATACAGCTGGCTGACACAGTTTGGCCTGAGCCAAAACTCACATCTACCTCCTCTCCTGCCTTTTTTTCTTTTCTTCCTCCCTCTCTCTGACCCTTCGACACCCACACGCACATCCATCATGGGCTGTGAGTTACCCGTGTGGAAAAAAGCTCTCAGCTCCAGAGATTAACCAAAAAAAGAAAGAAAAGGAAACAAACAAAAAAAAGCTGTTTTCCCAGCCATCAAGAGATTCTCTGCACCACAGAAGAAAGTGGCTGCCACTATCATTCCTGCCAATTACCTCCGGCCCCCTCAGGCATCTCCAGTTTCCACGGTAACTCGTGGCACCCACTCTAGCTGGGATGCGCATCACCATGGCAACCTGAATCGAAGGTTTCGTTTGCTTGTCTTCGCAGTGACAGTGCTGACTAGCCTCATTACTGAAGGATCATGCTGAGGCTATGAGAACCCTTTGATCACATGACCCAATTATGGCAAATATCCAGTATGTGTGACAACCCCTGAAAAGCTAGTTTCAGCTAGCTCATTCCTGCTGTGCACAGATCACTTTAAACGCACAGCAGTGAATTCAGAGTTCTCTCACTGTCCCACTGAACAAAGGTTTCAAACATGTCTTGTTGTTCAATCTACATTGTACGATTTAGTCAAAGGATGTAACTATGTTGGGACGCTTGTTTCTGCCAAAAAATAAATAAATAAATGCGACTTCATATTCTTCTTCATTTTCTAGAAATTTCAAAAATTGACTGTGTGATTAAAAAAAAAAAATCTCAATTACCTTTTTTATTTGTTATTCTGGTGGAAACAAACTTCCATATAGGTGTGAACTTCATAACTAACTATCTTTAAAAACTTTTTGACTCAAAAGTTACCAAGCCTTTGTGACAATTCCCTGAATGACAACTAGCGCTGGTCTTCTCAGTAATTTTTAGGGCTGTCAAACGATTAATCGCGATTAATCGCATCCAAAATAAAAGTTTGTGTTTTCATAATATGTGGGTGCACTGTGTATAATTACTTTATATATATAAATACACACACATGCTTGTATATATTTAAGAAATATTTTCATGTATATACTGCGTATAGATTTATATAAAATTTATATTATACATAAATACAAATATTTTATATATAAATAATGTTTTTTTCTTAAATATACATGAATGTGTGTGTATTTATATATATACAAAATAAATATACACAGTGCACCCACATATATTATGAAAACACAAACTTTTATTTTGGATGTGATAATCGTTTGACAGCCCAAGTAATTTTTGTAAAATATAAGCAAACAAATAAAGTCTAAACTTCTTCACAGCATACAGTAACCTCCGCACCTAAATGTTAGCTTATCTTTCTAAAAAAAAGACACCTAAGAGTCGAGTATATAAGATGATATGCTACAACCAGTTATTATGAGTTATTGATTGGCTTAGATTTGGGCCAGTTGTGGCTCATGTGTGGCTCTTAATCTAGATCTGTCTTTAATCTAGATCTGGTCATTCTGTATGTGGGCCAAGGGAAAAGTGGTTGTGTGGACTGGAAAAAAAATTGCGATGAGGGTATATATGTAACTTTACGTCAGTTGTGTTAGGGATATGAAACACTGCGCTAAAACAAAGCTTCAGTATCAGTTCACTGGCAGGATACTATCAAACAGGATAATAGCAACCTGCGGGGCTCTGCCTCGGGCTCCATGAACAGTATCTCTCACCCAATAATAGTTATTTCTTGCAATAGTAGTGCATATAAAATAATTAAATACAAGTGGATACTGAGGGCTGGGAGTCAGAGAGATTTCCATAACTCCCCCAAATCACAGCAACCATCAGAAATCTGAGATAACAGATGTTGCTTTTATTTCACTGTGTATTTTAGTCATACATCCACTCACAATGGCCTCTCAAGGTAAAAATATCCATCACACACAGTTGTTGATATCAATACTGAATTGTTAACATAAAGAATAAGCAGTTCAGTCAAGTGGATGTGTGAGTCATGGGATCTGGCACACACAAAAAAGTTGAGTTTTCATGTTTTAAAGGGATTTTAGACAAAACTTTCTGCTTTTTTAGATTTTCAAAACACACACACACCTAATATGGAGGGACATTGCATAGACTTTCTTTTTTTATAGTTATAATCTAACCGGCACACTAACAGAAAATGTTATGCATTTTTACAATTAAATCTGTCTGTTTGCTTGATAAAAATGTAAAGGTGGGAGTTCACATATAACCAACAGCCAAATTCATGTTATAACATCTGATGGTAGTTCCCTGCTGCATGAAGAACCACAGAGACGAGCGAAACAGTAGAGAGTGTATAGCTATTTTTGATCACATGATGAAATATTCACTGAGTTCCGCATGATGAAATAGCTTTCATATTTTCTCTCTTCTTCTCTCCCACATACTCTCTCTCTGCAGCTTCTCTTTTGCCTTTGAAAAATGAGCTTCTGTCTCAAGGTTTCAAGCTGTCACTCACGTCCCCCTGAAAACAACTTAATTACAAATGATTTGGGGCAAATGCCATTGTTACCACACAAACAAACTTCAAGAAACATCTGGTGGAAACCATTGTAATTACTGTGATTGTGATCAGATTGCTCTGTGTTTGTGACTGTTGATGCCTCTTGTGTGTGTTTGGAGGGTCAGCGCTCATTCGATTGGCCGCAAAGACAGAGCAATTCATCACTCGCTGACCTCTTCTGTCACACGGGCCAATATCATTTGCCATGTAAGTGGGCGGATGAAAGGGTCACTGTCCAGAAAACCAAATGAATCATCTTCAAAAACTGTCCTATAGATTTCACAGGCACACTCCATGCACTACACACAATCCTTTGTGTACATAACAAGATAACAACAGTAACTTAAAGGGACTATTTATTATTTTTTAGTTGCGTCAATGCTAACTTAATGCATGTGAAATTTTTTTTAAAGTTTAACACGTTAAAAAGATTTCTGTCAGGGCCACTAACGTCAAATATGATTGATAATTATCATACACACAGTTTGGACTGGCAGTATGGTTCTGTTCTGGGCAAGAACTCCCTATAGACTATATGGATAAGAGCAGGGAGAGCAGCAATAACCCCCCTTAGGGTAAACAGAACAGAAACAACATTAACGTATTGCAGATATCATTCATTCAATTTAATTTACAACATAATTTGAGAATTTGAGTCTGATTCAAGGGGACACACACACACAGAAAGACGCACGCCAGAATCGAGTTCTCTCTCATGCTTGAACGAATACTAGCATACACATTAATGCCAAACTGTCCGTTTTGTTGAGTATCCTCATAAAAGCAGTCTTAAATTAATTAAATAAAGTCTTAAATGAACATAAAGAGTTAGGGAAATGGGACGTGTGTGAGACATGCAGGGGCGTCAGATCTTAAAGTGACAGCAGTCATGTTAATCAAAGAACACATTTTGTTTAAC
This sequence comes from Pimephales promelas, assembly GCF_988280905.1. Taxonomy (NCBI): domain Eukaryota; kingdom Metazoa; phylum Chordata; class Actinopteri; order Cypriniformes; family Leuciscidae; genus Pimephales; species Pimephales promelas. The sequence goes on from NC_142790.1 coordinate 21,923,607, forward strand.
TTACTCTCATGTCGTTCCAAACCCATGTAAATTTCTTTTTATTGTGTAACATACACTCACAAGTATCCACACACAGGTTAGCAGCTGTGCAGTGCTGTTATGAGTTCATCAGACATACACACGTCGAAGTTCAGTTCAGTCGGAGGCAGGTGTTCGTGAAGAGAGCGGGAGGCTTTTGTGTCAAACTAAAGGATGAGGGGTGGAAGAGAGCATAAGGATGAATTGAGATGAAGAGGAGGAGGAGGAGGTGTGAAGATTTGGTGGGATGTTTATTGTTTCTGGGCGTTGTAGGCTGCAAAAAGACCCTGACTGTCATTGTAAAAGCATATGATGGCATGCATGTGGGTGTATTTGTGTTTGTGAGTGACAGCTGAGGGGTGGAAGAATCGGAGACTTGCGTAACCTCGTCAGCATGCAAATGACTTGGCAATACGGCTCAGACAAAAATGTCATTTTAGGGATGAGAGAGAACTACCAGACTATTATCACTCATACATTAGTCAGAGGCGAACAGAGATGCCGTTACGTGATTCTCCCCAGCCGTAAGTGTTCTTAGAAACAGCTTGCTGCTTCCACTTACCAGACTTAAAGTGTATCATGTTAGCCAAAATTTGTTATGTCCAAGTCTTATGGCCATAAGAAGATACACTGCAAAAAAAACAACATTTTTTTTTTAATCTTTTTTATTATTCTTCATTAAGCCTCCTTAAAAAAAGGATAATTACTTGAGAAGGAAAATGTATATGAAATTAATATTTATTTTCAGAGAATATGTCTTTAATTGCACTTATATTTAATAGCATGTATATTTAAGAAAAAATATTATTTACATATAAAATATTTATATATAATATAAATTATACATAAATCTATATACAGTATATACATGAAAATATTTCATAAATATATAAAAGCGTGTGTGTGTATTTATACATATAAAATAATTATACACAGTACACCCACATATATTATCATATTATGTAAACACAAACTTTTATTTTGGATGCGATTAATCAAGATAAATCGTTTGACATCCCTATGAAAACAGCGAAAATAATTTTATAATGTTGATATTTGCGCTTTGATTGAATTGAGTACTACGATAGAATTTACTTATTTTTTAAATTCTTGCTTGAACTAACTTTTCATGTAAATTACACTGGGTCTTTTTCTGTAGTATTTACTTCACCACAAAATCATTTTTATCAGGCTTTTCTTATATTAGACAGTTTTTTTTTTTTTACCAAATAACGGTATAGTGACACTTTTACTGAAAAAAAATTCAAAATACTGCTGCAGATAAAATATTTATATATATATATATATATATATATATATATATATAATTGAAATAGTTTTTTCTTATTTCCCACAAAATAAGAAGACACATTACTGATTTGCATGTTTTTCTGGCCTACAATGTGTTCTGGGAAATTTAGGCCAGTATTTGTGTTGAAGACGGTGTATATGAATTATTTGTATGATGTCATCCAGTGCTGATGAAATGCCCTGCTGTTTTGTTGTAAACATAATTGTAAATCTTGCATGCACATCTGTCTCTGTCTCATTCACACACACATAAGCTTTATCTTGCACACACACAGGTCCAAATCTGCTATCAAAGTTTGGAGAGGGTGAGCCTCACGAAACGGTTCCCATAGCAACAGTCTCTCTGTGCAACTCTCTTTGAATACAGTATTTTAGATTTGCAAATGTATACCTAATGATGACAAATTCCTGGCAGAGCCATCCTTCTTTCCTGACTGGTAAAAGATAACGGGAAGATATAGAGAGGGGGGAAATGATGCACTACTCGAGATTTCATTCTTTAAAGCTTGATATCACACCATTTCGGAAGTACTTTACTGGAAACACACACAGACAGAGCCGTAAACGGGTCTGTATTTGAAACTGGGATGCAGAGAGCAGCCTAACAGCCACCAATTACATTCTCCCTGAGGGGCTCAACTAATTAGTGATGATGAGGCTTCCAAATTGATCTGTCACAAGCAAATGCATCCATTATTTAAGCATGGCAGCACTCACTTAACACACATGGGCAAACTTTAATTGAGTGAGTGTGTTTAGGTGTGTGTGGGCCTGGTGTAAGACTGTGTGTGTATGCATGCTATTTGTGTTTAGGCACTGTAGACTGCATCTTGTCACACTTAATCCAAGCGAAGGCGGAGCTAATTCCAATATAAACATATAAGAGCTGAAACACGAACGAAACAGTGTGCATAGCACAAACAATACCGGACAAAGTAGTAGTAGTAGTAGAAGTACTTAAATACATAGCATAATAATGAACGGAATACAAACACGTGTGATTGTTAATGAATGTCCATGGTAACAGATTAGTGGCGGGAAACTAGAACAACAGGAAACAGGTTGTTACTGACGAATACAAACTAAAAGTCCATGAAAACTAAACTAAACACAGATCGTGACACATGTACTGTGCATGTTATATCCGGTCCTGCATGCGCTCCTTTATATCAAAATAGCTGATGTAATATATCAAAATACTGATAAAATATATCAAAATATCTGCAAGAGACATATTTAATGTGTACATCATATTTGCTTAATTCATAAGCCAAAAATCTGTTTCTGCGTACATTATAATACAGTAATACAATGGTAGAAAGAGATAGAGATTGCATAGTTTTTGATGGCATATTATTTCACAAGAACATGGCATATTATTTTACTTGTATTATTTTACAAATAAAATAATATGGCATATCATTTTGATGGCATATTATTTTACAATACATATTATTTTTTTATTTAAAAAAAAGCTAAATTGTAGGCTTTATTACAACTTTATCTTTATTTTTTTCATTTATTTGCTCCCGTTTTAAATATGAACCTCACTAATTCTGTTGCTCTTATGCTCAAAAAAAGCACAAAGTCTTGTCATTTCTTATAAACGATTTAAATAGATTTTATTTCTATTTTATTATTCTGAATCTTAATAAATGGCAATATTATTGTGCACATTTCATCAGTGCACATTAATCTAAATCCTTTTTGTTTTCAATGTAGTATATATCTGTGTGTGTTTTTGTCTGAATATGTATGTGTTTGTGGGTGTTTGTCCATTCATTGAGATTTCAGTAAAAGAAAATGAGATTAAAGGGTTTAGTGAGAACATTCTGTCTCTTCCTGACTAATCATTTCCACAGTATGGAGGGAGTCTCAGGGAATACTCATACATATAGGACCACCTATGCACACATGTATGTCCTCCTCTACAGGGCCTAACTAGTGTATTTGACCACGTTGCAGTACCGCCATTATATTTGATGTTATGTCTTCGATAGAATAAGTTGAAATACCGCTCAAACTCCTCAGAGGACAAAGTAAAGCCAAACTTACAGCAGAACTCCTTGTTCTAGCTTGCAGTGATGCCAACAGTACAAATCAGTCCTTCATATAGATGATCCCCTTGGTCCGGCCTGTCCAGAAAGACAGCATTACAGGGCAGATTAAGACCTTCAATTTTCAGAGGAATGCTTTTGGGAACAGCAGCCAGAGGTCTATTACAGTAAGAGGAGGAAAGAGTCGTTACATCACCGATCCTTGGGGATATTTTAATCAGTGTGGACATGAGTCGGACCGGGCACTCGTTTCAGACCCACCGCCTGTCATTCGGTCTGCCCGATGCAGTCCTGGGCAAATGCAGCAGATTATAGTCAAGGTCAGGATGTACCAAACATATGTCCAGAGTAACACACGAGAGGAAAGGAGGTCAGAGAAATGATTGGATGCTGACATTTTGTCTTCCAGACTGTACTGAATGTGTCCATGTGGAATCACGTTTGGGTCAAATATGGACAAACCCAAACATTGGGTTCAAATGTAATTAAAAAATGTAACCCAATGGCTGGGTTTGTCCATATTTGACCCAAAGTTGGGTTAAAACAACCCAGCAATTTTTAGAATGTTGCTTGCTCAGATTTATCTCTCGCCCAGGTTCAATGCAAGTCGCATTGAACATCTTAGGTCGCACCGTAGTCCTATCAGAAAGACTCATATACCCCTTTATCAACAGCAAACCTGATGCATTATAATTAATATTACTAAAAAGGCCTGCTAAAAGATTAGCTCAACAATCACCAAGAAATGCACCTCTATCTGATGTCTTACTTTTGAACGAAATATGCACATACACTATATTGTGGTTTTATCCCCCAAAATTATAATATGAATATTTTCTTTCCTCAAATGGCTTTAACTAAAATGAACTGCTATTTTAATAGCATTATTTTGGTTTTATTACATAAATAATGTCCTATATTATTAAAAAAATATTAATGAATATAATATTAGTATATATATTTTTCAGTTATTCATAGTCTCTGTTCTTTATGTTTTCAACATTGATTTGGCGTTGGATCATGTGACTGAAGACTGAAGTAATGATGCTGAAAATTCATCTTTGACATCACATAAATAAATTAGGTAAATGTATTTAAAAATAGAATACATTCAATTAGAAAATATATTTTTAACTTAATATTCCACAATAGTTTTGTTTTTACTGTAATTCGGATCAAATAAATGCAGCCTTGGTGAACGGTGTCTGCAGGAAAACAGGTCAGCGTTTAGGAAAGACTATATATTGTTTGTGTGTACATATGGCCATACAGCACAGATCCGTTTTACTGAGGTGCAATCCAGGATACTAATTCTGTAGTCATGCAACATTTACTGAATCCAAGGTCTCATGTGTGTGTGTGTGTGTGTGTGTGTGTGTTTTGAACCCTGATTGGGTTTTAAAGGCTTTTATACTCTTGTCTGTTGCTAGTAGATTTTAATCACAGACTAAAGAGGAGAGAAAACGCGAGAAACGGCGAGAGAGGGAAAAATCAGGCGTGCAGCAACATCAGATAATCTCCTGCTCTCACACAACCTGACGGACCATAACCTCTTCTCATCTAAGATCATACACCGTGGTCTCATTTGCACTTGGTGTGATTGCTTGCTGAATCATAACGTATTACAGAGGAAGTTATTTTTTTACCTTTTTATAATTGCAGAAACAGCCATATGTACCAGCTGAGCACACAATATAAAATCAATATAAACAGGATTATGAGATAGATAATACGTGTTGAGCTGAATTTTCCAAGAAGTAATATATTCAATTGTTATTTCAAGGTGACCTTGGTGATTTTGCAGTCAACTGGCTGGTGAGATTTCTGGCCAAGTCAACCATCAGTTTAGGTGACCTTGTGTACAGCATGGGACATCAGGTGATTCAATCAATTTGCAGGAATTCTATGCGCTGTATGATCTGACTTTCTTCCGGTAAGAAGGTCCATAAGCATTCTAGTGAATTCTGTGATGTGGGAGGGGGAACTGGTTGGTGAGCTGGGCTTTCATTAGTAAAACGGCATAGATGTTTGCCATTCTGCCCTGAGAGCTTATTAGGGGGTTTTACTCCTGAACAGATTAGATTCACTGCACCGTAAGAGAGGGTGGAAACATGCAGACTGTACAAACAAGATGCAAAAAAAAAAAAAAAACTTGGGCAGATGTGCTCTCTGCTGCAATCCAGTAGATGCAAATCCATTCTGTTATTTGTGTGTGTGTGTGTGTGTGTGTGTGAGAGAGAGAGATTTTGAGGTGTGCGCATATTTCTGGGTGCATGGGCTTTTCTGTTTTTAAGCTTGTAGTTCTTTGATTTTGATGTATAAATAACACCTGCATATTAACAGATAGAATGCAACAGAAAAATTATATAAAGCTTATAATCCTATCTTTGGAAAGCTTATAATCAATCCAGTTAACTAATGTATACCGTCCGTCCATCTACTGTATCCATCCAATGAAAGTTCAGAACAGACAGACTGTGGTCATGTATTTTGGATCTAAGAATAAGCTCATGCATGTCTCGATGACATCATCATGTCTTCTCAGTTCCACAGACCTCTGTCCCACTGACCTGTGCTTCTCAGTTAACAGTGGCAGGACAGCCACACAAACATGAGATCTGACCCTCCTATCAGAGCGTCTGAAAAGCCATTCCTCCTTCAAAACACATGATCGCACACAGCAGAGTTTGCAAAGCGCCACAAGATGTGACGACGTTAAAGGAGTAGTTCACTTTTGAAAAATCTTTTGCTGATAATTTACTCACCCCCATGTCATCCAAGATGTCCATGTCTTTCTTTCTTCAGTCGAAAAGAAATGAAGGTTTTTGATGAAAGCATTCCAGGATTTTCTCCATATAATGAACTTCAATGGGAACCAAACGGTTCAAGGTCCAAAAGATAGTTTCAGTGTGAACTGCAAACTGTTCAAAGGGCTTTAAATGATTCCAGACAATGAATAAGGGTCTTATCGAGCGAAACGATCGCTCATTTAATAAATAAATAACAAAGTTTAAGTTATATAAGCTCAAATGCTCGCCTTGCTCTGTTCTGTGACGCACGTTTGTGACTCTCCTGTTCATCAAAATGAACGAATCTTTTTCCGAATCATTCGGTTCATTCAACGAATGAAACGAACGAATTGACTTGTAAAAAAAGATTCGTTCATTTTGATGAACGAGTTCGAACAGGAGAGTCACGAACGTGCACCGCAGAACAGAACAAGGCAAGCATTTGAGCTTATAAAACTTAAACTTTTTTTTTTTTTTTTACACTTGATAAGACCCTTATTCATCATATGGAATCGTTTAAAGCCCTTTTAAAGCCCACAGTTTGCAGTTTGTACTGAAAGTGCAATCAAACAGATCTCATTCCCCATTGACTACCATAGTATGTATTTTTCCTACTATGGAAGTCAATGGGGAATGAGATCTGTTTGATTAAAACATTCTTCCAAATATCTTCCTTTGTGTATAGCAGAACAAATAAACTCATAGAGGTTTGGAACAACATGAGGGTGAGTAAATACTGACAGAATTTTCATTTTTGGGTGAACTAACCCTTTAACAGACTTTTTACTCGCATAGCAAAGACAATTTTGGAACAAATCGCTTACCCTGGCTATAAGAGATAAATGTTCTTAGACTATTGACACTTCTCACTTCTCTCTCAGCAAAACCCTCACCTGGGCTTTGCTGCCCAGGAATCAAGGAATTTAGATGCATCTCACGAACTCACTGCATCCTCCCTGCAGACAGAAGCCTCCCTTTGTTTGTGCTGCCCGTGCGCACGCAAGCCGAGGTTCCCTTCTCTTTCTTGACTCGTCTGTGATCTGAATGCAATTGGATTCTTTAGGGGGAGACAGTGGAGCCCCTTTGCCTTCCATTCAACTCTGTATCTCATTCATAAGAAGCAATACCAGTGACAGAAGCCGAACTACACAGGGGAGGGAGGAATCACCCCAGCTCTCTGCTGCAAAACACCACCAAAACATCAATGAGAGCATACCGGACCCAAGCGTGCACCTGCATACTAAGTGGGATGAAAGCGAAAGCACATAATGTAGTCTCTCTCATCATACAGATAAGTGAGGAAGCATTTGGATGGTATTTTGAGCATATTGAGGGGTGCTCAACACACTGACATACACACACACAAGCAAGTGCTGTGATTTATGCTTTATGAGTGAAGCTTCTCCGGTTTCTTTCTCACTCCCAGCTGCAGGAAGAATGAATGTGGGAAGCTTTGCTGGACACAAGCTAAAGCGATCTGCTTGCTGCGATACATAATATTGCAGCAGGGCATGATTGACAACACTTTTCTTGGCTGGTACAATCAAATCACACACAAAAATTGGATATACTGTATCACAATTGTTACACCATACTCTGTCTTACCAAAAGAAAAAAAAAATTATATTCATAAAGAAATTGTGATTTTTTTTTTTTAAATCAGCTGGTAGCCAAGCATACAAATCAGGTATCAAATATATGCATGCATTGAGTCCAATGTGGGTAAGTGTTAAATGTGCACGAGCCTATGTAGGGCAACACATTAAACATGCACGTGTGGAGAAATATAAAGACACATGTTTCTATGAGCTCATCTCTCCCACCCTCCACGTTCTTCATGGACTTCAGACCACATTACATGCATGTCAGTGCAGACTGAAGGGTGAAAATGACAAAGCTGAGAGTGGCTAACCCGGGCTGCCAAACTAAACACGCATAAGACAGAAACTATTCAATTAAGAGTAGAGAGGCGGTGGCAGTGACTGTCAGTGATTCTACTGCGGTGCCGGTCCATTAAAGGGGAGAGAGTTCCTGTCATTCCCTAACACGGATTTTCAAGCCCAACAGGTTATGCTGTACATAAACTACTGCGCAGTTCATCAATGTGCTTTAGCTCAACACTGGCCCCTATGGGCTGATGAGGATATAGCAACATATATTCACATTTTGTTTTTCCATACGTTTCACCATAAACAAAGCCGCTTTAATATCATTTTTATAAATTTTTTTGCTGTTATACAGTAAATTGCACTAGACATTGATTCATAACTCGAAAAACATGCATACAATTCCCTCTAAATTCTAAATAATAAGCAAAAAAAAGTTACATTTCAAGGCTTCGGTCACTTTTGACCCACAAATGAAGAGGCTCAGGGGGTTAAAGGAGGAAAAGATGTTTTTGGAACATATAAACTTGATTTCTGGAGCCAAAATAGCAAAACGTATTGAGTGAAAATGTTTTGTAAGTGAAAGTGAAAAGCTAATGATTGCTTTCAAACAGGTTTCCTGAAAAGTGAACACTGAGCGGATAGTCACGCTCCCAATCTCACGCCATGGCTCGATATTGGCAGAGAATTTCCTTCAAGTTTACTGATTGGCTAACATGTACCAGCTCATGTAATTTATAGTATTTTTTGCTTTTTATTGAGCTGATGGCTGTCACAGAGAATATGTATGATTTCCCTGGGCAACTGTTTCAGAGATATCTGTCAGGTTGTTTAACGTCCCCCTGTAGTCACTACTTTGAACCTTAAAACGAATCTTTCGTCACCAAAATTACATATTTAAACGTGTTTTCCTCGAAAAAATATTCTTCAAGCAGTAAAATAGCTTGAATGTAACTCATTTAGTAGGCTTTGTGGTTCTATGAATATGCCAATTAGCCCCGCCTCACTCGCTCACACCAGCTCTGAGGTCCACTCATTGACGTGATTGGGTACATGGTAGTTTGTGACGTCAGAATCTCAAACCGCATTTTTGAGACTGTCTTTGGCTCACTGCAGTTTTATGGAGAAAATACTCAGCAATGGTATTGAATGGATTTGTACATGGTTTGTCTTAAAGCACATTAAAAATACCACATAGACATAACGTTCAAAGCTTGGTTTTAAGCTTAAACATAATCGTTTAATGCAGATTATGACAAAATGCCCTGTCTTATACTGACATCTCATGGTTATATATTTGAATTGCATGACCTTGATGTGGTGTGTCTTCTATTGTGCAGTGTCTCTAACAACATAGCCTCTCTAGATTCTGAGAATTTAAATATATTTTCTTATAAATATAAATACACTGCGTTTAACGTCTTGTAAGCAGTAATGATTTCTTAAAGAAATCAAACCATTTTACCATGTGAATGGCAGGCATGTCTCTATTAAAATGAATGTATGGACTTGATATTTAAATGCTTCTCTGAAGGTTTTTGGAAATATCAGAAAGCAGGTAAAAGGTCAACTATCCATACCTGGAACAAAAAAAAACAATTTTCCTTAGAAGGATTCTGCATGTCTGAACAAAACACCACTTCCTTGTTGACTATTCCAGATAATGCACGTGACTCGGAAGCACGAGGAAACCAGATTCACCTTAGGGGAAATGCACTCTCTGCTGTTTTGCCATAGTGCCTTCACTCAAAGTTTGTTATTCCAAGTCATATTTGCTCATACATATGACCTTATTTCTGTTAAAAACAAAAATACATCCCACCCACAGGCTAGGCCTACGCACTTAACTGCAGTGAACAAGGATAAACTCATTATTTATAGGTGTATTTATGTGTGCAGAAACAAAATTACAAGTTTAAACAGGTGCATACGCACATAAATCTGTTCTAATGTTCATGAAAAGTGCCAGGAGGTAGTAATTTAAACAAGCCCACGTCCCTATTTCTCGTGTTCACATGCACAAAGTCGTGCCAGAGCGCATGCGCAGCAAGAAAATAAAGAGTTAATTCACCCAAAAATTTAATTTCTCAAAGTAATTACTCACCCTCATGTTGTTGCAAACCAGTAAGACTTTCGTTCAAAATCTGAGAGCTGTCTCACTCTTCTATGTAGGCTAATTGAAACTTGCGCCCAGAAAGTAATTAAAAATATTGTTAAAATAGTCAAAGTGACTACAGTGGCTCAACCTTAAGTTTATCAAGCGACGAGAGTACTGTTGTGTGCAAGCAAAACAAAAATAATTACTTTATTCAACTATTTGTTTTCTTTTATGTGGGCCTCGAGTGATCATCATCACCGTCGGCCATCTTGTCACAGGCAAGCTTTCTGGCGGGCTCTGTGATACGGTATACCTGATGTAAGATGAGTGACCAGCACGAACACAAATACACATATCTCGTTGAAATCTTGACAGATTTACAAACGGTTTGGTTTCTTACAAACATTATCAATGTAGCTATAAGTCTGGATGATTATTTATTCATACACTTATCATGAGTGTCATAACTACATCTCTGACAATTATAACAAACCAAACCGCTTGAAAATTGGTGGAAAATTAAACAAATTATGGTTATTTAAAAAAGTATGAACACCATGTTACGAGTAAGCGGGCTGCCTGTGACAAGATGGCCGCCGGCCAGCAGCGCGGACGAGACATCTAGCCATTATTATATCTATGCTCACTATCGGCCGATAGTGAGCCTAAGTGCGCTGCGCTGTTACACTACGTGAACTCAATCTGAGGCCCACATTGAAGAAAACGAATAGTTGAATGAAGTTGTTAATTTTGTTTTGTTTGCGCACAAAACCTATCGTCGCTTGATAAACTTAAGGTTGAGCCACTGTAGTCACTTGGACTATTTTAACGATGTTTTTATTTACTTTCTGGGCCTGCATGTTTCAATTACGTAGAAGCCTATGGAGGAGTAAGACAGCTCTCAGATATAATCAAAAGTATCGTAATTTATGTTCTGAAGATGAACGAAAGTCTTGAGGGGTTGGAACAACATGAGGGTGAGTAATTACTGACAGAGTTTTCTTTTTTGTCTGAACTAACCCTTTAAAGTAAGATATTCAACCATTCTAAAAAAACAGTTAAAACTATTTTTGTAGAATACATAGTTGTGTTTTGGATCTCGTATTTGCCTACATTTGCATGTGCAGGTTGCATTTTGCCCTGTCATTATTTTATTTATTGTTTTGAAACTAATACTTTTACAGTCAATTCAGTTTTAACATACATTTTGAAAACAAAATAGTTTAAAAATACTTTGTTCAAAGCCACTAGGACATTATTGTAAATTTGTCTGAATACATTTAATTGCAAACGTGATTTCCGCACGTATTGTAGGCTAGTAAGATTATTAGTGAACTAGACTAGACCCAATATTTATCTTTAAACACAAAGACCTTCTCAATATAGCACAGCGTTACTGCATGTCATTTCTTCTGAGAATTACTTCTTGTCCAGTAAAACAAACATTTATAAGAAAGAACTCATAGCCTTAAAGGTGCCATATGTAATAATTGAGGTAACAATATCCGAAAAATGAGCTACACGCATCAAAAGAATGAGAAGAAATAAGTGCAATGATGTCATTAAAAAACGGACAAGTTATAGAGCTGCCGAGATATTAACCTGAATTAGCATGCTAAATTACTAGCCCCGGCCCGGCAGGTTTCGTAATACCAGTTCCGGCCATGGGAGGCGGTATGCGGACGGGCAACGTTAGCACCAGCCAAACTGCAATACACGAGTGAGTCGCGCTCGCGCCGGCTTGTGTGTGTACTTGAACCTGATGTCAGTCGTGTGGAAATACAGCCCACTACTACATTTCAGTTCAGGGAAGAGTTCAAAAAATGATTGGTAGACATTATGAATGAGGAATACATTTTGGTAAGTTGTGGCATACGGTATCTTTCAACAGAGTTCATGTCCTTTTTCCATTAGCTAGTAGAGACGATCGGTTCACGTGCGCTAGGGATCTGTGGTGTAACATGTACAAGCGCCAAAACGGTATTTATTGTTTGAATTGCGTAATAAAATTGACAGAATCTGAGATCTTAACTAACCTGCTTGCTAAGTGTCAATTGCGTGTGTCTCACGGTGAATTCCGGCGCTAGCTCGATCAACATCAGCGAATGCTGTCTGTCAAATTAATTCACGAACAATAAAAGTGTAATATGAACAAAACGAATACCATAAACTTCAAATAATTGCCCAAGCTTTTATTTTCCCATATCGTCGAAATGCACCAGCTTGTTTTTGAGACAGGCGTCTATGAGGCGGTCTTCATCATTTAGTGTTGAGATGTTGTTCATTGAGTCTCTGATCTCTAAAAATCTCCAAATGCTCCACGTGAAACTGCGGTCTTCCAACCTTTTACTATCATGTCAAATGATTTGAATAATATGCGCGATGGTAGGAGCACAAGTCATTTTCTGGAGGTATACTGCCCTCATCTGTTATGGAATATGGAGTAGGATTTGATTTATTATGTTAGATGGCACCTTTAAGCAGCCAGATTCCATATAGGCATGTTTTGACATTTTCGACAGTTTACAGTTCCTGCCTTGTGGTGTGGTGTATAGTGACATCTGGTACAGTAGCTCCAGTTGGAGAACATTATTGGCAATTGTCTCTGTAATTCAACACTTCCGCTCTTGACTAGAGTGCCGTTTTTTTCAGTTATCCGACTGTTTTTATTCAAAGTGACTTTGACACTGAAAGTGACACTGGAAGGAAACCAGTAAGACTTGAAATACATGATGCAAGACTTTGAGATTTATATGATTTTGAGCTCTTTTCTGGTGCTTTTGGGTCAGTAGTGGTGTACGTCTTGGAGTTCTGTACGTCTTGGGTTTTTCTGAACTTGCCTTCACAGAAATCTTGTTACAGCCGTTGATAGCTTTCTTTTTCTGCCCCGTCCAGGTAGAGTAACCACTGTTCCTTTAAATGTGAACTATGCTTCCAACTTATCTTCCATCTTATTGTATCCTGTTCCTTGTTTGTGATCTACTCTTAACTTTGTGGACAATTCTTTTGACTTCTCCGTATTTCTAACATTCATTCAAAGTAATACTCAACAAACCAAGCCAGTTTAGACATTTCATGTGTTCTAGCTCAAGCACACCTGGTGCAACTAATGAAGCCCTTGATCAGTTGCACTTGAAACAACATCTATAGATTTATGGGGGTGTGAGGGATTCTATTCAAGGGGTTGAATAATTTTGAGACTGTAGAAGTCATTTAAAGTTGCATTTTCAGTTGAATTTGGGGAAACCACTTGAAACATTTGTTGCGTTGGCCTATTTCAACTATTTTTGTTTGATTTGTTCATTGCAAACTACGGAAGCCCTGAACCGCAACCTAAAAAAAAAAAAAGTCAGTAAAAAAAAAAAAAAAAAATCTAGCATTTCGAGATTAAAGTCGAAATGTTTCGAGATTAAAGTCGGAATGTTTCGAGATTAAAGTCGGAATGTTTCGAGATTAAAGTCGAAATGTTTCGAGATTAAAGTCGAAATGTTTCGAGATTAAAGTCGAAACATTGTGCATTCATAACAGTGCGCGTCCACTGGCTCAGAGCGCGCGTGTGAAGTCGAACTGCCATGGATAAACACAAAATAGTAGCTTTTTACTTTTATCTGAATTACTTATCTTACTTTATCGTTATAAAATATAATGCGCCGGAATAGACTTTAGCCTATAGGAAAACCAACACGGAAAACACTTTTCAGACTGGATGGAGAAATCCAGCTTTATGAATGAATGAATGAATGAATGAATGAATAGGGCATTTATAGCGCTTTCATATAGCCTATGCCTACACTCAAAGTGCTTTACAATCATATCAGAGAATCTCTCCTCAACCATAAGTGGTTATTAAATCTTAGGAAATCACAGGATCCGGCCAAATGATTGGATACAGAATGATGCACTTAAAATGTATCCAGGGCGTATTTACGTTGAAGAGGGAGACCGAACAGTTACTGTTGTGTTCTCGACCCAGATAGTGTTGACTAGACGAGCACGAAAACACCTCAGAAACACTGCCACTAGCACGTGTGACGTGTGTAGAATTTTGTTGAAAGCCCAGATAAAAGTAAAAAGCTACTATTTTGGGTTTATCCATGGCAGTTCGACTTCACACACACACACACACACGCGCGCGCGCGCGCGCTCTGAGTCAGTGGACGCGCACTGTTATGAATGCACAATGTTTCGACTTTAATCTCGAAACATTTCGACTTTAATCTCGAAACATTCGACTTTAATCTCGAAACATTTCGACTTTAATCTCGAAACATTTCGACTTTAATCTCGAAATGCTAGATTTTTTTTTTTTTTTTTACAGATTTTTTTTTTTTTACAGATTTTTTTTTTTTTTTACAGATTTTTTTTTTTTTTTTTACAGATTTTTTTTTTTTTAGGTTGCGGTTCAGGGCTTCCGTAGCAAACAGCTGGAAGCCTGTACATTTTGTCAATAAACCTGATTTGCAGTGGGGGTTGAATAATTTTGATTGCATATGTTAGTGGTGTAATATGGAGGTTTCATAGAAATTCAAGGACCAATTTTGTTTTTAAAAAACAAAAATATTGATTACAAATCCATACTAAAAACTGCTTTATTAAGGAAAACGGATGCATATACACCACATTAAGCTCTTGTATATTTCAGTTACTTAGAATGAGAAAATTTTAGCAACAGTTTTAAACATTTCTACAACCTTGTGCTGGAATTAACACAGACAAAACTAATCACACATCTTTGGTGAGTTATCATTCATTCCACCACAAAGGCACAAAATGGTCATTTCTTTTAACACACTTATAGTAATATCTTTTTAAATTGGCATTTTGTTCTGCAGAACCGTAACCGTAATCAGCGCTTAAACTGCATTCTTGCCATATTTTTTTTTTTTTTTTGGACATACACGTTTTTGGGGATGCACATATAATTCAAAACCCTGGACTCAGGGGACTCATTTAAAAAGAAACATTTGTAAAATAATCTTAATAAAAACACTCATTCTGTCTATGCCTTTTAGCAACTGAAGGTTATCAGAAAAAGCAAGCCTATAGAGCACTCACCAAAAGACAGACACCAAACTCACATTACCTAGTCTAAACATTTATTTACTCAAAGTCGTAAACTACACACCAAAAAAGTTTAAAGAAAGGCCACGTGTTGTCGCATTTGTGCGCAGGGTTCGACTCTCATTTCAGTTGCATTGTAAAATTCCCAGAGTAAAATGAACAATGTGTTGTTCTGGTCTTGCAGTTGACAAAACTAAACAATACTTCTAACCAAAAGCAGGCAACAAAGCTGACATCACTAGTCTTAGAATCCCTGGCACACAAACACACAATCTTTTGCTGCTACATCACTGAACTGCATGCACAAATACTAAGCTCAGATTACTGTAAGAACAACAACAACAACAAAAAAAAGAGTTTTATAGGAGCTGAGAGTGTGAACTGGCCTTTTGGCCTGATGCATCAACATTGCAAACACTTACTGATACAGTAAACCTGAAGAAGGATAATATTTACATTCTGGGACACTGAGAAATACTAAAACTTAAGTGCCTGGTTGGGGCTTTTGGACTTCGATCAAGAATAAATAACTTAAAGTGAAAGCTAATATATGATTCACTTATAAACAAGACATTACTGATTGAATTCTATAGTATATGCAAGAAATCGTGTTTTCCCTTAGAGTAAACGAAACAGAATAAACATAGGCTAATCGACTCGCATGTAATGCTTCAAAAGTTCAGACAGACTATTTCGTGTGTGTCCCACAAGATAGCCGCAATTTCTACTACAAACTACAGAAAATGATTAATAATCACCAAAAAACATGCATAAATAAAGCAATATTAAAAGAAACACTATACTTTTTGGTGCCTGGTGGATTTTTGTTTAACAAAAAGTGGTTTCTGCATATTCGGTGTCTCACAAACAAATCTTTTCAAACACACTTATACACAAATCCATCACAACTGAACACTCTCTTGACCAGTCACAAATAATCACACCATTCACCCATTTTAAACAACCACTGACACCATACATTAAAATACAATAGAAAATTCAATAATAATAATAATAATAATAATGAAGTGGAAAAAATAAATCACCAATGGAGGAGTTTAACCCAAGAGGAAGACCCAGATCACAGAGAACGGGAGATCGGAGACTAGCTAGAATTCACAACTGTCAATCATTTTAGAAACATTTGTGTAACAGTATGCAAATCTATACAAAATCAGCGTGATGCTGTCAAACTCATTTCTGAAGGTAGAAATGTAAAACAGTTAGGGTTGTGTATTTTTCAGTTTAACGGAAAGCTCTCAAAGCTTGAGAACTAAAGGGGGTTGGGACAAACCGTACTTATCTACCTTACCTATGGTAATGCTCCGTTATCTATAATAAGGCTCAGTTTATCTGCATCCCTGTTGTGAGTGAGCTTTTTTAGTATCATGAATGGTAGAACTTCTCATCGTAGCGATGAATGGTGACGCAGCCGTGGTAAGAAATGGGGCGGGGCATAGCGGCCACGCCCGTGATGATGCCTGTGGACGGGTCGTAGCACAGGATGTTGTCTGACGCCTCGCCGTTTTCACCACGCCCACCCAGGATATAGATCTTGCCGTTACATACCGACATACCGCAACTTTCCTGAAAAACATAAACATGCAGGTCTGTTTACACAAGTGTGTCAACTGAGTGTAACAGATGGGTTTCAATAGTGGATTTTCTCCACAGAGAAACATTTTAGTGTAAACATTTCAAGACAGATCTAAGGTGGTTAATGGACTAATATATACTTCTGCAGATGCCGTAAGTCAGTGTGGTTTCGATATTTTTACATTTTCTTGATAAATAACTACACTACTACACTTTACTATCAAAAACTGGAATCGATATAAATGTAAATGACTAAATCACGTCATTCTCCCTACTAAAACAATTGATATATTTGTATATTGTAAATCATTGTTAAAATGTATGTGTACACAAGTTGTCATATATATATATATATATATATATATATATATATATATATGCAAATGCAATATGTATATTTCACAAAAAATAAAATGTATGTGGTATTTTAGTTTTAATTCATGATTAATTATTAATTTATTACAAATTTCATTTGATACATACATCAATTGTTATTCTTTTTTATGGCTACAAATTATAGTTTGTAATGTTTTGATTCGTGTTGCTGCTGGTTTTCTTAGTTCAAGTCATAGAACTCTTTATTGAACTTTTTATTCTCTAACAGAGAAAAGAAAAAAAAATAACACAACTAAACCCAAGTCACTTTGCGCTCTGTAGCATTTCAAACCGCAACTTCATTGCAGTCAGTACCTGTTTGCTGAAAGTGTGGACCACATGCATCCAATAATCTTCAGTGGGGTCATAGCAGTAGATAGATTTGGTTAGGCCTCCAGCAACATAGATGAGATTGTTCAGTGATACGGCTGTGATGCAGCGCTTAGCGATGGGAATGTTGGCCCTTAGCAACCAGGAGTCGGACTCAGGGTCATAGCACTGAACCTGAGGGCAAAACACACACAGTGACGTTAAATTAAACTTAATTAAAACTGGTAGCAAAAACAGCCTCATTCAAGCCTGCCTCCTCAGGCTGCAAAACAGTCGCAACCACAAACATAAATCAATCCCCCTGCCATCCTTGAAAGGAGGGTGTTCGCTTCACAGATATTTGTGATCTTAAAAATAAGAAACCACCCTGGAGGGATACGAACTCACAAAAACAGTAATCGGTGATCAGAATCATCTTGTGTCTTGATAAAAAGGAAACATAATCGCACACAGACACAGTATCTCCTGAGAAAAGTCTGGGTGAATTTCTATCTACCTCTCTGTGGGGAGCATGTAATAGAGGATGGGAAGGTATTATAGAGGCTTCACACATTTTAGAAATAGCAGACACTTGTGCAAGAGAATGCTCTGGGCACAAATGATCTGGCAGACTAATAGGATAGAATCGTGGCTAAGGCAACAATAGTAGTCAAATTAAACACACAGCATGATATGCTTTGACCAATCAGAGTTGAGATACCATCAGAACTTTCTTTTAAGGAAGCAGGACGTTTCCTTCAATATTCAAATCAACCTTCACAACAAATTTAAACACAATGTCAAACTGTACAATTTGGGTATTAAGGGTCCAAAGAGGTTTTATTTGGGAAGTAACTACAGAACTAATCATATGACCTGCACTGAATCGCAGTGAAATGCATTAAGGAAATCCAAGAAAATATCTGCGGCTGAGTTTCTCTCTGAAGAGACACCTGGAGAATGTATCAGAGCGGGCTGACAGATCCAGGTCAGATGGTCGTAACTGTTGATCTCCATTAGGGGGCAGCGGGCAACACATTCAATGCATCTTCAGTCTATTGTTCAGCTAAGGAGAAGGCAGGCCTCGATGAAGGAAAAACTCTAACTACAGTGTAAGAGTAAACAAGCTGCCATCATGTAACAAAGGGGGAATCTAACAGCTGGTAAACTCAAGCTTTAGGCGATTGATGCCATTTTGGTCACACACAATGTCATAGTTACCATTGTAGGGGCTTTGTATAGTTAAACATCCTGCCATTTGAGAGCAGAATGTATTTAAACGTAAAATGACCTCTGGTTTAACTCAATTATATATTGATAAGTTATTCAGCTTGAGTTTAAAGCAGTGTTGTTGTTGTTAAACTAAACCCTAAAGCTAGAAAAAATCATTTTTGTTAATTGAAATAAAGCTGAAATAAAATACAACGAAAAAATATTAGATTAAATAAAACAAAAGTACAGTTAAGTTAAAGTACTAAAATGACAAACTTAAATTGAAATAAAAGTGAATCAAAGCTAATTAATACAATTATTAAAACTTAAACTAAAATAAACGGAAAATATATAAAAAAGCTGAATGTCTTTTCTTTCTAAAGTGGAATACCAAACAAGATAAGCAACTTAATTGAAAACTGTTGTTTTTGCCCATTTAATAAAATTTGGACAAAAGATAGTTAGACAAAAACAAAATATTTCAAAATATCTAGTCATTCCGGTCTTGAATGACATAAGTATGAGTTAATTATTTCCATTTTTGTACGAACTGTCCCTTTAATTGCGATAACTAACAGACTTCAATGAGACATGAATTATAAGGATTTACTATAGACCATTTCAAAAGATGTAAACAACACTGGCCCAGAAACACTTCCTGTTTCAGTTTGTAACTGTTTTCTTTATTTCACATGTAAAGAAAAGATCTTAAAGATGTTTTTTTAACTTTTTGATTCAATTTTAAATGTTCTGTTGGTTGTATTTTATCCTAGCTTTTATGTAGTGTTAAAAAACTGAAACAGGAAGTGCTTCTGGACCAGTGTTGTTTACATCTTTTGAAATGGTCTATAGTAACAGTACTGGAATACAAATAAGACATCGCCCATTTCTCAAGTAAAACTATACAATCAGAGCTGTTTTATTTACAGCGGCTGGGTTTATGGTCCACTGCACTGTTCAGAGAAATGTCAAGATCACTACACTGGAAAACAAAGCATGTCGCACCCTGGTAGCGTGACCCAGAAATAAACGCCATGTTTACATGCAGTAAATACACAATGACATGCAGAGTTAACAACAGGGTGGTTTCAAAGACTCCCTCCTCCTCCTCAAAACTCATGCGTCAGACTCTTCTACAAACCTTATCTGAGCATGTGTTGTCATCGGGCCCTCCTCCAATCACATACAGTTTATTGACACAGCTTATGACGGCTGGCGAGCTGACAGCCTCCTTCATGGGTGCCACTTCTGTCCAGCGGTTTGAGAAAGAGTCGTAGCATTCAACGCTGCTGAGTCGTGACTGACCGTCGTATCCACCAACGGCATACACCTGTAGAAAAAAAAAAAAACACAATGAGATGTTAAATTTAAGTGATGTGTAATGTAGGTAAGCTCAAACTGTTTTTGACATGTACACATGACGTTTCATGGACGAAACAATCTGGAGGTGAGCCAAAGAGTGTGGATCTTGCCAAACGAGAACTACTGTTTACCCTATCATTTCTCAAATTGATTTAGTGACAAAGAGATTGTAACAGACACAGGCACAAGCCTCGAGGCTACCACTGCATTAGAAACATGACAAATCTGATTATACCTGCGTTTATAAAACCACTAGTTCAACACAAATGTAAAAGTTCTGAATGTCAATTTCCTTGACTACTTCCAAGAAATCCAGTGTGTCCTATTATGCCTACGTTATGCCTGAGACAACTCGCAAAGGTGAAATCATTTCTGTCTTCCAGAGACTTTCAAAAACTCCTCCATATTTTTATCTCATCGCGTCTAGATTATTGTAATGGCCTCTATATAGGCATTAGTCAGGCCTCTCTCTCTAGACTGCAGAGGGTCCAGAATGCTGCAGCTCGCTTGCTGACGGGTACAAAAAAGCGAGAACATATTACACCTGTTCTTTCCTCTCTTCACTGGTTACCAGTTTCTTTTAGAATTAACTTCAAAATTTTGATGTTTGTTTTTAAATCACTTCATGGCCTTGCTCCTAGGTACATGACGGAACTGATTAGGCATTATGCTCCGTCTAGAGCGCTTAGGTCCGCTGACCATTTGCTTTTAGTAGTCCCACGTGTGAAACTAAAATCTAGGGGTGAAAGAGCATTTTCAGTGGCAGGACCGAAGTTGTGGAATAGGTTGCCCTTGTACATCAGGCAGTCCCAAACCATTACTATTTTTAAATCTAATCTTAAAACGTATTATTACAGTTTGGCATTTGACGCTGTGTGAGAGTTTGTTTTATTTTCTTATTAT
The DNA here is from genome assembly GCF_988280905.1 of Pimephales promelas. Lineage (NCBI taxonomy): Eukaryota > Metazoa > Chordata > Actinopteri > Cypriniformes > Leuciscidae > Pimephales > Pimephales promelas. The sequence continues at coordinate 21,944,584 of NC_142790.1, forward strand.
TTTATTGTATTACTGTCTTTTATTTCTTGTATCTTGGTCATGTTGGTTTGGTCCTTGTCGTATAAGTATGTAGATGTGTACAGCACTTTGGTAAACACTTGTTGTTTTGGAAAAAGTGCTATATAAATAAACTTTGACTTTGACTTGACTACGTTCTAGTAGGTGAAAAGCAGCACAAGAAAGGAGTAGTACGTCTGAATTCATACACTGTAAAAAAAAATATTGTTGGTTTAACTTAAAAAAAGTAAGTAACCTGGTTGCCTTAAAATTTTAAGTTCATTGAACTGAAAAAAGTGAGTTAATAAAATGAAGGAGATTAATTTAATCATCAGAAACTCAAAATAATAAGTTATCTCAAGTAAATAAATCATTTAAGTTGATTTGACAAAAGAAAAAATGTTCCTGAAGTCCGCATCCAAAGGACAATATACTGACATAATGAGTTCACAGGAAAGGAGTTGCGAATGACAGTGAAGCGAAACAACTGAAACATGTGAAGTTGCTGTGCATCCGAATTTCATTCATACCATACATTTCAATGGCCGTGAAGTTTGTTCCCCATTAGACTGTATGCGATTTTGAATGAAACTACAGTTGATGATTCAGAGATTGTAAGTTAAAATAAAGTCTTTGTTCATTATTAAAAAAGGAATTCAAATATATTTATGTTTTCAATAAATATACTGAATGTAAGTAATGTAATATTTATGGAGGTATACCATTTGACATTTAAAAACCTAAGTAACCTTTCCATTATTTAAATATGAATTATATGTATTTGTTTTTGACAATGACTGACAAGTGACAACGCAAGAAACTTTCAAGCTTTTCTCTAATTTTGATGTGAAAACAAACCGACATGCTCTTATCGAATAAGTCGGCTGAGACACTAGTCTAGGGGCCCTATTTTAACGATCTGAAACGCAAGTATCAAACTCGAAACGCTTTGTGGGTGGATCTCGATAAATTTAAAATGGGTTGGTCTGAAGTAGCTACAGTGCTCTTATAATGGCGCATTTGCCAAACAGATTTTCTCGTCAGGGCCGTAAAAGACAGAGAAGTGACATTGTATGGGGATTGGAGAAACCCACCCAAATTAGCTTTGGTTAAACAGGCGTATAATTTAATTTGGGCAAAAGTGTAACCTAGATTAATGCCTATTTTTTCACATCTTCATGGACACCACAATGATTTGAACGTTTCCGGGAACGTTTGGCCCGGAACACACCTCCTCTTTTCGCTAAACTACCCCTGGTAGCGCAAGTTGATTCCCTAATTTACTGACATGTGTCTTTGAAGGGAAAAGCCTGTGGTGTGTCGGGGGCAAAATAGGAATGATACATGCAAAATAGGGGTAACGGATGGAAATTGATGTGTGCAAATCAGGTTCAACTTCAATCATTTAAGACGGTTAAAAACCACCGTTCAAGGTATTTGCATAACCTGGTTATTAATCAAAGTCAATGTAAGACTTATTGACAGCATCCAACAGATGCGATCAAAACCTCACTACTGCAAAAACATGACCTCTCGGAGTGCAAAACATTGACAGTTCTGTGTTGTAACACATCACTCAATCACTCTTGTTTGTGTAAGTCCCTGAAGATATTGAGGAATTTCTCGCTCACTCTCAAATGAAAACACGTGGAACGCAAAACCCCTGAAGAGTTTGTCTCCTTCTCCTGTCTCGTGGCTCAATTCTGTTAAAAAGAAGAAGGTAAACATGTTTCCCTTTATGGAACATGAAAACCGGTTGAACCACTGTTGGCGCACGAACATGCTCAAACACAGAGGGGCAGCACATCAATTACGAAAACAAACCAACGTGCTTTGTGATGAGCTCTTTGTTCCGACTCAGATATTATTGAGATGGTCCCATCACCCCTGGGACAAATAAGATGTTACTGTACATCAACAAACAGCTATAAAAATCATTATACAGGAATTATAAAATGTCTTGAGAGGAATTAGATTTCCTGTTCAGTGTGTGCGCAAGTAAAAGGCTAATATCTAATATATGCTGACAGGGTGTGAGAAGAGTCATTCTTTCGCATTTAAATGTTAATTATAATTTTATATCACATACACAATAATCACATACAGTATATCTAACCGGTGTCAGCATGGCTCACATCAGATTATTGCAGCTTAACCCTGTGGTCATGGATTTCATTTTTCAAGACTCAGTGTTGTGACTTCAGTTGATTAGATTCTATCTGTCAGTCACGAATCTTTCACAACCAATAAATCCAACTGCAGTCTTACAATCCATATGTCTGAAGGAGTTGCTGCTCAAAAACAAACCCAAATGATCTTTGGGGTCAATTGAGTTGAGTCCAAAACTAGCATGGGCCTGAAACACAAAGAGTTGGAAAGACTAGAGCAGACACCCAGAGACAGGAAGCTGGGGGGAAATGTCTGAATAAACGCCACAATAGAAAGCATCAAAACAAACAAACCAAGAGAAAGAGGCGTTCATGCAGACAGCTGGCTATAACTTACAATGCATGTTAATTAGTCATTGCACAAGTAGCTTTTGTTGGCTCAGTTCATTCCATTAACAACAAGACACTTTTCATTTCTTGAACGTTTGAGCCAGTTCCTCAACCGATTACATAAAATGCATCAGATCTTTCGCAAACAGGACAGAGCAAAACCCCCTGCCAAAGTAAATCAGATTTCTGTAGCTGATAACATTCGTTAAGAAATGTTGAAAACAGCCTCATGAGTGATGCAATATCAAGTGAAGTATACAGATCCAAACTCTTTTGACAGCGGCCTTATTTAATGGTTCACATGACTGATCAGTTCAAAGTCAGTTACTGATTATTAAAAGAAAATGCAGTGTAAGCAACCAGCTTCAAGGGAGAAGTTAAATATGAATTATATTATTTTAAAAATGCAGTGTAAGTAACCAGCTTCAAGGGAGAAGTTAAATATGAATTACAGTATTTTATTGTTTAATGAAATCAAGTTTCAAGCAGGGAAAGAAGGACAAATCGAGGCTTTGAATGTGACAGAGGAACTGAGCACCAGACAAAGAGCAGTAAATGACAAGCAGGCAATCAATTTTAAGGGTGGGAACATGTTTAAAAACTAAATACCCATTTCTATATGTGGGAAATATTAATCATGGTTAGAGGTATGTAAACAACAGGCCATCATCAAAATAGGAAATCAATGTCTTCTTCCTGTGGCATGACTAGAGCCAAGACTTTCATTCTTGGGACTCATTGAAAAGGCAGCGAAAGCCAACAAAATGCCATTAAAAGTTAAACACTGGAATGTATTGGTTTATTATTGGTTTTTAAATGTCTCTTGAATGGCTTGATGGTTTCATGCTCTCAGCCGTCAATAATTCACAAAACACATTGTGGTTGGCGCAAACAATTTTTATTCTTGCTACATGTCAACTGGAAATAAATCTAGTCTTGTTCAAGTTAACATTTGAGTACTTTTATATCCATGTTATTGTACCCACATCATAGGTTTCCAGTTAAGTGCATCTAGTGGGCTATTGGTTAATGTATGAATGTGGAAGTAGTTCAACTCACCTTTCCTAACAAGACAGCCATTTTGTGTCTCCAGCGACCCTTGTTTAAGGAGGCAACCCTGATCCAGATGTTGAGCTGGGAGTTGTACATCCAGACATCCCTGCTGTTGATTCTACCCCCTAAAATTGCAGCACCAAATGGTCACCACCATTCTTGCACGTGCCGTCACACATTGATTATAATCCTTGCAACAATGTAAAAAGGTAAATGACCCATGATTCACTTTGTGAATGTTCCTTGTTTCTTATCTGATCTCATATACACATTATGTAAATAATAAAAAACATAATTGTGGATCTCCCAGTTCAGAGATAATTCCGGCGAAGAAACATAATTAGACCAGATTTACCAGTCACATATTTATGAAAACAAATTTTCAATGCAATGAATAAACCGCACTTCATTATTTGCATATAGACTACCACTCAGTTTGAGTGTGACTGGATTTGTTTCTCATCATCTTAAAATCCTTTAATACTTAAAGCTTGAAATGGGTTTTGTATAAAATAAATGAATATCTTACACCAGATAGTAAAGATAAATAAACCGGGATTCGACTGTTTAAAAAGCATCCTAGGATGCACCTCATGAAGTTGGTTGAGAAACTGCCCGGGGCTGTAGATCGTAGAACTATTGCCACCAAAGGTCTCTAAGATCGACTTTGCTCACAATGCTTTTGGGATGCTCAGCCCTGGACAACGTGTGGCTAATATTGAAGAACTAAAACTATAAAGTAGCTTTGATTCGTGGAACATTAATTTAGTCACTACATAATTCCATGTGTCATTTCATAGTTTGAGTGAGTTTATTACTATTTTTACATTGCGTAATTGTAGTAATGACTGAGCAGGTAGGTATGAACAAACATTTGACTGCTAGTATCAAGTAACATTTGTGCATCTGTGTGATTGTACTAACAGAAGGTAATAATCTACAAAACTGTTCCAGTTATTCAGGAAGCACCAGGGTGGAAAGAACACACTGGACTCAGCAAAGCTGCTCAACCTGAAGCTCATCTTTCTATCAGTTTCTATTATTTTCTGAATTGCATATCTTAGTCTTGAGTTGGACCAACGCAAAGGCACTGGCTTACTAAACAAATTTCAAAGGAGTAGAACAAAATGTTTGGGGAAGGACTGAACTTAAAGGAGGTTGAAACTAGAGCGAGAGAGAGAGAGAGAGAGAAGCATTAACTAGCAGATCTGTTCTCTTGGAAACACGTGAGCGCTTGGCACATGCAGAATGTAAACTGATAGTTTATGATTCTAGCCCCCTCACTCTCTCTCTCTAACATTCTCATGAGATAGCTGATCTCTTTTAATCATGTCTCAGTCTTTTATTGCTGAACTTGCTGGAAGTGAGCCTCTCTGTAATGCATGGCGCCCTGCTGTGTCTAACAAATCCCTGAAGACTAAAGCAGCCAAAAGATGAACATCAAACTGACAATAATTGAGAAATTAAGGATATGAGGATATGAAGGATATGAGTAATTGACGGACGAAGGGCGATTAAAAACAACCCTTAGAAATAAAAAGACCACAATACAGCAATTAAAAATTTGTAAATAATGTCTTTCATTTTACAGTTAGTAAAAAATCAAGTTTTGTGAGTTGTCGTCCACATCTGTTAGCTTTAATGTTATCTATACGCGAATGTACCACTAAAAACTGACAAAAGCAGATATACGCATTCAAAATGTATAGTTTTACTATGTTAGACCACAAATATTAATAGCTCATTTACTTGTTTAAAATTTAGAAAAATTTTATCCGACCAAATGATAGAATGAGAATGTCCCTCTCTATAATGCTAGCATTCATTAGCAATCTTCCTGGAGTGGATGTGATGTAAACAAAAGGCTACTGACATTGAAAAAGGAACAAGGCCTTTGATATACCTTGCCTTAACAGCACAGGAAGGAAAACCAAGTCAAGTCTAATGACAATTGCAAGCCTAAAAAACAATTTAGAGCTCAAGAATGTTAATAAACATGATTACCTGAGACCAGAATGTCGTTCCTGAGGGCACACACAGCATACTCTGACTTGGTAAATTCTGGCAGTTTGGCTAAGGATTTCCATTCCCCAGTTACAGGATCATAGCACTCAGTGTACGGCAGATTGAAACCTCCTATTCTCTCACATCCTCCGACTACCACAATGACCTCAGAGAATCCTGTAGACCTGCAGGGACAGGACAGGATGTTAAACTTGGACTCATGGACAAGTGTAAATCATTTAGTCCTGGTGACATTCCAGAAAATATGAAGTGTTTATATGGCAAGCACATATTTTGCCATACTAAATTAGTACTGAACAAATCATTGTTTACATTCTGTTTTCTTGTCATTTTCAGTCTATTTGTTCACTGAATGACACTGAAATGAGAAAAGTACAGAACCATTTCTAAGGATAGCAGTATAGCAGTATTATAACTGTCTACTAGTGCAGAGAGAACAACATGCATTCTCTGTTCAAAGAACCAATCGGCAGGCAAACACATTTTATCCAGAACCAACTTCCCCCATTTTTCCCTGAAATCCTCTGCCTAGAAGACTGTGCTCTCTGTGTAAATGATCATGGGGTTGGAGAAAGCGCAAGCGAAGATGCTAAAGTTAGAGTTGAACTTTGAATACCCTCTCTGGAGGAAAGAGCTTAGAACGAATTGGCCGCTGCCCAGTCAATTCATGCAAACATGGAAAAATCTGATCAGTCTTTCATGTGTGATGTAATTAGTGCAGATGTGCCGCACCCACAAAATTCTCTGAGAATAATTGGTGGAGATGATCAGCTAGGCCCTTTCCCATAATTCAAATTTAAGAACCATTACAAATCTGCCTGGAAACAGAAGGTGGAACTACAACTTTGTGCCAATTGTAAGCCGCCCGACACCCATCTGAAAACTAACTGTACGCCGAAGCTGAGGTGTTGTTTTCACCAAACCAAAACAAAGGTACATGGAGCTGAAAACAAAGCACCCTTGCATTGTCTTGCATGAATATTTAGCACACTTGGGTACGTTTATACTTGGGCTGCATTTATCCTAATGATTCTGCTACACCTTTCTTCAAGCGGTCTATAATGAGACTGTTGATAAATAAGCCCTATAACTTTGCAGGTTCCTCCAGCGAATCACGTTCAGGCAGATTCCAGGTCACTATAGATTTGGCTCAGAACTGTGCATTCCCCCTCCCCTGCTCTCTCACCCTATGGTCCTCCAGACATAACAAAAACAGAGTGCACACTGCAAGCAGGATCAGGTCAACAGAAACATGTTTTGAAACTCAGGTGTTTGTGTGTTATGAAGCTTGTGAAGGAAGAATGTGTACGGGCAAGCCCCGCTGTGACTTTTTTTTCCTGCAATGCAGTGGGCCTGAAGGTGCCGTCTGTTCTTGCTCCATCTCACTGTACTCGCAATGTGGCTCGGATTGTTCCAAATCCATAAATTAGAACATTGGGTTTCTAATGATCAAATATGGATTGCGAAGTTATAAAAAAAAAAAGCCTTCAAGTTACTTGTTGAATCATGCCTTTGTGTTTCAAGGACAACTGAATCTATAATGTAGCCTTTCTGAAAAAGGTTCCAGAAGTCTCTGAGATTTTTAAGGACATAACAGAACGTATTTTACTTTTAACCATGCTACTACGAATAACTAGCAAACTCCCGTTTGCTTGATGTTGCTGGGTACCTAATAATGTTTAGTCAAGTCATGGTAAACAAACTAAAGCCCGACCAATAAAGGAGGGCCGATACCAATACAAATATTTGTTGTTTTTAAAATCCGATATATCGGCCGATATTTTTTTTTTTTATTTCAGAAATGCGCATCAAACATTAACGGATTTCCCAAACATTAGTTATTTATGAATTTTTACTAAAATAGTATGATATTGCATTTTAAAAAGAAACTTGTTTCTTTTATTGTCACAACAGAACAGACTGATGATAGTGGCAGTAGCTAGCTTTGTGGTTAGCTTGTCTATGATGAGCCATAATTTAGCAATGGATAACGTCATACTGCAATTTGTAAAACGTACATTTTCAATACAACAGGCCAAGGAGAGATGATACGTCTCACTGCTATAACTGCCACGCGCTATTAAAGAAATACTTCGGTCACATTATCAAAAGTTAAAAGGATACCGATAGTTTGGAAAATACCTAATATCGGCCTGCCGATAAATCGGTCTGGCTCTAAAACAAACTCTTTGATAGTGACTTTTCATTCAAACAGTTCAAGCAAGGTATAACACCGTGTCCTAACCAGACGCAATGCGATAAGATTTCAGATTTCACCGACAAATCATTTGTCTGTCCACACCATAGACTGTAAAACAATTTGCTGCTGGAATCTTATCGCATCGCGTCTGCTTAGGACACAGTGTAAAATAGAATAGTCGTGTGTCGCCGTCGCAGCTGGTTAGGACAAAAACTCTGATTAACATAGATACTTTTTATCGCGCGCCAAGTGTAGTTAGGACACGGTGTAAAAGGTCTTCTCTTTCCTGCAATCACTGGTCCATTTTACAGAGTTTAAACTGCTTGGTGCATTTAGTGTGTAAAGATTGAGACTTGGATAAATATGGTGCTTGAATAAGAGTAGGCTACATTAATAGCACAGGAAAAATTGCTTGAAATACCTGCGTGGACGGGTTCTAGGCGACATCATTTCGTTGCCCAACACATGATAGCGTCTGGCTTCGTGCAGAAGATGATAGCACTCCGGTGCATTTTGGATCAACTGGTCACCTTCTACCGTCTGTACGAAATAATTTGGATGCAGCAGGGGCAGGCGGACATGGTTGAGAAGTTCTTTGAGCACGATTCTGCGGTGGTCCACATCGTAGTACACCCAACGAAGCACTGCTTCAAACACCGTCTCCTCCTTTCCAATGACTAGCTCGTCACTAGCGATGTACTCTTCCAGCTCTTCCTTGCGCAAGTCCAAGAATTCTTCATGTAGGGCCACGTCAGCAAAGGTCTGCAGCGCGTAGGAACGGCAGCGGTTGGCCAGTTGCTTGAGGGAGTGCGCGTCGGCAAAACGCTGGATGCCCAGGCAGTTGCAGGGGTCAAGTTGGTCCTCCAAGAACTTGGCACAGGCATCACGGAGAGTGCTGATCTGGAAGAGGCAGGAGGTCTCAAAGAGGAATTGCACATTGTCTGTGGTGATGCGGGCACGTCCAGTGTAGACGTACTGTAGGAAGGTGTCCATGGCTTCCACACGGATGCCGTTGATCTCCACCAACATCTCACGGCTCTCACGGTGGTCATTGCAGAACATTGCGCGGAAATAACTGCTGCAAGCAGACAACACGGCGCGGTGGCATGGAAACTCGCGACCCTCCACGCTGATCACCACATCCGTGAACAGTCGGCCATCACGGAACTCATTAAACATCTGTAGAATGCTCTCAGAGTGGCACGGGCCAGAGGTGAAATCGAACACATCATGATTAGCGACGGACTTGTTGTCCATTTCCAGAACCTTTCTCTTAACTGCTGGAGACTCACGGACTCCCGAGTCCTCCCGGTTTAGTCTTCTGCCCAGAATAAGTACCATTGCTATTAGACCAGTGAGGCCAGAGGCCCTGTTGACAATAGAAGAAAATGATGCCTCAGCTGAAAAGAAAAAGAGAAATATTATTTTAATCAAGAAAATCCATTAACTTGTTATAAGCATATACCAATTACAATGAGACACATTTCTGAGACTTTATAAGCTAATATAAAAAATATGCTGTATTAACTGAAAATAAGTTTAAACTAGAACCTATACAGCTTTTCAGGCTCAATGCACAAAAGGTAAAGGAGCAGCTGATCAACCATGCAGTAACATGCACAAAGTGTTGCCATATTGCTGGCAAATGTTATGTGACAAACATACAGTATGACAGTATTAAACCTTAATAACAGTTCAATTACATTTGAACTTTTTTATATCAGAAAAGTACAAATCTATGCCTTTTTGCCAAATATAAGCTTTTTACAAAAATGACGACAACCTTTTGTTTGTCTCGCAATGGCCTCTCATTGCCCCAGGTGAATTCACCTGTAGAGAACAGAATGCTGCTTTTCTTGTACTGCAGCCGCCTAGCGGTCACTTCCGTATTCAACAAGACAAGAGGATCAAAACAAAGAACTTGGGGAACGTCAACAAAATACTTCAGAAATTGACCTGCCATCCACGTGTTGTGTTGTTCACTGACACAATTAATAATTCAAATTTGTCCATACCACTTGATTTAAGATTACATTTTAAAGTATTAAGGTAAATTACTTCAAATTATGCTTTTTAAAACATATTTATAGCAGGCTGTAAACTTAGTAAAATTCCATAATTCTTGTCGCAGTTATGCCATTTTTACAACACGGTTAAAAACAGAACCTACCGCGGTATGAAGCATCTTAGATAAAAATAGACAAGTGTTTTTTTGTTGTTGTTGTTTTTTTTTTTTTTGCGTTACGTGGGACTTAGGTTATACACACGCATACATTTTACAATTAATTGTCACACAATGTGTTTCATACCTATATCATTAAAATTATCATAGATACAAAACTGTTACAGAATAGAAAATAACAGAATACAATACAATAGAATAAACTTTAGGCCTATAATATAACATGCATACACTCACCAGTTTAAAAAGTCAAGACTTTGTTGTGGAAGTCTCTTAAATAGTCAATATTCAGAAAATCAGTTCATAAAAACTCTGCTCGTCTACCCCTCGTCGGTCATCTCTATTCCTGCAATGAACCCAAAAGAACGTCTGAGGAAAAAACGGTCCGCGGGGTGCTTTATTGCCATCATCACATCGGAAACACGAGCGGCAAACAGCTGATGACGCAGGGAGTTCTGGGAAATGTAGTTTTCATGAAGGCTGACAGAATGACGGCAGAACCAGGGCAGAACATGGCAGAAGCGCAAGTGACTACAAGTACCAGAGTGCTCAGAACGCCACATGGCCAAAGATTGTTTGTAAACGTTTCAACAGTCACAGGAGTGGCGGAGGTGAATCTTATATCGAAAAGATATTCAACTCGTTCTTTTTTGCCTCTTTAGAGTTTGAAAGAAGGTATTAAAATACATTTATGTGCAAAAAGGTACACTATTTAGTAAACAATCCTAAACAACACCCACACATGACTAAATTGACGTCTGTTTGTTTTTGTACTGCTTATTTAACTGTCTGAACTGAGGGAACACGGTTGCGATTTTAGGTTTTCCTGTAGCATACATTGTAAGAACATTTTACTTCTATATCCTTCTAACTTTAATGTGAAACCAAGACACGTATGCTTAATTGCGGAGCGTTGTACATTAACAATGTTTCTCTCATTCCTTTCCATTGTATTGTATGATGTTCAAGACTTCCTTCTCTCGCAATCCTTCAACACCAAAGGCACCATTTGAACAAGTGACGTCTGGCTCATTTGGAAAGCTGGTGGGGCGGTTTAACGCCCTCTCTTCTTCTGAATGCCTGGAGGCTAAACGGTAATAGGCCTAATAATAGGTTAAAAGGCTATACATATCTATTTCTATATGCATCACTTCCTCCGAATGTCTAACGCTCAACGTAAACATAGGCTACAGAATCATGACATGATCAGGAAACTAAACTTAAAAAAATATAGGCTTACTGCTTATTCCCTTTCTTAGGCCTGAAGTTAATAAACACAAAATTCAGGAAATTAGAATTACAAATGATTTTTTTTTTTCAGTCATTAAAAGAACAAAGAAGGAGGAAAAACTTTTCTTAGCCCTACCCAAGATTTTTAAAAAGCTTTTACAGAATAGGTCATATTTAAAATGTATAAACACGTATATGCATGAATGAGGCAGTACGCAGAAGAAAGCCACAGGTTAAAATGAGTCTGACTAAGAACTACAGTGGAATAATTCATCCTGTGTTTTTCATACAACAACACTTTTCCCACACACTTTTATTTGCATTGTTTAAAAAAAAAACACACACACACATTTAGGACTAAACCGTTTTGCTTCAGTACTAAATTTGGACTGTGAATTTCTCTCAGATAAACAAAATATATCTAAGCAAAGTCTACTTTAGTTTGCGATGGAAACTAGTTTACACCTTGGAATAAAAAAGGTAATTGCAACTTTTTATCTCACAATTCAGACTTTATAACTTCTGAGAAAAGTCATAAACTCGCAGGTGAAAAAAGTCTGAATTGCGAGTTTATATCAGAACTATGAGATTAAAAGTCACAATTAACTTTTTTTTTTAATTCCATTGTAGAGACAAACTTCCATAGTTTGCACATTGTGGCAAAAAGGCCTAAAGCATTCTGATGTCAAACCTTTTCCTTTCTCTTTTAATGCTTTCACCTGCTATCTCTCTCTGCCTTATTTGTGTTCTGTTGATATCGTGCGTCTCTCTTGGTTTCTACCATTACTGCACAGCAGCTTACTGCGCTTTCTGCTGTCTAAAGCACATTCCTCCGTCTCTGTGTGTTTATGTGATCAGTAGTCATTCCAGCATTAATAGTGCCATTATAGAGATCCACTCGGTTAAGCCTCATTAATGCACAACAGGAGAAAGTCCAAAGCAAATTTACTGACTTTAGCCAAGCACAATATAAGACAAAGAAGCATGGGGGAAAGTAGGCCTACTATTTTAGATTTGAATATTAATTAAGGATGCACGGCCAAAATAAAAAAATTCAAAAGAGCACTGCGGTTTGTATCCTAAACTGGCCACAGGGTGGCAGTAGTTACTTTGGAATCAGCATATTAAATGGAATTTGCAAGCGTATGCAGGTAAACAAATGGATATGTGGATTTATTGGTTTAAAAAGTCATTTTGGGCTCTTTTGTGGGCTTCTAGTGTAAAAAAATTCATGCTTTAATATACTATATCTGTAATTATTTATTTAACATAAGGTGGTCTCATCATTTCATAAAAGGCCTAGGAGTGAGTTTTTGAGATACAATCATTTTGAGTTTAATATACTAGGCTATATTTTCATATCCAAGTGTCCATGTTGGCTAAAAGTCTTACAGGTTGAAACAACAGCCCTATTTGACATCAATTTACACCGTTTAAGAATAAGTAAGCTATTTATTTGACAAATATGTGAACATTACAAAAATGTGACATAGGCGTACGTTTTCTGACATTTAAAACAAACACCGCCCCAGTGTTTACATTCGTTTAAAACGAATTCTTTAGTTAAATAATAAATTAAATAAGTTCTTTAAAAGTAACCAAATATGTTACACTCCAGTGATAAGCTCTATAATAATCTGTATTGAGTAAACAGAAACCTAAAACTAGCCCATAGGACCTCGCCACACAAGAAGTTTTTAAAAACAATTACCTGCAACTTGCAGGCCCCAGGTAGGCCTATTTGTTTGTGTAAAAGCGGAAAATCCCGTTCAATGGCCTCTATCATTACAGCGCATCCTTCCAGTTCTCGCGAGAACTTTCGGTTCACGAGCGCCACTGAGTGAGCGCAGTGATGGCAAGCTGGAGTTCGTAAAGCGACGGAGGCAAACTGTAGTGAAGCGCCTTGCGGCTGGGGCAACATTCACATCATCTTTTCCCCCTTTTGCATTGTTGCCCCTGCCTTTTTTGCTCTTTTTAATGAGGGGCAGGATCATTTCTTCAAAATATGCTTAGGAGCCGCGTTGCGCATTCATTTTAAGTGATTATTTGAGGTATTTCCGACCCAGTGAGCTGCATCTCCGAAAGTAGCGGATTTCTTTTTTTCTTCTCTACATTGAAATCATCATAGACAAACACGCCGCGTAAACAAGTTCATAAATGGGTGAGTACAACATATTTGGGATGAGTCCGTTCATTTTTATGCTAAATCTTGACCTCAGTGTGCTATTGGTGTGTCATTTAAAACATTAATGCAACTGATATCATTGATAGTGATTGCATGATGCTTCCGCCGCACTATTATAACTATAGAAAAAAGATCTGATCATTTCAAGATGTGGACACGTTTGCATGGTTTCCCCCCTCTTCTCTGTTGCTCAAAGATCATGAAGAGTTAAAAGCTGAATTTCATTTCCCTCTGAGGTTTCCTGCTCTCCTCCAGCTGTCCGTTATGTTTCTCTTTACAGATGTGGCTTTTGCTACATTGTTTCATACGGATGGACAGGAACGCTCAGCCTTCATTACATAATATTTTATTATGAACTAACAATACAACGTAAACTGCTCATCACATTTGATCTGTTTCCATTGGATTACCTTGAATAGTTCTGAATAGGCTACATATCGACCGATATTGTTTCTTTACAACTGATTATTGTATGGATTCATGTTGAAATGTCTGTTAATTGGCTAATTACTAGATTCCACAACGGTAAATACAAAATAGTTCGCAGAAAAATGGGCTCACGGGTTTATATTAATTTATAAATTGTAATAGACTCAAATATCGGCAGGCTGATTTATTGGTTGATATTCTTATATTGTCAGTATCGGGCATTAACTGTACCCGATTGGCTGATTAATACACCTCTTCTTTCTACTAGCGTCAAGGTCTGTTCACACGAAGTAAGATAACTAATGATAACCCATTCACACAAAGAACTATAACGATAACTACTGTATTAGCGTCCACACAAACGCAGAAAACCTTCAGTTCATTATAAACATGCAGCAGTTTTGTCTGACGCTTTAAATGCTCAAGCTCTTTGAGAAGGATGGGTTCTGATTGGCTGTCAATGTTTTTATCTTTCATTAGCTGGAAAAATAAAGTAATTCCAACAATATCATTCCACCGTCCTTATGTTGTTATGTGGAGTCTGCCAATATTTTAAAACGAGAGTCTATCTTTATCGTTAAAGTTATCGTCCTTGGTTTGAAGGACCTTCAGTGTTGTCAATGGAGAATGCACATATACATATATTTTAACTTTAATAAGTATTCATTTAAATTCAGTGGAACTTTCCAAAAAGGAAACGTTTCTTTGTGATCAAAATGGTTTTGAGATGATTCAGCTAGGGTCTAAATGTCGTCTAAACTGAGTCCTTCCTCCTACGTTTTTGTATTGATAATCTGTTTCACTCAGATGTACATCACAATACAGAAGAAAAGATCTCACTTCTTCCGTTTCATGGCGACTTTAGGTAGAAAAGTATGAATATCAGCTAATAATTTTGGTCAAACAGTCCACAAATGCTTTTTACATTCTTCATTGCTTCTTAACGTCACATTATATACTTTAAATAACAGATAGCCTCCCTTATACTACACTGATGATAAAGCATGATGACAGACATTTTTGAGGAATGCCACACCATTGTGAAATGAGACTCATATATGCAGAGTCATCACTGTAGAGTAATCTCATCTGTAAGACTGTCGTACTGAGCCTATCATTGGCACTGGATTACCGTCGTTTATATTTAACAAAATAAAAGCAACTTCTTATTGACTGAAGCGCAAACAGATGTACAATCCTCTTATGATCCATTCTGTTCTAAAACTCTCCCGTGATGAGCTCATCAAAAAGGGGGGCGTCTTTGACAAAACACCAGCGTGAGACAGTCACACACGTGTCTCTGATCTCTTGGCAAGATTCATCAAAGCGTTCAGATTAACAGGCATACGTGTTGAAAATTTAAACAGCACAATCCGGTTTCTGAGCACATCACATTTGGTTACATTCTTTAGTGACTAAAGCCATCCGTGTACAAACCCACCGGAGTGTTTGTTAGGTTCGTTCATTTCTGTCTAAACAAACGGTAACAGATATTAATGACCCGGGGCCAGCTGTGTGTACCAACTATTTCAAAACATTAATCAATAACACAAAACAGGACTGATATGATTTAAAAATCAATCTGACAAATGATCCATGCTCTGTGTGCGCTAAATATGGAAAAAATATACCTTATCAACCCCTAAGTGGTGCATATTAGGATAGTTCACTCAAAAAAATTAATATTCTGTTATTATTTACTCACCTTTATGTCGTTCTGAACCTCTTTCTTCTGTGGAACATAAAAGAAGATATATTGAAGAATATTTCACTGGTTTGTCTGTACAGTGGAAGTCAGTAAGGTCCAAAAAAAGTTTACGTTCATTGTAATAATTTTCAGAATGGTAATGGTGACCCACCCATTATTTCTGATTCAGCAGTGATCATCTAGACTGCAGCATTCATAAACTACAACCCACATCCTTAAAAATATACCTTCCAAAATATAAATTTTTTTCCAGCAATTCTGTAGAATAACCTTTTTTTGGGGGGGGGGGGGGGGTCCGCCAAAGAACCTCTCAGTTACCAATTCTTAAAATAACTATTTTTTTTGAAAAGCATTTGAATAATCTGAAGTACCTTCTGTCGTCTCGTAAGGAAAAGCAAAAGGTTCTTCATGGAACCGTCAATGACAGAACCTTTATTTTTAAGAGTGCAGGAATTATTTTTCCTCTGTTTTGAATGAAACATGCTATCAGTAAGTGGATTCATAGTGATCAAGGGCTCCCTGTGAATCCTCATATCGCATGCAAGTTAATGAAGCCCTGGCTTCCTCTGTTACTGTTTTCGCCGCAAGCTCAAGCATTGCTTTTCCTCCCTAGTGATGTGGTGCGCTTTGGATTCTGGGAAGTGTTGCCCTGTACTCCGCTCTCTTTACTGTCATGGCTGCTGTGTCATGCTCATTCATTGCCCTTTGGTAGAGAAAAGGGAAGTGTCAAGAAAAGCATCTTTGTGTGTACAGTATGAAGAGTTCCCGTTATAGCGGAGCATTTACACATCTACCACAAGTTCCTCCATGTTATAGTTGATCTTTTATTGTCTGTGGAAACATTGTAGGGGAACCAGTCATAGTTATTTATATATCACACTTTCCTGCCTAAAGGTGACTGGTTTGGAAGATCTACTCATCTCCAACTGCTTTTGCTAATATTCTAGCTAATTAGATTATTTTGTTTAACACATTTTACCATGATTTCCCCCAAAAGCAGGATAGAAAATGCTAATTTTCTGCAGATGCCTTCTGGGCATGCCTATGTAAAATAATAGGATTCATAGTAGAGCCCGACCGATAAAGGATTTTGAAGGCCGATACTTATACAAATATTTGTTGGTTTTAAAATCCGATATTCCGATATATCGGCCGATATTTATTTTTTAATTTTTTTTCCATTTTTTTTTTCATAAACGCGCAACAAAACATGAACAGATTTCCCTAACATTAGTTATTTGTAGTTATTTATGAGTTTAAACTAAAATAATATGATAATGCATTTTAAAAAAGAAACTTGTTTTGAAACTTGATAGTGGCAGTAGCTAGCTTTGTGGTTAGCTAGTCTATGATGAGCCATAATTTAGCAATGGATAACGTCATACTGCAATTTGTAAAACGTACATTTTCAATATAACAGGCAAAGGAGAGATGATCCGTCTCATTGCTATAACTGTCGCGCGCTATTAAAGAAATTGTTGAACAAGAAAAAAACTCAACAAGTGTTGCCAACAGGGACCGTGTAGAGTGCCCTCTTTTTATTTTATTTTTGAAATATTCATTTATCGGCCATTATAACTACCGATACCGATAGTTTGGAAAATGCCTAATATCAGCGATACCGATAGTTTGGAAAATGCCTAATATCGGCTGATAATATCGCCTGCTGATATATCGGTCTGGCTCTAATTCGTAGATCCTAATAAAATAACTCAGAAGAGAGTTGTTTTGTATGGCATAGACGGAAACGTTTTCTGTGCATATTACTGGAGGGGACATGGACAATATGCAGTAATAAAAACCATAAGGCTTTGTATCAGATGGAAAAATGCTAAAGCTTGCCTCGTAAAAACAGAAGGAAGAAAAAGTTACGTGTTTTGGAGCACAAGTAGTCATTGATTTCTTAAGTCTACAGGAGATTGCTCCAAGTTTTAAAGTGCAAGACAGACTTAAAGTGTCATGCGGTACTTGAGAAGATCCACCATTGCCAGTGAAAGAGTTTTGTACAATATTGTGCAATAGCTCCAGATTTGTTCATCACGTACTGTACAGTCGAAAACATCTGCTGAAAGAGCTTTTGGAGATTAATAATTTAAGTTTTGTTGCACTCGCTGAACATATCACTTTTAAATCATGCATTTAAGCTATAATGAAACTTTGTCCCTGCCATATGCTCTCATAGAACCGCATGAGGACATACAAAGCACTTGGTTGTTTCAAACAACCAAGTGCTTTGTAATCACAGGCAACTTCATGATTTATTAATGTGTTTGACTTTGAAGCAGTGACTTTTAAAGAAGAGTTGTAAAATTGTTGTTTGTTAACTTTAAGGAAGTAGTCTTACATTTTACTCTCCGGCATTGAGCATAAGAGTGTTTGTCCTACATCTTACTCATTTAATGGCACGTTAACTGCATGTTTTATGCTTCTGGGAAAAGTGCGTCATTTTGTGTCTTGCTCCAATCGTATTTTAGTTGTTTTTTTTTCTGAATTTCTGCACATGACCCAAGTCTAACCCACATAATAAGTGGCTTGGCTGATACAATTTGGGAAGCTGGGACACATGGTTAACCACATGTGCTAATGTGTTTAAGAGGACATTCACCTTTTCTACTATATAAAGGTCCTGTAAACAAACTTTAAAAAATTATATATATATATATATATATATATATATACACACACACAAAGTTTTTTTTTTGATGATAATGATGATGAAACATCATTTACAAATATTTAATTGATTTAAACAGTTTATTGACTGTTTAACAGAAATATTTTTCTCTGAATCTTCGGATTTAATATCAGTAACAAAAAGTGTGATGCATTAGATTTGATTATGAGATTCAGTTCTTCCAAACAAGTTCATTTTAGTGAATTGCTTCAAAACACTGATTTGTTTGTCATCACAGTGTGTTCAGAAATATCCCACCTGTCTTTCTAAAATGTTAGGAATTTGGTACCTTATCAGTTATAAGATGGTATTACAGATTTAATTGAATTAGTTTATTAGTCAATATTGCATATATAATTGTAAAAATAGTTTAGTAGCATGGACATTTCAGTTACCATCAGCATCTGACGCTGTTTGAAGAGAAGAGACTTCGGAAGAGAAGAAATTGTTGAATGAAGTTGTTATTTTTTTTGGCACACAAAGTATTCTCGTCGCTTCATTACATTAAGGGCAGCGGCAAGCGCAACACAAGTGTTTTTAGCTAGATTGAGCCCAACGCAGTTATCATTTTCTGCACCACACAACTGGCTTTTAAAGGGAATGGGACATTACACTCTGATTGATTTTTTTTTTTTTGCACGTTACGCCCAAAACATGCCCATTAAGAGAATAGAGACAACCCTATTTCACCATACACTGGACCGTGCCAACCACTTTTCCCGTCGTTAAACTAGCAACAGTGGATTCGGACACACCCTAAGAGCACTTGCGCTTTACGCTTTAGACCATGTGCTTAGATCGTTAAAATAGGGCCCTATGGTTGAACCTCTTTAGTCACATGGACTATTTTAAGGATGTCTTTACTACCTTTCTGGGCCTTGAAAGTGGTTATGATGTTGGTGTCTATAGAGGGTCAGAAAGCTCTCATATTTCATCAAAAATATTTTAATTTGTGTTCCGAAGATGATTGTTGGTCTTAATGGTTTGGAACGACTTGAGGGTGAGTAATAATGGCAGAAAATGTATTTCTGGGTGAACTAACCCTTTAAGTACAGGGTTTCCCTGTCAACAACACCCAACACACCCACGTCGAATCAGCTGATTAATGTATATTCATGTCAGTGTTACTTCTTCTGTTGCCCTGGCAACAGATCTGACTAAAGCTCGTACGTAAGGACATTGATGTCTCTCCTAAGTGCTAACCAGACCACAGACAGCCGAGTGCATTTGGTGAAATGGGGCAGGACTATGCCTGTGATCACAGCACTGTTCTGAATGTTGTATGTTCGTGTTAGGCTCCACCATTTCATAGTGGTTATTTTTTATCTGCAATTATATTAGGCCCAGTTCCTTCAATCTACATTTGGAGGTGTGTAATAAAGTCAGGATAGCATGAAATGGTTTGGCTGTGAAGGATATCTGCTGTTCATTTCATTGAATCATTGGAGTCATTTTGAGCCATTCACATCTAATGCTGCTTAACCAGTCAGACTTAAGCATGAGCTCTTTTCTGTATAAAAATACTTGCCAGTGTAATTAATTTAATTCATGTCCGTTCCATTTAATGCAATCTAATACCGTAAATCTGATTAACCTTTAGGGAGTACATGAAGGAAAGGAAGTCGGCCTGTGTCAGTATGCGAGAATTACCAATTAAAATGTAAGTCACAAGCTCCCCTTAGACGGGAAACAATGAGGGATTTTAGTTCAGTTCCGTCACATCGTTAGCCAAAAAGGTTGTTCGTACAACGCTGGAACATTATTGATCTTGTTCTGAATCAATGCAACCTAACAATAATGCGTGCATGTCTAGACTCTTAACTTCCAAGATTTATGGAAATGGTGTGCAGTGGATTATGGGTGCAATGCTTCTATGACAGGGAATGGATCAGGCATACATGAATTCAGTGAGTATTACACAACGACTGTGTTGATGTTTAATGCATTAGCTCAGAGAGTTGTGCTGGCGTGAATAGCTCATCACATGATTTCACTGAGGTCCTCAAAAGCAGACAAACACTTGACTCACATTAGTGCAAATCAGCTGAGTCCAGACACACAGGCTAAAGGAGCTACTTAAGAAGAGTAGGCCTATTTATAGCTGCCAATGGAGATGACCAGCACGCAGTGACGCTGTTAAAAAAACAATACCTCTAATCTTCAATGCACACACGTGCTGCAGAGGTAATTTTGGTTCATTCTGAGTGGTGTTTGCTTGTGTATATGTTGTAGGTGGTTGCCAGGGAGTTGCTATGGTGTTCAGAGTTGTTTTTAGTGCTTGCTATGCATGCAGTTTCTGAGGTGGGTGATTACTAGGACATAACTATCTGGTTGCTTGGTTGTTGCTGGCTCAAGTGTCTATTATATTAGATATTTTGTGGATCCTCACATGATGATTGTCCAATTGTCTTAAATGTATGGTCTGGAATTGGCAACTACCTCTTGATATTATGCACATTGTCTCAAATCATTGCTATACTTCCAGTGTATGAAATTAACTTCTAAGGGGCAATTTTTTTTCCCCTTTAGAAATTGATATTCTGGCTCATTTTTACCTACATGGGGTAAAGTTTTTTTGTAAAGTATTTTATTTTAAAATATTTATTTTTATATGTTGTATTATATTTTAAATATATTTAAAAAATATACGCTTAAAAAGAAATTGTTATACTTCATCAAATACTTTTAAATAAATATTGAGAACTTGTTTACTCTACAGATAAAATTAAATCAACTAAAATCAAAGGAATTTTCCTTTTGGGGATATTTTTATTTTAAAATATTTTATTAAAAATATTATTAATATATTTCATTTTATTAAAAGAAATATTCTGTTGTCATTCGTGTCAAATACTTTAATATAATCAATTCATTAACACCATTACTTGTAATTATTTTGAGAATGCATTTCCTCTTACAGATCACATTAAATCAACAAAAAGCAGTGTTTACCCTCATATATTGATATCATGATTTCATACACTGGATGTTTCACTAATGGCTCCTGATTCAGTCTCTCTTGTGGCCAATAAAAAAAAGAAAGACAAGAAAAGAAAAAAAGTGTTTGTGTAGGTTAGTTGTAGAAAGGTTGTGCTGGAAAGTCAGACAGAGACTGACAATTGTGGGTGTTTTTTTTTTTTTTTTTTTTTGAAAGATGTATTACCCTAAACATGACAGATGTGCTTTGTCACATCTTTAATTCTAATCCAACTTTCAAACAGCTAGAGACAGAGAGAGAGAGAGAGAGAGAGAGAGAGAGAGAGAGAGAGAGAGAGAGATGGGCCGACATGCAGGATGTCATTAAAGTCTAGCCAAACAGTTCCTTTAAAGAATAAAAGATCCAACATGGTGTTCAAGGCTGGAAAGGTCAAGTATGAATTGTTGTGATTAAAGGAGTCGTTCACTTTTGAAAAAACTTTTGGGGATAATTTACTCATCCCCATGTCTTCTAAGATGTCCATGTCATTTTTTCTTCAGTTGAAAAGAAATTAAGGTTTTTGATGAAAATATTCCAGGATTTTTCTCCATATATAATGAACTTCAGTGGGAACCAAACAGTTCAAGGTCCAAAACACACTTTCAGTGCAAATTACAAACTG
The DNA here is from genome assembly GCF_988280905.1 of Pimephales promelas. Taxonomy (NCBI): domain Eukaryota; kingdom Metazoa; phylum Chordata; class Actinopteri; order Cypriniformes; family Leuciscidae; genus Pimephales; species Pimephales promelas. The sequence goes on from NC_142790.1 coordinate 21,966,364, forward strand.
TTCAAAGGGCTTTAAACGTTTCCAGACAATGAATAAGGGTTTTATCAAGCGAAATGATCGCTAATTTATTAAACAAATAACAAAGTTGAAGTTTTATAAGCACAAATGGTCGCCTTGCTTTGTTCTGTGACGCACGTTTGTGACTCTCCTGTTCGAACTCGTTCATCAAAATGAACAAATCTTTTTCCGAGTCATTCGGTTCATTCAACGAACGAAACGAACGAATTGACTCTGAAAAAGATACACGAGAGTGAGTAAATACCACCCACACATATTATCTCTTCATGCACAAGGGTATTGCAATACCATGAGATATTCAAAAATGGATAAAAGCATGGACTATACGATCCCTCAGATGACCCTGCAGAACATTCTGGAACATTCTGCTGAGCTGTGCAGGGAGTAAAGCATGAGGTTGTATAAAAGAAATCGGTCAGCCCGCAGCCATAACAAACACAAAGGTAACGAATACTTCCAAACATCTGGTGAACGCGCCTACGCATATGCATAGATATAAAAAAAAAACTTACTGGGATAAACCCACACACACAATATAACTGCAGAAATGCAACCATCTGTGTTGTTATATGGAGATTTATCATCTCTAATGGCCGATCAGGCCCAGACAGAATCTCTTCAGACTTTTCTTGCCTTTCCTCCATTGCTTTGCTGGGAAAACTGTAGAATTTGGATTAAAAAAAGCTTAAAGGGTTAGTTCACCCAAAAGGAAAATTCTGTGATCATTTACGAAACCTCTAGTCAGAGTTGCTACAGTATGTAGAGCAAAGCTTGTATAGAAGTCACAAAGGATGTTTGCAATGTCCTGCTGTGTGTGTTTGTGTCTGTGCAACATGCGTTGCATTGAAGCGTGGGTGTGATCTCGTCTTGTGTGGCATGGCTTGATGACTCATAAACGCATCGTTGTGATGTTCTATCTCCATCTCTCATCCCCATCCTGATGGTAACCCCTTCCCACCATCATAATCTCATTCAAGCACACACAATTCATTTCAAACCCGCAGAGTCACAAAGCTGGGAGGATGACATGCTCATTGCACTTCCCTAACAAAAATAGCACCTCTGTAGTGCAGTATTCAAAAAGCTCCCTTTAAATATTACGAGCTAAAACATAAAAATATCTTGTCACTTTAATTTCTCAGTTTCTTGTTTTGTTACTTTCGCTCCTGCCTTAATCTCACCTAGAGGAATCCTCCTATCTGCAGTGAAAACATGATGCCTTCTGATGCTCCAGGGGCCTGCCAGCTCTTATCCTTTCGAAAGGACTAATATCTTTCTCTGACTATCTCAGTAAATGTTTTATTATTGTGTATATATATATGATTATGTGATAAAATAAATGAAGTTATGATGTTGTCAGAGCACACATGATAAAGTAGTTTTAGATTAAGCGCCACTATTTGTATTGCTCTAAAATAACCCTAAATTAACCTAGCAACACCCTTGAAACCATCCAGAATATAATAGAATCGCCTAGAAAGAACCAGAACATGGATAGAAGCATAGCAGCACACTCAAAAACATTATAAACACCTCAGTATCAACATAGCAGTGCCCTGGCAACTACACAGAACCCTTAACTACCTGGCAACTACACCCTTAAATCAACTAGCAACACCCTAGAAAACATCAATAAGACCTTATACTCACTAATCAATGCCCTAGAAACCATCCAGTACACCCTAATCACCCCGCAACACCCTAGAAAACATTGAGTACGTTTACATTCAGCCAATAACCCGTTCAAAACCGGGATATTAGCAATAACCTGGTCGCGAACGGCCACGTAAACAACGGCAAAAACCTGAATATGCTCATATCCCGGATTTTAAAAAGCGGGATATTATACCTGGGGTACCTCTTTTCTAACCTGAATTTTTGGTCATATGCCGGGAAATGCGTATCGGCAAATCCCCATAGTGATTTGTGTTCTGTGCATGTTCTATTCGCAAGGACTCTTGGTCTTTTGAGTATAGAAACACAAAAATCCGCGTGGAGACAAGGCAAGAGACGGCACAGCATACTTTTGGAGTAAGCTCAGTAACGTTACCAGCATCAAAGCGCAAACAAAGGTGATCGCTATCTGCCCTGAACTATTCATTATCCGCATGCTACTGTTGCTGTTGTGTTTGGATGCAGGAAGAAGAATCGGAAATGACGCATATTGCGTCTTAAGTTTGTCCGTATGTCTAGACGCTAACCGCACATTGTCGTTTACATCGGGATATTACAATTCCATGTATACAGGAGAAACTCTCTCTGCTCACGCATGTAAACGGGTTATTCCTAATGTTTCAGAAACCCGAATAGTGACCTTAACCCGACCATAAGCCGAAAATTGGCTCCATGTAAACGTAGTCAGTGAGATCACCCTATTATCACCTATTTATGCACTTCAAACCGCCCACCTTAGAAACAACCCATGACGCATAGCAATGCCCTGGCAACTACCCACAACAGTCTAGAGTTGTTGCATCAACGCAAGCACCACTGAAAACATTTAGTTTAACTTTACTACATGAGAGTAAGATAAAACTAGCCTGGATGCCAGCCCGTACTCCGCCCACAACATTTTTTGGTCGGGAAGTTCGGTTTGGACTCGATCCATTGAGGAGTAATTATGATCAGACAAGAAACGTTCGGGCCAATCAAATTGCCAGGGCGGGCTTTATACGATGATCTGCAAGGACGTAATCATCACGTTATCAAAGATCGCTTAACTGGTTTCCCTCAAAGATGACTGCAGCTGGAGAATTGAGATGTATAGATTCCACTGTCGCGTCTGTTGTGAAATAAATCGACAGCGCATTCATTTTAATAGACAAACAGAAAACTGCAATCAAGGCATTTGTCGATCGGAAAGATATTTTTGGCGTCCTTCCTACTTGATTCGGCAAAAGTGTAACTTATCAGCTGGCTCTGATTGTCGCTAAGTTAAGAAGATGGGACGTAATGAAAAGCATGTGGTCGTTGTGGTTTCTCCTTTGGGCGCACTCATGGAGGACCAAGTAAAAGAAGCGACACTCGTTACTTTACTTCTAAAATAAGTAAGTTCTGTAGTTGAAAACTGTGCTATGCAAAGTTGTTGAGTTACTGCATTGCTCTGATTGGTTGTAGGTCCACCGACTATCCAATTGAGTGCAGAGGGTTTTTTTTTTTTCCTGGTTCGGTTAAGACACGCCTCATAATCAAAGCCCTACGGAGCAGATTCAGACTCATATTCTCACTAGAATATGAGTATGACGAAGTCAGGCTAAGATAAAACGGCAACAGTACTAAAAACAGGATCTTTGTGGGATGCGTATGTGAATTACAAAAGTCACATAAAAAAATGTTTGCATATCCTATAAGGTCAAATGTAATGATAGTTAAAATGACATTGATTCTTTGAGAAATATAAATGGATCTCCTGTAGGTTGAGTTTTCTTTTTCACTGAATGGAGAAAGTCTGTGTCTACGTAAGCCTCGTACTGTAATACTGTATATCCGGCTTCCTGTGTGTAACTATGAGCACTAAATTTCTCTGTTTGCTTTCCTCTCTCTCAGTGGAAGCCATTGTGGAGTTTGATTACCAGGCCCAGCATGATGACGAGTTGACCATCGCTGTCGGTGACATCATCAGTAACATCAGGAAGGATGAGGGGGGCTGGTGGGAGGGAGAGTTGGACGGTCGGAGGGGGCTCTTCCCCGACAACTTTGTCAGGGTAAGTGCTGAACTCAGCGTTTGACCTTTCACTGCCGGATGAATTCACACCACAGTTCACATTTCCTCAATTTAGCATGACCAAGCTATCAACACTAAATATGGAATGCGTGTGTTTGGGCAGAGTGATTATTATCTTGAAGTTTTTCACTCTTTTGACAAAAAACTATTCATATCTCGATATGTATATGTGCTCTGAAAGGGTTTATTTCAGTGCAACCATTTTGAATCAAACAACTATTAAAACCAAATACACCACTGTTTTTTCACTACTGATGCAAACAATTTGTCATCATGTCAAGCATGAATAACAAAAAATAAATCAATAAATTGCATCACATTCTCTGGGATTTTCTCGGAAGTGTTGTAACATAAAAATCTCCAAACATTCTCCAAATCAGTTTTCTTCAAATTTTGAAAGGTTTTCTATCAAATGAGACCATGTGCTTGATGATTCCTTAATTTTTGTACAGTTATAATGCTACGTTCACACCGGACGCGAATAGGGCGTCAGGCGCGAATGATTTCAATGTTAAGTCAATGCAAAGACGCTTTACACGCGTGAAAAATTCTTGCGGCGCGAATGAGGCGTGGAGCGCGGCGCGGAAGACGCGAATACGCCTCATTCGCGCGTCAAGTTGGCGCGAATTGAGCGTTGTGCATTCACGCGTTTGACGCGAATTCGCGTCTGCCGCCCGAGTTGAAAAATCTGAACTTTGGCGTGAATTCGCGCCGCGTTAACCAATCAGGAGCCTAGCTGCTTGCTCACGTGGTAAAGTGTCTGGATGCTTCAATAAATTATTTTGTTAATATGACTAAATGCATGGTGGGATTATGCACAACAAAGCAAATGTTTCATCATTTAAAACATTATTTCTATACGAGACATGTTCATTTTGTATTGAATGTTATTCATTCCATATCTAGAAATAGTAGCCTATTATGTTGTAAAGACAATTAACATATGTGCATAAATTCGTGTCTGGACGTGAGAGAGAGAAAAAAAATCACAGGACAGGTTAATAACTTTTGAAGGCTGGCTCTATTTATCATCAAAACAAAAATAAATGACAGCTAGATTAGATGGATGAGGGCGAGGGTGATCCTCGCTCAGATGCGGGACAACAGGTCATCAAACTGGGCGCGTGACAGGCGGAAGTACTGCTGACAGCGGCCGTCATCCATCGCAGCTCCTGGAGCGAGAAAATGGTGAAACTCGCCAAACGGTTCGGCTCCGAAGGGTCCGTCCGGTGGACACAAATATACGGCGACGATGATCCCCACGCCGCTGTTCTGCTCTCCAGAGTAAATACAGAGCGGTAACTCAGCGGCCGCCAACGGATTTTGATTCTGACGCGCGTCACGCGCGTAAATTTCGCTTCAAACTTTACGCGCGGCAGTTTCGCTCTTGACACGCGAATTAACACTAGTGGTCAAGCGTCAAACTAGACGCGTCAGGCGCGAATTTGACGCGCGATTCGCGTCCGGTGTGAACGTAGCATAAGACGTAGACTACTAGACGTGAAATCGTTAAATGTATTCAGGGTATTCTGATCGGAGCACCCTTATTTATTTACTGAATATATGTATATATCACACAGATGTTTGTGAATGTTTGTGTTAAACTGAACTTAGCAGAGTTCAGAGGATGGTGAGGTTGTTTGTGTCAGGGTGTGTGTGCTAACTGGAAGAGTATTGGTCAAACTGAGCAGCACTGGAAACGAACAGGATGCTACTGTTGATTTGGCGAGAAAGACAGAGCATCTCTGTGACTTGTGCACACTTTCTCTCTCTCTTCTTCTCTCCAGTGACATCAATACATCAGGGGCGTATTGCCACAGGAAACCTGTGAACTCCACTAGCGGGTTGTCATGAGCTCAGGTGTGAGAGTCCATGGAAGCTTGTTAGCGTTACAAACCTGATAGCTCCAGTAAGGGGTCAAATGAGGCTCTTTCTAATCACGCTAGTAGAATTATCCGTATTTTCATAGTACAGTTCTTATTGTACGTTTGTTTTGTTCATTCCTTACTGTAAACACACTACTTTTCAACAAGTAATACCACAAATGTCGGTGTGAACATTAGTGAAAATCATGTGGTTGGCAGAAATGTTTACAGTGTTTACAGTTTTTTTTGTGTGTGTGTGTGTATGCAGGTTTTATAACCCTGTTGCAAGATGCAGTTTTCTTCTTTTAGTCTTTGTTTATTTGTTCATATGAAATGCATATGTAAATGAAAATGTGAAGTTTTACTTTACTCAAAGTTGGCAGGGAAGGAGCTTCATCTAAAAACCTAATTGAATTACTTTGGGTAAGTTTTTTTCTGAGAAATCTCACTCAAGTCTTTGAGTCATTGGAGTACATTTTTATGAGTCTAAATTTAGTCTCAAATCACAATTCCTTATGCAAAAATATGCATTAATTGAGCTTAAACTCAAAACAACATATTTGCTAGTTTTCTGTTGTATTAAAAGAAAAGATCGCAAAGTATTTTAAAAAAGAAACTAAATGGCCAAATAAAAAGCACTTTACAATATCCATAGTGTCTTCTTTTAGTGTTTGTTTATATTTTCGTTTTGATATGCGCATGTAAATGAAAGCATTGGAAGTTTCACTTAAATCAAATTTGGGCAGGTAAGAACTGTTCATCTTAAAAAAAGAAAAGAAACAAACAAAAAAGCATCATACTATTTTTGGAAAAATGTTTCTTTATGTCCTCAAGAACTTGAGTCATTTTAAGTTATGATTCATCTAAATTCATAGTCTTGAATTGATGTTTTATATTGATTAAGAAAGCACAAGATACTGTAGATTAGTTTTATTTCGATCCCACAACCTTTAGCTTGTCTGTACTGTAGGCCTATAAACTATGCAGTAAGACTGCAGCTTCGTGAGGTCACTTCCTCTTCTATGGTTAGAGGGAAGTATAGACTTCCTCAGATGGCAGTGGGGAGGGTCGATGCAGTGAGGCGGCGAGAAAGTCTACGGGTGCAATTTGAAAACACGCTTTTCTCAGCTTGACCATGACCAAAGGGCGTTTCAGTCAAGCAGTCACTCTAAAGACACTAAAACAATCATCATAGACGTCATTAGATTCTCTTCACACACTGGAAGCTGATTATAAAAATTATGCTGTTCGCCCAAAAAGGAAAACTTACCCTCACGTCTTTATAAACGTGTCTTTATTCCTCTTTTGGAACACATAACATGAATTTGTTGTATATTTAACGAGAAAACATTTGAGTGTGAGTGTTAGATTACTGTTACTGTCAATTAATCTGCCTGCTAGCTTTTATTTATCACATTGCATCACATATATTAGCTAAGCTTGTTTGATATGTATTGTATTCTCGTAGCATGCTAAAATGGAGCTTGGCAAATAAATGGCCATTAAAAAAAGCTAGAGTGAAATTTTCATTCTCAGAAGGATTTGCATAGTGAGCATACACCCACATATGGAGTGAGATACAACTGTATCTACACTTTACATGCAAGCCCATTTTCAGAAAAGAAACACTAATGCAAGCAGCAGATCTTGGCTGCAATGGAGTGTTACAGAAGCGATTCATGGTGCCTTCATACTAAAGCAGGGCCAGTTTTGTTATGTTCTCTCTGTGGGTTTGGATTGTGCTGAATTGGGGTATCAGTAAAACCGGTGTGGGAGTCATATTTCCACCTGAACGGCTCAGAGCACATGCATACATCATATGGCTCGCAGTGGTCTTGAAGCGGCTGAGCGAGGTTGGAACATTTGCACTTATTTGTGTCTACGCTAACTTAATTCATCCAACGTGTTCGGAGTTCAGCACCTTGACGACTTTAAAAATGTAGAGCAAAAGCAAGATGAGCCAACGTGCTGGTTTTATTGAGGCTCTTGAGGACAGTTTTATTGCTCAAAGGTTGCTCTTTTGACCTGTTTACATGTAATGATTGCTATCCGATCCATTTTTGGGAATTGGCGCTAATTCCAGGCAGTGACATTTTCTGTTGTACATTGTCTTCTCGCCTCATATGATGGTTGCTTTTTAGTTTGGTTCAATCTGGAGGGCTTACATCATCTTTAATATTTTCTTTCATATCTCAGGAGGATAGCTAATTCAAATGTTTGGGATCTGTAAGATTTCTTTTGTTTGTTTTTGAAAGAAAAAGTCTCATATATATATACATTTGAACAGCAGTGCATGTTTAATTTAAGTCGCTTCAACGCTTGCTATTACGGTTGCTAAATAATTTCAGAATAAAATCAAATGTAACAATCTGTAATGTCAGGTAAATATATCATGCCAATTTTATAATCAGTTCAAAGATAATCAATACAATAACATCAAATGCTCCAAAGACGTTAATAAAAGAATTTTGGTGATCTCAGCATGAGAGAGAAGGAGTGGGGAAAGCGATGTATTCTTGAGGTGAGCGTCTCAAACATACCCCTTTTCCACCAAAAAAAGAACTGGTTCGGAACTGGTGCTGGTTCAAAGTTGGTTCGGAGATGGTTCAACTTGCGAACCGCTTCAGAACCTATTTGTTTTTCCACTGACTAGAGCGCCCAGGGAACGATGTCGTTACGTCACTGTGTACGTTTTAGCTAGAAACGCTTGCAAGTACAACATTACTTTGGGATTATCTCTAACTCGTGTACCAAGAAGGCTTTAAAAACAATTAAAAATATGTAAGTCTTTTAATCTTTTCATTTGGTATGTAATCTTTTCTGATAAGTTATGTACCCCTGTCTTGTGTCTTTTTTTTTTCTTTCCATTTATTTGTTCTATATTGTGACTGTTTTCTTCTTTGCTTATAATGTCTTCAATTAAAAAAAATTACAAAAATAGAAACGCTTGCGTGAACTTCAATTACAAAGGCGGACAATTACAAATGTATCTCTTGGCTTTGCGATCCTTTATTATGGTCAAAAAAGATGTTTAGAACACATCTAAACCCGCCCCCAGCCACCGACGTAAGCATGACGTGGTAAAAGAACGGTTCTAGTCCAGCAAAGAGTTGGTGCCGCTTTGGAACCAGTTCTGGCCGAGAACCGGTTCTTTGGCTGTCGAAACACAAAGAACTGGTTCGCGCGCAGGCACCGGCTCCGAACCGGCTCTCAAAATGCTTTGGTGGAAAAGGGGCTACAGTGATGCTAACTTTTTTCAAGAAAGTTCAAATGTTAATTTCCTTTTTTTTCTCAGGGAGTTGCCCTCTGTTCCAGTTTTTCCAGTCTTACATATACTGTATACATATTTTGTTTTTGTCTGGAGAAAAATCTCAGAAACAAGAAACTCAATTATCTTTATTTAATCTTCCAGGAGAAACAATTGAGCATCTCTATAGTGACTTTTCTTCCCAACATTCAGACACTCATAGTGTGTCAGGAAGTAAGCATCTGAAAAATGTTCACAATCTTACGGAATCTCTTATCAGAGCATTAGATGGTCAACTTTGGGTAAAAATGCAGTTGAGCAGCTGTGACTTATAAACCATGCAGATTTTTAAAAACAAAGTGCAGTTCTTAGCTCTTGGTCATCTCATGTACATTAGTTAATTTATTGTTTTTATTGATTTAAATGTCTACTTGTTTTAGGCTGTGCTTTAAAAGGAATCCTTTTAGTTTCAGTTTTACTTTTAGTTTGTCTTTGGACTTTTCTTTTAGTTTCAGCATGCTAAATCATAGTGTGCTAAAACCCTCTCGGATAAGTTCTGTCTCTAAATGTTCTACTCAACCATGCTTAACAACTTACCTAGCCAAAGATAAGCAGTGACTCATTCTCGTGTGATGTATAAGTGGAAGTGTGCATTATCTTTAAGAGAAAGAGACTCAAGAAAGCGTGTTGCCATCTACAGGTGTTTCCTGTTTGAGGTCTACCACAAGTAAATCTCTCCCTTATCCTGTTTGTCTGTCGATTTGTGCTTGAAGCGCTTTGGCAAAGCTCAATCAGATCTCTTGTAGTTCTGCTGAGCTGCCACATGCTACGGGGAGGTTATGATAGTGAGTGATGATAAATAACAGTCGCAAGCTCACCAGTGGGCCGGTCGGTACGGGGGGGCTTCCTCTCTGGCAGATTGATTCAGTTCATTCGTGCATCCCAGCTTCCTGTTTTGGTGATGTGATAATGGGCTGATCATTAAGCCTTTTGTGATTAAATGAGCGATGTAATTTTGAATAGACAGGCATCACAAGTGCTCAATAATGGACTCATGCCATCCTGCTTTTCTCTCTCTCTCTCTCTCTCTTTTTTTCTCTGATTCAATTCGACACAGCTGGCAAGGATTGTTTCAGTATCACGTTTTTAATTAAGATCAGATAGTCTGCTGGTCTCTGAATTGAAATAAGGAGATTATATTCTGTAATAAATGACTTTTTTTTTATCTCAATTGTGCCCTCTCCTTCTCGGTTGTTATTTTACTAGATTTTATATTTCATTTATATATTTTGGATTTCATCATAAATGGCATAAATAGTGCTTTTTGAACATAAATAGTTTTTTGTTTACAACCTTTAACATTTAGCTTTAAATTGTAAATGCCATTACTACAGCATCTCTAAAACATTTATGATTCAGCAGAATTGGCTCGATCTGCTCAGATTTTGTGTCAGATGGCCCACAATGCAGAACAACTAATCGCTGGATTTGCCAAACTTTGCATGATTCATGGTATTGAGCATTTTGGAATATATTCAAGAGAATGAGCTGAGTCTCTTAATTCCTATGTTGTTATCTTTGCAACTTTTCACAAAGACCGTTGGCATTATTTATTGTTGATATTATTGTAGCGTAATTCATTTCAAAGTTACATATCCTCTCTGTCCCATTGGAAGGTTACCAGATAGATGGGTGGATTAATGGATGGATGGATGGATGGATCTTCATTATCTCTGTAGAGGTGCTTTACATTTTACTTGGTGTCTGAGCTGTCTAAACTACTGTTTTAATCCATCAAAAGCATTTGTGTATGTGTCTACATGCATGTGCATATAGTTTTTTCTTATGTATGGTTGTTATTTCTACCTATCTGTACTTTAGTGTGAGTGTGTCTCAGCGTGGGACTCTGTTCTCGCTCCACTGCACTAATAATCCATTGGGGGCGGCAGCTCATGAAACTGTGTCACAGCCAATGAAGCGTTTCACCCTGAAACGTGGAATTCTGTATCCCGGCATCCTGAAGCACTTGCTGATGTAACTGGATTGTAGAGCATTTAACCTCTTAAAAATAAGAGGGAGGTTTAGGTGGTGTGCTGGATTGTGGAGTTTTACGTCATTCATTGTTCTTGCTCCATTCTTCTACTCTAGTCAGAATTGCACTTCACTGCAGTCTCGTCATCATACTGACGAATTTCCACCCACCATACCGGCTGCTAAGGACCTTTCGGTCACATTATTTTGGGGGAAATTTTTCAGGCAAAAAAGATCCATTGTCTCTAGTCAATAGTTCAGCAATATAGAAGCACAGCTTGCACAGAATTCACTTTCAAAGTAAGCAACTTTTTTTTGATCAACATAGTGAATTTAACCTTTTGTGCCTAATTAAACCTTTTGTAAAATCTGTGCAGGGAAATATTTCACCCTCACATGAAAGTCACCTATGAAAATTTGCCAAACATCGGTAAATGTCCCTTAAGTATACCTTCTGAAAGAGCTAAGTGGAATAGAATGGAATGGAAAAGTGGAGCATCAAAAGCAGTTGGGCCAACAATTAGTAAAGAACTTTTTCAAGAGGATTTTACACTGCTAGCTGTCTAACAGTTAACATATAGCACACTGTTTGCATGCTAAGTAAATCTAAACATAAGACAATCTAAAACAAGTCAACCATCTTGGCCTTGGTCTTGTTATTTATGTGAAGTGTCTATCTTTAAATATCCAAGTGTTGGATCAATTTAGCTGTACCTATATTGCACATTGTATCTGCAAGTTAGCTTGCTAGCTGCTAACTTGCTACATTAGCTTATATATGATCTGACCCTTTCCTTGAGTTCATATAAATACATTTTTCATACATCATGCAGCCTGGTTCTCAGCATGAGCAGGCCTGTGGCATTGATCAAAGAGCAGCGCTAGCATATCAAGGTCGTCTACACTGTTGTGTATGAGAGAGCCTGTCATTCCCCGAAGCACATGATGGCTTTTTTCACTCCTCCCTGTGTAGTGGAAGACCAAGGCACGATGAGATGCTGTGGAAACCAGCTACCATTGACCATCTGGAGCAGACCAATGAACAGGGAGGGCAGGAATGTAGATCACACACACTTTCAGAGCTCTGTTAATGCTCTTGCGAACAGGAAGTTAGAGAAATGGAGTCTTGTGATAGCCCCGAGTATGAGGTCAATGTGTGTGTGTCAGTGTGTTAAAAGAATAGCCATGTTTGAGATTCATGCACAAATAGTTGGTATGTGGTGGAAGTCTTCGTGGCCTGAAGAATGCAAGTATGTGAACGGCCCCTTCTAATCTGTTCCTTTGATAAACCCAGACTCTTTCTGTCAGGTGAGTCTGATTAGGCATCTGCTGTTCCCACCATGCATTGCAAAACTGCTGTTTCTGCTGGCAGGTTTATTTTTACAGATTAAAAGGAAAAGGTCTGGTCTGGTCTGTGTGTGGGTATAGTGTCGTTTGATGGAGCGCACTGCAGAAGTTTGCAGCTACAAACTGTGGTTTGACTTTAGCTCAGTTGAAGCCTTTGAGTTTTGCAGGAAGTGAATATTAAAAATGTGAGCCTTGCAGCTGCGTGCCGTAAAGCGAGATGAGCGAAAAACAACGAGTTGTGATTGTCCCCTCTACACCAGTTACCATCTTAATTACGGTTTATTGTGTTTGTTTGTTTTTTTACTAAAAATGATAAATGGTTTTAATATTGCTATCCAAAAGTATCCTCGAGCAAAAACACAGCTTGTTTGCATGTTAGTGATGTGTTTAATTGTGTATTTTCAGAAATCAACAAGTTAATCGATTAATCGACTGGTCGTTTGGGGAATCCATCTTTAGGAGGCCTTGTGTAACAAGCTTTGAGCAACACAATTCTTATACTTGACCTGAACCATCAAAAACAGCACGAGATGTGATGCAGTGGCCAAAGATTTGTGTTTTTATGTGTTTGGCTGCATCGGCAGTGCATTAAAGAGGATGAATTTAAGTATAAAACTTTTCCAAGATCCTGTACATTAGCACAAGTGTGATTGTGATTGTGTGTGTGCGCGTGCGAGGCTGCGCGAGTGGAGTGTGTGAGTGTTAGCATTAATGTAAATTAAGTACACAACAGTTTCATGCGCTTTTAGTTTTTACTACTGTTTGTTCTGATTGGTCTGGTTGTTGACTGTGTTTTGATGTTTGCTACATTCAGAAAGTGATATGTATGATGTGATAATCGTAATCGAATTAAATCGTGAGACCAGGGATGATTCACACACCCCTAGCTGTAACGTGAAATAACAATGAACGATGCTTTCACATCATTTAGCAGTAGAGTTTCATGTTAAATTTTGCTAAATTTAAATTTTGTTAAATAATACTGTTTTTTTTTAATAGAAGTCTCACCAAGGCTGCATCTATTTGATTAAAATATAGTTAAAGTTGCCTTCTGGCACATAAAATCAAATCATATTCCATATTCCACAACAGATGGGGGCAGTATACCTCCAGAAAGTGAGTTGTGCCACTCTCACGTCTTCACTCTCACGTCTTCAAACAACACAAGCGAGCGCTGTTTTGCTCTCTTTCTAGCGCATATTATTCAAATCATTTGACACGATAGTAAAAGGTTGGAAGACCGCAGCTTCACGTGGAGCATTTAGAGACTCAATGAACAACATCAAATGATGAAATGATGAAGACAATGATCAACACTAAATGATGAAGACTGTCTCATAGACGCCTGTCTCAAAAACAAGTTGCATTTCGACGATATGGGAAAATAAAAGCCTGGGCTATTATTTTAAGTTTACGGTATTCGTTTTGTTCATATTACACTTTTATTGTTAGTTTGAATTAATTTGACAGACAGCATTCGCTTATGTTGATCAAGCTAGCGCCATTCAGAGCTGCCAACTCTCACGAATTCACCGTGAGACACGCAATTGACACTTAGCAAACAGGTTAGTTAAGCTCTCAGATTCTGTCAATTTTATTACGCAATTCAAACAATAAATACTGTTTTGGCGCTTGTACATGTTACACCACAGATCCCTAGCGCACATGAACCGATCATCTCTACTAGCTAATGGAAAAAGAACATGAACACTGTTGAAAGATACCGTATGCTACAACTTACCAAAATGTATTCCTCATGCATAATGTCGACCAATCATTTTTTGAACTCTTCCCTGAACTGAAATGTAGTAGTGGGCTGTATTTCCACACGACTGACATCAGGTTCAAGTACACACAAGCCGCGCGAGTTACTCGTCTATGGCAGTTTGGCTGGTGGTCATGTTGCCCGACCGCATACCGCCTCCCATGGCCAAAACTGGTATTACGACACCTGCTGGGCCAGGGCTAGTAATTTAGCATGCTAATTTAGGTTTATATCTCGGCAGCACTATAACTTGTCAGTTTTTTTAATGACGTCATTGCACTTATTTCTTCTCATTCTTTTGATGCGTGTAGCTCATTTTTTGGATATTTTTACTTCAATTATTACATATGGCACCTTTAAAACGGTAATATTGTAAAGTATTATTACAATTCAAAATAACTGTTTCAATATATTTTTAAGTAGAATTTATACCTTTTTGCACTTGTATGATGCACTAACTAATCTAGACAAACTGTTTTTTTGGGGGGACTAGTCAGCCATTGTGACCCATTTCTAATGTGTTTATGGGTCTGCATGATCCTTCCCATTCTTCTTGCTCAAGTTTCAGTGTGTGACCTGCTATGTGATCTCCAGCTGTAGTTTGGCCCCTAGGGGCCTGGCTTTAATAAGTTGCCATTGGCGACACCATAAGGTATGCAGGTAGACCATTACACATATGCCATACTATCCATGCTTTTATCAGTTTGTATGGAGCTGCATGTACATTGCAATAACTTGTTTACTGTACCACTCTCTAACCAAAACCAAGTGTGGTATTGGTTAGAATCAGGCCAACCTATTTGGGGAGAAGCTCCTACAGCCACAAATAGTTTCTATCCAGAAATGCATTTTTTTTCTTTTTTAAAATTCAGGACTGATTACTGAGTTTTTAATGGTGATAGACTATAGTACTTTAACACTAAAAAGTACTTGTACTTGCAGTAACACTGACTTTGCTTCTGAACACTGTGACGTATTCAGATGTTTTCAGAGTTCATCAGCTCCATGCTGATGGCTGGCACCGGCTGATCCGACTCGAACAGTAGGACTTTGTGAGATGTCCCGTCAATCAATGAGCTCGCCTGTCTGCAGTGCTATCACAGTGACTGAGAGAACTTTGCACACTAACAGTGTAGTTAATGCTAGGGCTGCAACCCTATGCAAACAGGGCACATTCATATATAGTGTATGTTAAACATTTGTGTTCAAAAATAGCTTCAAATATTGGGATAGAATATAAAAAAGTTAATATAAAAAGTTGTTAATGCCTACTTTTGATGTCTAAAGATATTCTTCTGATGAATTGGTAAATGATTGCTTTCAGTTACTTTGTTGTGCTCCATTTAATTGACATGCGCAAATATTTAAATTTTAATAGTCCAGCTAAACTCACACCCAACCAGCACTAATCATCATAAACCAGTCTGAACTAGCATGAAATCCTTCTGGTCTTTTCAGCAGGACGGTTGCAGTGTGTTCTTCTCATCATAAATAACTTGATAAGGCAGTTATGGCAGGGCGAATGGAATTTTGTTTTCAGGGTTTTTTCTTGGAAAAAATGTTTCTCGTATACACAGATGTGTCTACACACACACACACACACCACACACACACAAGCAATACAATACGGACATTTACAGGATCCAGTGTGATATGCTGCTCAAGGTCAACTCTTATTTGCTGTTGAGGGCTCTGTCCTTTCGATCTCTCTGGTTATCTCCTGGCTTTCCAGCAAGTGTGTGTGTGTGTGTGTGTGTGTGTGTGTCATTTTTAGCTCTCATAGCATTCTGTCTTAACTTCCTTATATTTCTAGGAATTTTTTTTAAAAGCTTTTACCAATACATCACATGCATTTAAAATATTCATTCTTTCTCTTCCATGAAACAGGCCAAAAAATTGATTCTGTTCTATTTTAAGCATCATATTTGTACAACATCTAATGTAAAATGAGTATATTTGCATAAGCGATGAACCATAAACATTGCTTAAATTTTTACTTGACACAAAAAACTACTGGATTTCATCATGCAACATTTTATAGAGATGGTGTCAAAATATCAAAATGGTGTGATATCAGGAAAACCTTGTGGTCTGTGTGCATGTGAGTGGTCCGCTGAGCGGATGTTAAATGCATGATTTTTATGGTTGGATAGCTCTTATACAGCATTTTCTCTATAACCTTTTCACTTCACACTTAGACTGTTCACTGCTCTCTCTCTCTCTCTCTTCGTCTCTTTCTCACACTTTCATGCAGTCGACATAAAGAAAGCTAAGTACTGTAACCTTATTTCATTTCCTGTCTGATAACTTATAAATTGAATTATTAAAATAAAATAGCATTTTCCTTTGTGAGAGACACTTCCTGTTTGTGTGTCATGATAAATTCTTATGCATCTTCCCATTAAAAATTTAAGATGTGCTCTTGAAAATATAGTTGAGATGAATGTTTTAAAATGTCCTCATGTGGAATGACACTTTTATCTGTAAGTATGAAGCATCCAACGAGCAGATCGTCTGCTCTTATACCTCTAAATAAATAACCCTGTCAGAGTGAATGAGAGAGTAAAACACAGAAAGCACTTGCAGCGAAAGCAGAGAAAAATAACATGCAGGAAACTGAGAAAGGATGACAGCTCTGTGTGAGCCAAGAGATGCTCGAGATCTTTCTCAGTCCTCTTAACCTTTAGGAACCTTACATTCACAATTCCTATGTGCAGAACAAGAGAATGAGGATGGCAGCGCAATCATTGTGCAATCATCGCATATTGCCAATCATATATTGTATTATGACCATTTCAGTCAATGTTCAATTTGCAG
This sequence comes from Pimephales promelas, assembly GCF_988280905.1. Lineage (NCBI taxonomy): Eukaryota > Metazoa > Chordata > Actinopteri > Cypriniformes > Leuciscidae > Pimephales > Pimephales promelas. Next base: position 21,983,178 of record NC_142790.1, read on the forward strand.
TGTAACTTTCATTACAAATCCTCATTACAAATGCAGCTTTATTTTTACATCAGCACAGGTAATGCCGCAAGATGCACATCAGTAATGTTTTTTTTTTTCCTAAAGCACATTTATAAAAGCTACTTAAATGTCCTAATTGACCTAAGGCTTAATCCTGGCTTGATCTAAACCCTGTCTGTGAAAACAGGCCATATTGTTGTAAAATAATATTATTTCAATGCAATACTAGTAACAACACAAATATTTATAATGCAATAGTATAATATCCAGGTGATTTTTTTTATACATGTAATAAAACAAACACTTAAAATTGTAGTTAAAAGATATAGAAATATTTAACATTTATATTTTTTTGTCATTAGTATCTGTCATTAGTTGTTCTACCTTGATCGCCTAAATCATAGTTTAGTTTTACAAGTTTAATGTGAGCTTCACTCACATTAGACAACTATTAAATACTATTAGTCAATTATTTGAATTGCTATACATCACCATCCATATTTTCACAACCTTGACCGCGCTAGTGGTGGGAGGGAGAAGTGAAGTACAGACAGAGCTGCTACTTCTGCTAACAGACGTACAGACAGATGGAGTGTGTTTTGTGTGTGTGTTTTTTGGAGTTGACTCTGAGTCACTGTACGGCCCATCCAGGAAACGAGCACCGCTCTGCTGCACTGAGGCCTATCACCGCCTCTCTGTCTGCATGTCTCTGTCTCACACACACACACACACACAGTGAATGAGAATGGACCAGTGCTCCCCCTATTGTTTCACTGCATTAAATGCCCTTTTCTATTTTAGGAGATAAAGAAAGACTCGAAAAAGGAGGTGAAGAAGGAGTCCAGTTTGGCCGGATCGAGATCAGACCTGTCCAATGGCAGCGCCAGCCCGAAATCAGAACCCATCCTCAGACCCGCCAAGAAAGGTAGCACGTCTGATCTGAAAACTAGACCAGTGCTTATTCAGCACAAAACACCCACACAAACACGCCCTCGTGTCTCACAGGACAGGATTTGGGGGCTGGTTAAAGTTTCTGTGGATCAAAGATTCAATTAAACAGAGATCTGATTCTGATATGCTTCTCACAGATGAAGAAGACAATAAAATATATATAAAAAATGTTGCAGACTCTTATCCTTCTTAAATGTGGCAAGTCACCCATACAGGTCCAGAGTCTGTCCATCAGACCGGTTGTAGTGTGTGTGATTAGGCCTTTGAGATTAAGTACAGTAATACTCTCCTCAGACCAGAAACCATTTACTCCTACCACTTCCTGTGTGTGCGTTTGTGTGAAGGTACACAATTATACATTATTAAATCACCTTCACACAGACACAATAACATAAACATCACGTTTTAATTGGGCCACTGTGAATCCTCGGAGTAGTCAGAGATCAGTTTGGCTATATTAGTTGAGTATGTTGCCATATTAAGTTAAAATACAATGCATAGTGAAAAAATATTGATGAAAATATAACCATGAAAATAGTACACTTTCTTATTATTTACTTAAAAAAATAATTTGGGTCATAGAGATATATATATATATTTCTAAATCAACTATTTTCTCTTTTTTTTCTCTATTTAAATGTATTATCTGGTTTCTGAAACAAAGAAACATTCTGTTTAGAGTCCTCAATGTATGTATATCACCTGATTTTCAGACAACAGCACTAGTGTTGGTTCATGTGACTTGAATTTGTTTTGCAGATAGAGATGTTGGTTTCCAAAGAAAGCGCGAACCAAAATACAGTATGTTTGTCTCATTGGTTTTCCCCAGAGTATTAAATATTAATAATAAATCAATATATTAAAATTGACAGGTCAGAGTTGAGATGCCCGCAGTTTCTCTATTCTTTAGAGAACTGAAACTGAGTATCTATTGTCAGAGGCTAATTCATGAGCTACATACAAGTCTGTATGTATAGTGATCAGCACTGGAGTAAAATGTGTTGTTAATTGTCTAAAATAAATTAAAGAGAAGAGCGACATCTAGTGCTTGAATGTGTAAGTGCTGCTCTGTTTTGTTATTTGTGGATGGATGATAGATAGGTAGATAGGCAGCTCACACATCATTTATCCACATGTATTATTTCATGTAAACAGGCGAGGCAATCCGAAAAAGACGCTGCAAAGCTACCTTTAGCTACACTCCGCAGAATGAAGATGAGCTAGAACTAAAGATCGGAGATGTTATTGAGATTCTGGGTGAAGTGAGTACTGTACAAGACTAGTTTAAAACGAATATGTGACCATCGCATTATAAATATATTTAATGTCACACATTGTTTCTACCAAATATGGAGTCTCTAATTCTTAAAACTGTGTTTTCTCGCTCAGGTGGAGGAGGGATGGTGGGAGGGATCTCTCAGCGGCAAAACTGGGATGTTCCCTTCTAACTTCACCAAGGAGCTGTTGGCCGAGGCAGAGGATCTGACCCCACAGGAAGACACGCGCAGCGCACGAACCAGTCAGTCTCTACACCATTATACTCTCTTGACCACATCTGAAAATGCTTACTCATCATGTCTGTGAAAATTCCCAGGGATCCAGGTCATAATAGAAAACAATGGAATATTTTTTGGAGCTTGTTTTTTCTTCTTATTGAAGATATATTGGCTTATTGAAGTGATGATTTCCCGGCAAACAAGCAGATGGTGAAACATGAGTTTTTCATCCCATCGCATAAGACGGTCATGATTCACACCATTAAGCGAGCGACTCCCACAGTGATTTGTGAGTCTTGTGATATTACAGAGTGTAATGAGGTTAAGTGTGGGCAAATCTCCACCTCCTCCCCACAGCTGATGAAGTCATTCAGATAAGTGGTGAAACATTTGTAACACATGGAAGAAATGCATCCAGATGAAAAGTTTTACAAAATATCCAGCCATGTCTAATCAATCATGTTACATGCATCTTAGCATGCACTTACTTCTCTGCTTTTAACCAGTCACAAATAATACAATAATTTAACAAACTATTAAGATAAATCACTTACTAGATGAAGTTTATTTTATATGGTTAGCTGCATGTCATGTGACCATAAGCCAGCATCAGAAAACTGTGAACATGCAAATGTGTTGTTTCTAAACTATTCATTTAATATCTCAGAGGTACTAAAACTAAACATTTATATTAAAGAAAAAAACACATTTTGGAATGCCTGGCCTAACATGCGCAAATTTAGCTGTTTTGAGTGTTCAGAATATATATATATATATATATAGGGCTGTCAAACGATTAATCGCATCCAAAATAAAAGTTTGTGTTTACATAATATATGAGTGCACTTTGTAGAATAATTTTATATATATAAATACACAGACATGCTTGTATATATTTAAGAAATATTTTCATGTATATACTGTATATAGATTTATGTATAATTTATATTAAATGTAAATATTTTATATATAAATAATATTTTTTCTTAAGTATACATGCATGTGTGCGTGTGTGTGTGTATGTATATATATATATATATATATATATATATATATAAAATAAATTTTCAAAATAATTATACACAGTGCACCCACGTATATTATGTAAACACAAACTTTTATTTTGGATGTGATTAATCGTTTGACAGCCCTAATTTCTGTGAAGAGCTGAATTTTCTGAATTATTACCCCAGTCTTCAGTGTCAAATGATCCTTCAAAAATCTTTATAATATTCTGATTTGTTGCTCAAGATATCTGTAAACAGCTATTTATCTTTGTCGTGACATTTGATCACATTATTGCATTCTTGCTAAATAAAAGTATTGTTTTCTTTTAAAAATACTTTTAACAGTAGTGTATATTTACAGTATATAATAAAGTGATACTTTATAAATAAATGGTGGTCATTAACATTCGTTTTAGCTGTAACATTTACATATAATACCAATATCAGCAAAATTTCAGGATTCATTTACCAAAATTCACCTACTGAAATGCACAAGCGTTGACAGATCTACTCTAACAGTCCAGCTGTGAAGATTAAGAATGATGGTGTATTCAAAGCTGCATGCAAATGCGTTCGGTCCTCCTTTGAAACGTGTTTGTGTATTTGCAGGTATAAAGGACAGCACCGGCTCAGAGAGTGATGGCGGCGACACCTGTAGTTTACGGTCTGACACTGGCAGTGTGTCCTCCAGTTCTGAGATTCAGCCCAAAAAGGTTCGGGGGTTCGGCTTCGGGGACATTTTCAAAGACCAGCCGATCAAGCTCCGCCCACGATCCGTGGACATGGATAACGAAGTGGAGAAGGTGAGTTTGGAATATTGGTTGCTCTGTGTTTTAATGAAGCAAAAGAGAAGTGGATGTGCGGCTCTCAGAATTTAGGACTTTTTTCTTCAGTAATTACAGTCAGGCCGTCTCTATCTCGGTCCCCTGCGTTCACTCTGCCTTCGGCCCCACAGTCTCTTGTTCATTAAAACCTTCCTGCCTTCCTGTCCCACTGAGAGTGGTGCATTCCTTTGCTCATTTCCTCATGTTCTCTACCCATCGTTGGATCTCTTTATTAGTCCCACGTTTAATTTATGCCTTTCGTTTCTTTTTTCTTTCTTTTTTGGGGGGTTTGTGTTATCGTGAAAACTGATTATTTTGTGTGTTTGTCTTTCTCTCTGCCAAGTTCTTGCTCAGACGTGTGAGTCTGTGTAGTTAAGAAGTCGATAGTTATGTGTGAAATAGCATACTACCATTCAGTGCATAATATTTCTGCAGTACACAGTATGTATCATATTCATTTGAACTTTCTATATGCTTAGAATACTCTAGGGATGCACAATATATGGTACCATATTATCATGCATGATAATTAAATTTTCCATTCTTTATAATATGCTGATTTGTTGTTGCTCAAGAATTTTTTTTTTTATTAATATTAATGTTAATGCTAAATATGTGCTGCTTAATATTTTTGTGCAAACCTTGATGGAGTCTTTAATGAATAGAAAGTTCTAAAGAACAGCATTTATTTGAAAAAAAAAACAATTATTAACATAAATGTCCTTTGTCACTTTTGATCACATTAATGCGTCCTTGCTAATTAAAATAATTATTTTCTTTTTGAACAGTAGTGTGTATTGATTTAATACTATGTGCAATATATCAGTACCATATTGATTATTGCCCGGTATTAAATATTTAATTCTGCATGATAATTCCCCATATTTTCACATTTACATTATTCTATATAAACATACACATGTATTATGTAAACACAAACTTTAATTTTGGATGCGATTGATCCCGACTAATCATTGCCCAGCACTAATATAAAATATTTATTTATCGGCTAACAACACAGTGATCCGCCTTCATTATTGTACCCATAAAGCAATGTGCTCCACTCAATCATCTTTTTCCTATGATAATTGAATCAGATAATATCAGAATTTTACACTGACACACATTATTACAAAAACTTAGATTAACAATCCAAATAATCATATTTAACTGAATTAAACATGCAACATGAGGTCATGTGGGAACAATATACCTTAATATGGTTTCAATGTTTAAACTTGCATGATATCATTTCACGTTAATTAAAGAAATAGTTTGCAGTATACACATCATACTGTAGAATGCAGTAGGGAAGTTATCCATGTCTGCGCATGCGCAAGCGAGCTGGGCCGGTGCTCTCTGTCAATAAGAAAGGAAGTTATTGTCAAAGAAGTGTTTATGGGACATCCTCTGCACTTTGTGTCTCTTCAGCCTCACTTTGTTTATTCTGAAAGAAGAGGAAGTCTCTTCAGATCTATTGTTATATATTCCAGCGCTTTACTCTTCCACCTGTTACAAACAGAGACAATATTCTACTTTGCAAGGCAAGTGATTATTGCATATGGAAATGCAGTGTCGTTTATAAGCTGAAGGTTTACCCACATACAAATTTACCACACCCTGACACGGCTCTCTTTCCATGTCCAGCCCTCACCTCCTCTCTTCCTCTCTCTCTCTGAGTGGTTTCCTGACTGAAGGGCTGTTTTAAAGCAGAAGTGGGGCTTTTGAGTCTGTACGAGACTCATGACTCAGGGGGGAGTGAACCGTGGTTAGACTCAAAGCTTGTTGCAGGCAGGTCTTGTGCACACCGTCCTACGTATGCACGCCGGATATATCTGAAGGATTGTTTTTGTCATTTTGAGCAAAGAAGAAGGTAAATAAGACCCATTTTTCTCGACAACTCTTTCTTAATCCGTCCGTCTTTCTACAATATGTTAACGATGCTAAAACTGTGGCTTCATCGCTGGAAACGAGCTGTTATATACGACGGCCGAGATGTGTTTCGTTTCATGTGGCGTGATTTGGGCTTCAAGACAGGGCATTATGGGTGTTCTGGGGTGGAAGTCACCATAGGGTCTTCACAGAGATGACATGTGGCTTTTGAGAAGAGCAGTCCAGATGTTGTAATGATGTCGTTTAAACATTTGGGTGCCACATGGCGCTTGTTAGTCCGACTCCATCGTGACTGCTCTAAATGAGAGGAAAAGGAAGAGAGGGAGAAGGAGGAAGAGTGGGTACATTTTTTTTTTTTTCCTGAGTGAACAGCGAATGTGTGTGTTAAGGCCACATTGGGAGTGCAGGATGTTAAAGAGCTTGTTGTATGTCAGATTGGATTGATTCCCTGGCATGTTTGTGGAAGGATTGTGGCTTCCCTGTGGGAACGAGTCCAGATAAACAGAGTCAACTGGACAGTATGCTATTCACACACACGTATGTTTGAATTCACTGGGCCCCCTGACAACTTCCTTATGGCCTCCTAACTGCACAATAGCTTTTGATTAATTCTGCAGATTGTTCTTTGTTATCAAAAAATGCTGATATTTTTCGGGTCAATGTTTCTAGTTGCCCTCATTGACTGCCATGCATACTCAACAGCATTATCATTTTTTAAAATGAATTTACTATTGATATTAATTTACTTTAACATAAATGTATAAAGATGTATAATACACTACATAAATAAGTAAAGACTTTTCTATACTATTTATTCAGCAAGGACACTTTCAATTATATTTATAATGTTGCCAAAATATTTATATCTCAAATAATTGCTTCTTTTTCACAGAAATATTAAGCAGCACAGCTATTTTCAACATTGATAATAATAAGAAATGTTTCTTGGGCACCAAATTAGCATATTAGAATGATTTCTGAAGGATCACGGGACAGTAATAAATGGCATTTTAAAATGTATTTAAATAGAAAACAGTTATTTTAAATTGTAATATTTCACAATAAACTGGTAATGTTTTATCTTGTTTTTATCTAAACTTTTGAATGGCATGTTCAAAGTAGTATTATACAAGTATTTGATTCTCCTCAGCCTCCGATGGTGAAGAAAGTCACTCCAGCTGTTGCCCAGGAAACCATGAAGGCGGAGCCTGAAAACAAGGCCAAAGGTAACAAGATTATATCATACATGTTCTGTGGATTATTTCATTGACTAGATTGTCCATGTATTCAAATTCTATGCAAATAGGACATAATTGTTTCTTGATGTGACTTGTGGCTGTGAACATTTAAATTACAGCAAAGGAGTTTTGCAAAGTAATTTTCCCGTATGAAGCTCAGAACGAAGATGAGCTCTCCATCAAAGAAGGAGATATTGTTGCTATTGTCAATAAGGTGAGCATGGTGATTGAATACAAAATTGTATTGTATTCTAAAACCAATAAAATTTGCTATAATTATTCATTTTCATGACCACGCCCACTGTAAAATCTCATTGGTTCAAAATTCCTCTCCAGATAACTGTACAGTATATTGAGCATCAAATATGTTCTGATTCACTTTTCTGCTTGCAGTGCGGTTGACAAATTGTTACTGACATCATCATGTCAGGCTTGGTTAGAACACAGACAGACTGTTATAATGTGTGCTTTCATTGTTTATTTTTGTGTGTAGGATTGTGCAGATGCTGGTTGGTGGGTTGGAGAGTTGAATGGCAAACAGGGAGTGTTTCCAGACAACTTTGTGAAGTTATTCATTCCTGAAGTAGAAAAAGAGGTGAGATCCTATTTTTGTCTCTCTTTGACGCACTTTAGCTGTTTTCAACGGGGAGCTCCCGTCCTGTTTGTAAACGGGCCTCAGTCTCTGAGCGAAAGGAGAGCTTTGGTGGAATAAACACACACGCACACACACACTCACGCTCCCCTCTGCCCTGTATTTTTGCCTCCCTCCTCTTACCCTTTGCCTAATTAAGCAGCATGTCCTTTGATGTTTGCTGTTTGGCCTGAAGCCGGGATTGTGTTTTTATAGGACAAATGTGTACGTTTTAGAATGAGTTTTAAAGGGTGATCATTGTGTTAATGAGTGTACATGTGTGTTTTAATAGGTGTACTGTGTGTTTTAACTGTGTGTGTGCTTACAGAGACCTAAGAAACCACCTCCTCCTGCAGCACCAACCACTAAACAGGTCACAGGTAAACTCCTTTCCTTTTCCTTCTGCATTTTTCTTCTGCAGATGTAAAAATGTGTAGTATACAGGCAGAGTACTCTATATGGGGTACTGTATCCCGCTATGCATTACTCTCGACTTAACCCTTTTCCGTTTCTTGTGTAACAAATGTAAGTAAATGTAAATCATTTATTTCTGTCACTAAATGAAACATGCAAAGTGGTCCTATGAAGTCATATAAAAACAAGGTATTGGTTTAAAAAGGATTTTTGAAAATCCATTATATTATATTATTCTGGCTCTTCCTTTTCAGCTGTCCATTTAATGATCATTGGAATCTATCATAATGATTTTCTTTGTCATAATAGTGTTCACTTGTTTATGCATATACAGTATGTATACACACTTACTCAGACATATAGAAATAGACAAGAGTTCCTCTTCCTCTCGTTCCCTTATATCTTCTCTTCAGAGGTTTTGAAACTCGGCCCACGTAATCTTTGTATTAATGTACCATGAAATTGGAGTGAGAAACAAAGGCTATGTCTAGAGGGAACAGAGATTATGCAGTATTTATTTTCCAACACTAGTATATGGAGTAGTGATAGACAGATATTTGACCATTTTTGCATTATCAACCAATTTATATCAATCAATATTGTTGAAAATTGAGTGTTCATATAATTTCAGTGCTTTGCTTGTATAACCGACCTGCTCCGAGAGGGATTCGAAGTGTATCTCGAAGATTCAAAGTGAATCTCTGGTGTGGGAGGTGGGCTCGCTAACAATGGTGCTAAAGACTGCAGCATCTAGCGTCAGTCGCTAATACGCCTCTTGAGACCAGGGGAGTGAGGTTTACACGCCTAGCTCTTACTGGCCTACGTTCGTAACACTCACCCCCCTAAATCTAATGTAACGGTCCTATTCGACCCGC